>NW_023494791.1:37156685-37561685 GCF_904425465.1 Colossoma macropomum
TAGGTTCCGCTGTTTAATTTGTTCTCATATTGAAGAACCATGAGACATCTGAACTCTATACTCCACCAGAGGGTAGTGAAGAGCCTGTGTCTTACGTTCTGGCAAAAGTTTGCTATTTATTAAGTCCAAAGAAGCAAGTGCAGAAAGACTACTGCAGCCGGCTAAAGGGTAGCACACAGTGGACGAGAAGCTCCGCCAGCAGAGGGTCTTTAGTGCTGGTGCGGCAGATAGTAGCCTAGGAAAGTGCAGCTATAGTATTGCTAGGTATAAATTTAGTGGTATGAAATTTAATACATTTAGTAAATTTATCACGTTTAGTACAGGGAGATTCACCCGAAAGAGGCCCTGAATATTGTAACTCCCGTTACTATGAAGCAATCTGAACAAAAAAAATACACTACATACCTTTACCTATGTGTAATCTATTGCATTACTTGTGATGCTGGAAGTGGTTAAACATTGCAATGGCTGTCCGGTGCTTACCTCATCGCTCCAACATAGGGGTGTCCCAGCTTGTTTGAAGCTCCATATACTGAGGAACACGTTGCACATTGTTTCGTTCAGATTGCTTTGTCCTAGCAAGAGTTATTACAGAATATTTGGGGCCTCTTTTGAGTGAATCTCCCTGTATAAGCTGGCTTACTGTTCACATGCTTTAAACTAAAAGGTATGAAATGTCCTGTAGGAACATCAACTAAAGTGAAAACTTTACAGACTTCAGACTGGATGCCTTTCTCTGCGTAACTGTAAAGCAACATGTTGTCTACTATGGATTTGTGGTCACAGTCTGGGTTTAATATAGTACAGTAGTAGAGAGATGCAGAGTGAGTTTTGTCCACCTGATGAGGTAGCCTTATAGTACCTATATCGAAACTGACCAGAATGCCAGTAAGCTTCTGTTACTCATTAGCTACATTAACCTTCAGTGCAAAACTAACTTAAGACGACCAGCGTGTCTTGGCTGGTTGACTACATGTGGGGCAAGAAAAGTGGCCCATTGTTGGAGGCTAACACTCTTCCTCTTTGGCTTTGCTCCAGTGTTCCTGACGGGCAGTGATCGCATCCCCATCCACGGCATGGCCAGCCTGCGCATCGTCCTCCAGTCCACATCAGCAGCTGAGCACTACCTGCCCGTGGCCCACACCTGCTACAACCTCCTGGACATGCCCTGCTACAAGACCAAAGAGACGCTGCGCACACGGCTGACGCGCGCCATCGAGCAGTATGAGGGCTTCAGCCTGGTGTGAGCGACTCCGTCGGTCTGGGGAGGCCGGATGCACTGCACTTTTACCCCAAATACCCAGCGGGGCACAGGGGGGATAGAACGGAGGAGCCCGAGAGGTCAGGATGGCCTGTCTGGACCGGCCATTCCCGACCCAACACCACAGGGTTCTTCCAGCGGCCGAGTAAAGAAGGGGCCTGCACTGGACGGGCACCTTTGCTGAATTCTAATTGGGGTAAATGTTATTTTCCTATTGTTGGAGTGTGAGTCTAACGTGACTTTAATGACCGAGATATGCACATTGTTATTCAGAGTATATTTTCCTTTCCTTTTTTGAGTTAAACTTTTTTAATCCTTGGAATCCAATCCATGTGGCTTACTGTAGAGGAATTTAATGTTCTACACATTGACTGTACATATTTTCTGTTTGGAATTGAGCCTGAGCATTTGGTTTGCTGTGGTTTATAGGCGTTTTTTTGGCACTATGTTAAATTGTTTTCCCTCTGCTGTTGCCGGGGAACAAAAAACCTACTAAAACGTCCTCAATATCTGACTTCTGACCCTTTGCTTACTCACGTACTCAACAGATTATGCAGTACTGTGCATTCCTGAGTCCATATTTACAACATTGCCTTTAATATAGTGAGCCACTAGCGAGGTACGCCTCAAGCTTTTTACTCTTTTCTTTTGTTTTGTTTCCTTTTGCTCTTAATGGTAAGTGTGCATGCAAGTGTGGCATACGGAGTGGAAGCTGAGCCTGCTTATGACTGTTTAGTGTAACAATAAATATGTATATGGTAAACCCAAACATTTTATTTATGGTTTAAAAAGGAAAAAAAAAAAAAAAGCTGATTCCTAAAAATTTGAAAGCTGCAAATATCACTGTAACTTGTGTGATTGCATTGAGAATCACAAGGAAGCCTTTGGTTGATATTTTGTTGAAGGAAGAGATCCAGCAATAACTGGGCGATGCATCTGTGTTTGGTTGGTTTTCTTTTTCCATTTAAATGCTGGCCTATGCACTATGAATCTGTTAAACGTTCCTTTTTTAAAAAAGTCTTTCAAACGACATTGCATTTATATTTGAACGACTTCCTGACGTCTGCGCGTTGCAGGGCATGTTAAAGGGATTTTTTTTTTCTTTGCACAGCCGTGGGTGACATTGTAAAGTACTGGATCAGAATGACTTGCTGCGTAGCTAAAGGAGGATAACGTGAAGAAGAGAGTAGTTCATGCAGAAATCTCACGAGAGGAGCGCTGCACAGGCCCTGGAGACATGAGCTGTGTTCACTGCATCCTCTCATCTACATATTGCTGCAGGAGCTGGAGACGCGCGTTCATTCGTTCACAGTTCACCCGCGAGCATTCCTATCCAATACGTTATTATCAATGTAAGCAAACAAGGGCTTCTTAGTGGCTATTGATGCATTATTTTGGTAAAGCATATTTACTTTTATACCTCTCTCAAATGGAATATATTGTTTTATCTATTTTTTTTCCAGAACAAATAAAACTATAATTCCACCTCCAAGAATGTTGTACTTGTTAAAGATTTGCACTGTATTTCACATCACGTTGTCAAGTGAACATCCACACAGAAAGGTAAACCACACCAGCCGGTTCAGTAAAAATAGGTTCCACTTTATGTCATATATACAAAATACAAATAAAATCATGTACTAAAATGTACACACCCATATTCATTATAAACCATCAGTGTTCACGTTCAATAAAGCGAAGGTCACACTGCAAGTATCCATTTTGGAGAAAAATAGGAGAGGCTAATGTGCTCACTCAGTGTGAATATAGACCTGAATCTATATTAACCACGAACAAAACAGGGAATAGGCCCCACTCTCTTCATAAAACTATCGCTCTGCAATAAGAAATGGCAGCCGTTTTGCTAGGATACTATTGGCCCACGTCACTGTCACACAGTGACTTTACAATTACAACCAGTTAGAGACTGTGGAGCTTATTTTGCATAACAAAAATGAAATGCGAAAAAAATCGATACACATGCAAATGCAAATGCGAGCTTTAGCTGGTATCTTGGATTAAAATATTCTGTCTCTTTTGCCACCTATGGAAAAAAAAAAATCACCTGCTCTCAGTACACTCTGATTCTAGCTAAACAAAAAAACAACCTGCTTTGGCTACTGTTTACAATCAGTTTAGCAAATTAGTCATTAGAGAAAAGCATCAACTAGAACATGAAAATACAAAAATTATCTACAGCAAACATTGTCTCTACGCCTGTGACGCCATTAGTATTTCAAACAGAGCTGTGCGTGAAATATGGCACCAGTCATAAAGAAATGAAAAAGATACATATTTTTTTCCTGATGTTTTGCATGCAGCTTGCATGTAGGTACAGAGCCTTTTCCTTCCACGATTTGCTAAAATTCTCTCTCCTGATTTAAGATACAAAGTCATTACAATGATAAATAGCAGTTAATCATCATATAAAAAATTAAGACTTGAATTCAAATTCCCAATTCTGTTACTAAACCCTCTCTGATTAAGCGAAACCTTCTCTGTGAATGCCGTGTATCTCACACCAACCAGAAAAACGATCTACAAAATAAATACAAATCATATAATACATCATAAAAGTGTGTCAAATATAAATGTACTCTGCTGTAGGGGTGACTAGTATTCAGTGGGTGCTGCTGAACAGTTCGTTGTCTTGATTAGAAGTTCCCTAACTTGAGCAGTCAGGTCTGCGGCAGTAGAGTTTAGGTCAGTTTGAGCACTGAGCACTAAATGACATGGCATGGCGTGTGTCTGGGATGGAAGAGGATGGAGCTTGTATCATCTTCAGAGGGAAGGTGAGTGTGAAGAGTGTTACACAGATCCAGCAGGGGGTGAAGCAGCCATGTCTTGGCATCTTCTTCAGCCAAATGTGCCTGTAAGCCACAGATGGCCTGAGAGGAAAAAAACCCAACACCTAAATCTGTGATTTTTCCAATCTGACAGGCGGGTTTTTGTACAAGCTCATTTGCTTTTGTTAACACTGTCTGGTTGTCCTTGTGCGACTTGTGTGGAAGCATGCTCCCAGCTATAGTCCAGCAAATCTTCCCTGCAGGCTGTCCATTAGATGAATTTAGAAGAGTCTCTTTTGCTGATGAGCACTTCCAGCAGTCTGAGCTTGGCTTTGACGTGCTTGTACTCATTGTATTCCACTGCCAAGGGCGAGCGGTCTTCCTTCTGCACGTTTCTACAGGAGGAGCAGAAGCGCAAAGTATGACGTTAACCTTCTACAAAACGCGAGCCATCGCTGAGAGGAAACTTTTTTTTTAATGAATATAATTTCTCAGATATCCAAAACTGATGAGGTTCTTACCTGCCATTTTGCCTGAAAAACTGGTCCTCGAATTCACGCAGGTTCTTGCGGATTCTTTTCTTCTCTTCACGAGCTTCCTGGAGCTGTTCCACCAGTTCCTGTCTGTGTGTGGAAAAGGAGGGTGTTGTTAAGCAAGTACTGCCACTACAAAATGTGTAAAGATTTTCTGACCAATATTGTGACTTGATTAATTTGCCATTATTTTCTATAAAGTGAAATTCAGGCCTTTTTTTTTCTTTTTCTCGCTTGAGGCTCTGAACGCAATATGCCAGACTGCCACTTAGATGTGGTTGTGTTGTTGTACACAGCATATGGGTGTTTAGTACTTTCTGTTTAGTGTAATTCATCTACAGGCTCCATGTTTTAGGTCAAATTTCCTCCCTTAATAATGTCATGGCTAAAATTAAAATTTGAAAAATTGCAGTTCATTCAAAATACAAATTTGATCTATTTGTTCTATTTTGCATATAAATAATAAAAAAATCATCATTTTATTAAATACAAAAGAACAGACCCCAAAATTAAATTAAAATTACTCAGATGCATTAAAAAACTGTTAAAGTTGAAGTTAAGTAGACTTTTATTTCAGCACCACACATCAAGTTAACACTAACACTAGACAGCAGTGGGTGTAAGTCTAAAGCTATGTTATGTCCTGAATCTGCAGGTCTAGACTTCCTGCTGCTCTCATGGTCTGATGGATTCCCATTCGATGTGTTTTGCAGAGCTGCAGTGGAAACCTCTTTCTAAAGTAGCACACCTCTTTCTAAAAACACTTACATGGTGGCTGCATGCAAGTTGGACAGCCTCATGTCTGTGCTGTTCTTCGAGGGTGACAGCTCATCTACGGGTGAGATAAAACCATCCACTTCATCATCCAAGTGGTCCAGGAAGCTTAGCGTGCTCAGCTCCGGACGGACTGTCAACTGTGTCTTGTTGTCATCTTCATCTGAGCCATCCTCTTCCTCCTGTACACACACAAAAGATACGCCTGCTTAGTTATGTGAATGTAAAAGCTAGTTAAGTTCAGGATCTTCAGGCAGACTCCACCTCCATGCAGGATTCAGAGGATCAAGGCTTTATTGATTTCATCAGAGCTTTTGTTAGAGGGGGCAAAGACTGTTCACCCCACTATCTCTAGTGATTCTCTGGCAGGATCAAGTGAGATCTAGCTACACTCTCATTTGCACATGCTCAGAACATCACAGCAATGTTAAAGCATTGAGAATATTATTGAGCTCAAAGTCGATATCATTGATTTTTTTTTTACTTAAAAGAAAAAACATGCACCAAAAAAAACAAGCGTCTGCATCAGTTTGATCAGAGCTTCAACCAGTGAAATCACACATCACTCCCAAATTCAGCTACTGATTTGGAATAGTCATCTGACAGGTCACACCCAAAATCAACAGGCTGTGACTGGGACTGGTTAATTGGGGGGGTGGGCGGGGATAGGCAGGGCAGTCAGGTTTCTGATTGGTTGAGTAGCAGCTCTTCACCTGGTTGTGGTCGAAGAAGAGAGCAGGAACCCCCTCGATAATGGGCTGCAGCTGAGGGCCTCTGCGCTTGCTGGAGGGAGAGCCCTGCTGGGGGTTCATATGGAAATTACTGCTTACAATACTGACCTCAGGACAGCTACACACGGCTCAATCTAGCTTCAGTACCACTAAACTGATGCTGAATCAGGGAGGAAAGTACGGTTTCCCATGTCAACGTGTGTCTTTATCACTCAGCTGAACTTCAAAGTCTTCAGTAAAGCCTTTCTAAAGCATGTTTCTCTGCTGCTGCATTGCTCTGGTTTATATAATCAGTATTCAGAGTATTATATAATGAACATGTATCTATAAGACAGATTACGTGTTATATAATCAAAAAGTTTTTAAATATAAATTCACAAATCTACATACTGTAATCAACCTAGTGTAACTGAAAAGCCTGTTTTCAAGCTGTAATGAAATATTAATTTCTGTAGATATACAAGATATGCAAACTTAATCCTTAAGAGATGAGATTCTGTACACTGGGCTTGCTAAAAGATAAGCAATGTGTATGAGTGATCGTGTGCATGTACGCATGTTGTTGATGTTGCTGTAAAAGTCCAGATAAGGTCCTTTGCCTGTCACCCCTGAGCTCTTTAAGAGCAGAAGATCTACTGAGCTGCTAAAGCTGGGCTTAGCGCTGCTAACACTACCATCACACCAACACCGCTGTGAGAGCAAACACTTACTTATGCTAACCGTACTACTACTATTTCCCATCGTCGGTCCAACACAGCCGCTGATGTTGCACTGCTAATTCTTAGTCACACTAGATGACAGTGATGCTGCTAGTTTTGCTGCCAAGCGTGTCATGACAGGTGTTTTTGTGAACACTGAAGCCACACTGTGGCTAGTTTGCTATCTCTGCCAATGCTAACTCACAAAGGTTAGCTAATGTGGCACAGCAGCTAGATACGACCTCCCTGCACTGAGGCCCTGGAGTAAAAACCCAGCACATGGATGAATGGAGCGCTCAGGGGAAAAAAGGAGAAGGAATGTGTACTTACAATGACTGGGATGGTGGACGCTCTGCACAGGATTTGTTTGACAAGGCGGTATCTGTCATAGAGCGGCTTCATGATTTGTCTCTCAGTCTTGGTAATCTTGAAGAAGGAAAAAGATAGCGAAAGAGATAGAGAGAAGAAAGAAGAGAGGGAGAAAAACCTTGTTAAAACACTGCTGGACAGAGCTCCTCTCAGGCTGACAGATGGACACTGCAGTGTCGTTTGCAGGTGACCTACATTTTCTCCCATCAAATCCAGTGAGTGTTTTTTTTTCTGGATGTGACTCAGTGGCTGTAAAAACGTGGCCATTTCATAAACAGAGATGAATGATGGAGGTTTAAAGTGAGACCAGCTGTATTCCACTCTGATAATACATTGCAGGGCTGATGCAGAAGATATTACAGAGGACCAATTAAGCTGAGTTCAGTGAGAAATAGCACTCACATGAGCCAAATGCCTTAAGCTTTCTGGCATCCTGAATGGCCTTGAGCACAAAATAGCACTGGAAGATCTTCTGTAGAGCTTCTAAAGATCAGCCTTGGCAGTGTATTGAGGGCATACAGTCAAACAGACTGCGCACATCTGTGCATTCTGTGAGCTACTCCTACACACAGCCTGCTTTCAAGCATTACTCACTCTCCACTGGCAATCTGGGGCATGCTGAAGAGACTTTAGTGCACTTGTTGGGAAATTTGGGGCAAAGACAGGTTTGGGAAGAGGTATTGGCAATACTGCCACACCTGCAGTCATGTAGCCACACTCACCGGTCTCCCATGGATGCTCTCGTAATACAGCAGAGCTTTCTGGAGAGCTACTTTCTCTGCAGCAATTTGTTCTCGGGTCATATCCTGAAAAACAGAGGTATTTCGGTTACCAAACGGAATTATTTATCATAATCTGAAACACACCACTAAGCTTATTGGTTTTTTTGTGAAAGGTCGTAATAATTAAAACAAGAGCTTGGTCAGTTTCAGAGCAGGAAGCTGGAGACAGTAAATTCATTTAATATGAATATGCATTGGGGTTCTTTCTTTATACTGAATCTTAATGATCTTTTTGGGTGTGTAGTGTCTTGAGAGAACACGGAACGCTGCTAGAACAGTAAGCTTAATTCTGAACTTGAGAAAGCAGCACACAGCTTCATCTGTGACTTGGTAAATCTGAAAAGGCTGTATTATTTGTAGCTCATTAGCAGCCTTATTCTCTTTTTATGCACTGCATTTCTGTTACTTTGTAATGCCGTCCATTTTCTCTTCTTACATTTAAAAAGTTTTTTTATTGTTACAGAATTGTCTTAATTTTGTAACAACAAGAAATAATGTTAACTAAACCTGCAGCTGTGAAACATCCTCATGCTTTGCAACTTGCCTTGATGTCCTCGGGCCGTCCAACCTCGACTCGTTTCTCTTGCAGTTTGCTCATCACCGACTCCAGTGTGCTCTCCACCGGGGGCTTTGGTGTCTTGGCCTCGGGGGTTTTCTTCTCCAGTTGCGAACCAAAGCTCTTGGGCAGTGTGTTGCTGCGTTGTCGGGGCAAAGGACTCAGGTCCTCCTCTGACTTCAGCAATTTGTGCTCTGTGAGAGAAGTAGACAGGAGATAACGGGTTGACTGGCTTCCAATCTAGGTTCTTGACAGCTATGATCACTGTTAACAGCTTAAACTCCAAGCTTTTATTCAGTCTTCATTAAGACTAATTATCCAGTAATGAATTACTCAGTAACTTTTATGAAACTACTATGAAAGGTATGTAGTTATGAGAGGGAGGAATTAAAGTCTGGATCCTCCATGGGTCCTTCAAGTGTGAGGATTTATCATGGTTTTCTTTCTTTTTTTTAACAAGAGTTGTTTTTTCTGGAAAAAAACACCCTGATAGAGGATTTTTTGAGTTTATGGCTGTGAAGAATCTGTAATGTAGCTAATGATGTCTGAGACTCTGAAAGGCGTTTGTGTTTGCGTGCGTATTTCTTTCTTCCTCGTTTGTTCAACAAAAACGTCATGAGTGTTGGATTAGCATGACTTACAAGACGCTAATCATGCTAATCACTTTTTCCTTCCTTCTTGGTGCTTTAGACGTTTCAGGCATACCTTTGAGGTCTTTGCGAAGTTTGGCCAGTTCATTCATCCACCTCAGGACCTCGGGGTTGGCAGCTTTGTCACTGTGTGAGGGCTGGAGAGGGTAAACACAGCACTCATTATTGTTGTTGCAGAGAGCAGGAAATAAACTCACCAGGGGCCATTTTGAAAGGCCAGTTATGGCATCCATTTTGATTTTCCCTCAAGCTTATCACATTATTATATCTTTCTAAAAATCTTTTGACAGTTATTTCATACTGTCTTAAGGAACTGTTTTATTCCTGTTTCATCTTATGTATTTGTAATATGTTCTACTGTCTCCCACTGACCCTGTATTTGCGATCATCCTCAAACTTCTCCTCAAACTTGCGGATCTTCTTCTTGAGGTTGTGGATCTTTTTCGAGAGCTGTGCTGAGGTGAGCTCCTCACGTTCATCGTCGCACGAGCCCAGTGAAGAACTCCGTCGCCGGCTGAGCAAAACAGACAATAATTAAACCATTGCACTTGAATCCTCACAGCCACTCAACCTCAACAGCATCAACACATTGAGCATCGGATTATTGTGTGTTTGAGAGACCTATTCTAAAAACCTTTCAACAAAATGCCATGAAATAAAATATGCCAGAATGACTGCTGTTGCTGGACACAGTTTTACCTCACAATGATAGATAGGAATAATCTTTTTCTAGCGCTCCTACTACAAGACTGTTAGCATTTCAATCAAGAAACTATTTACTAATTTAACAAATTTATCTAATTTAATAATTAACAAAACAATGTATGTACAGTGAAACTCTTGTAACTGCATAACTTGAGTATTTGTTTCATAGTAGTCAGTGAACAGTAAACCTTAAGATTAATAATTGATTAATAAGGCTGCAGTTTAAAAGTTACTTCATCAAGACAGTTTTGGGGCCTCTGTAGTTTTCTGACGTAATGAGATCAGAGCCTTTTTCTCGTTGTCTCACCTGATGAAAGAGTGTGCGTTGGGTGGTGAGGGGGGCACCTCGGTGTCCTCCAGGTACTGCTGGGAGTTGCCGTAGGCATAGAAGCGTGGGGACAGCATGGGATCTGAATCTGCCTCTAGCAGCTGCCGGATCAGTCTACCCCCGGCGTGTGGCGAGAGACGGGCCTCCTCACGGTCCATGCTCTCCCTCTGCCATGACGAGTAGGCAGGCACTGGTTCTGTTAACAGCAACAAAAACAAAACACATACACATATTGAAACACTGGTATCTCTCAGATGTATACGGGTGGTCAAAGAGAGGACTGAGCAAAAAACGGTTTTTGTTTTTAATTGTTTGATATGAAGTTGCAATTACTGCATCTCAGAAAATGGCCAGCAACAGAAGAATAAGAGAAAGAGGGTCTGAGCAGCTCATGGGCTCAAAAGGTTGAGCATTGACTGACATCCAGTAATTGACATAGCAGACACAAAACACACATGGACTCATGCTGAGATATATGACCTTTGGAACCTGGCACACATTCATGGTTAAACAGGTAGCTAAGGCTTTTTGTGCCTGCAAATGTCTGGACAGCCACACAGCCACCAAACAAAAATATGTGGTTTAATATTTGATGTATTTACTAACAATTTAATTATTAGCTTTCAACCTAGTTGCAGTGCTTCTCTTTTCCATGGTGAAGACTTCTAATTTTAGGCTCAGGGTTAATAATGACTGAATAATATCAGTTAACTCAAACATGCGATTCCTGAAAGAAAATAAAAGCAAAATGTGTGAGAACAAAATACTCCAAGTTGTTTTTTTATACACTGTAGAGCAGTTGCCAAGAAACAACTTGCTGCATTGCCAAGACTGCAGCAAGGATGCAAGGTCATTTTAAAGCATGCACAAATAAACAAACACCCACATGTGTCAGGCTTAGCATCAAAGTAAAAGGGAGCGGAGGGAGACAGGGGGTGTGAGATTAAGTGAGATTTTGAAATATCCTACAGGTTTTTAGGCCATTTTTTCTATGCATGTCCTGTCACTGCTAACTGTTTTGCACTGAGCACTAACATTTAAGATGAAGCACTGCTCTTTGTTTGGGACCCACTGTTTCGTTACAGATTAATACACCCCAACATGTGTTATAAGATGGCCTTTACTCAAGAAACCCATAAAGTTAACTAACAGCTCTGCCATTGTTAACTTAAATTAAGTATACATCATTCTGTCTGGGCTTTGAGCGCTGCCTTGTTAGATGCTGGAAGTTTGTGGGGTTGCCATGCAGCATGGAAAGGCCACTGCAGAGGGATGGGGTTGGCTCGGGCAGGTTTATCTCTAAAGCAGGCCTCGAATACACTTACCCTCATAATAACTCTGCTGGAAAACACTTTTGAAATCAAGGAAAGGGGTGCTAAAGAAGGGTGAATCTAATAGAAACAAGACAGAGGACAAACAAAAGAAAAGAAGAAAATCAGTGAGAAAATAGCAAAGCAAATGAAGAGAAAGGAAAAGATGACGAGGCAAATAAGTACTGACTTTTCACCTTCCCTCTAGAAGGAAATGGGCAGTGTGAGGTGAGAATATCGAAAATGAGAACACTATACTGAATCAGCATGGAAGAGATGGAAAGGATGACTGATAGAATTGTGATGTGATTGTTTATCCCCTTGAGTGTAGAGTGGGTCACTGCAAACAGCTTTGGCACTGGCCACACTGGGACAAAGGTTTCCACCCCCTTCCCACTCCACACGTTCACTTTAGAAAGCTCATGTCTCATCTGCTGTCTGCACAGCCTCTCTCCAGGGGTCCCTTGCCTTCAGAGTGAAAGAAAAGCTTCTGTTGTTCCCATTTTCCCCCTAATGCTGGACTTCAAAGCTAATGAGTGAGAATCAGGCCCATGGTATATACTCTATCCCTGCTCTTTTGATCATGGACCTATTGTTCTACTTTTAAACAGAGCAAACTCTGCTAGAGTTTCACAGTTCAGAAACTGTTGTTGATGAAGCCTCAGAAGTCTATAGTTATCACTGTTTGGTATTAAATGTAATTACACAATTATATGATTGATGACACAGTTACATGATGAAAGACATTTACATTCATTTACATTTGGTTTACATTCTGTATCAACAGGTTTGGTGGCACCTCTGACCTGTTTCTACTTGTCTCGATGTCAACACATGAGGAAAAAAATGGAAAGGATGTTTTTTTTTCTGCAAAACTTTATGCATTTAATCAAATTCAAATCATAATAATATATATTCTCTTCCATTTACAAACACAAAGGTAGTACAAATGGAAAGTTTAGAATCTTCATGTTTAACAGATTTTCTCTACTTCTCTGAGCTATGAGTGAAAAAAAATTAATAAGAAAAAATAGCCGTGACTACTGAGGGTACTGAGGGGGAAAAAGCATGCAATTCAGTGCACAGACATTCAGCCTGAATCACTTTCACAAGCACATCTCAATCTGGACACACAAACATACATCACCTCCAACCATTGCAGGGTAGAAATACGTCACACCAAACATTCAAGCAAGTCTCTGCACACCCCTGGCAATGGAGCACTGCAGTTTTTCATCATAATTTCTCAGTGTGCCATGTCTCTCTGTAAAAGCTCATAAAACAGATATAGTAAGTAGCTAAGGCTGCCAGCCCTTGAGCCAGGCATTAGCAGCTCCAT
This sequence comes from Colossoma macropomum, assembly GCF_904425465.1. NCBI lineage: Eukaryota > Metazoa > Chordata > Actinopteri > Characiformes > Serrasalmidae > Colossoma > Colossoma macropomum. Next base: position 37,169,508 of record NW_023494791.1, read on the forward strand.
TAAGTTAAAGGGTAAATGTGACTCAACCTGGCAACCCTCCCAGTCGGGTCATCGGGTGGGGAGGAGAGAGACGGTTGAACGTTCACATTATTTCGACCAGACTCGAGTATTACCAATGTTACGGTGGAGAAGGTGTTTTTGTGTGTGTGTGTGTGTGTGTATGTGTGTGTGTGTGTGTGTGTGTGTGTGTGTGTGTGTGTGTGTTCGCATGTTTCTGCACGTCTGTAACTGGCAGTCTTGTAGGAAAGCAGCAAGAATCGAGGAAGGAAGCCGACTGCTTTTTCACGTACACATATTCAGACGGTATTGTAGTCCCATAGCAACAGCCTGCCTTACTGAGATTGATCTGCACACATTTCGGCTCTGGGTTTGTCTGTTTCCACGGTGATAATAAAACCAGGAAGCCGCTGCTTGCTCACTGTTGCTGCCCACCTCTAAACAAACTTCAGGCCTAATGAAAACAGAAGCAGTTTAAGGATTTACGATACAGTCGTAGGGAGGGATTGTTGGAGGAAAATAATGCATATTGTCCTATGTATTGACCCTGAATCTGCAACAGATACTTCTGGAGATGCCATGATACCACTTGTTCTTCTCCTGTACCAACACTGATATTGAAAACTTGAGCTTTCTGATACTTCTGATAGTGATCTGATATTTTTCCTTTTAAAATTACTAAGCTTTAAAACAAGCTACGTTCAAGCACTTGAATCAAGAAGAGCATCTGACAGCACTGGGAAACATGTTGGTATCAGCAGATTGTGGTCTGAAAGTATTTAATAATATCTGCTGATGTATTTACTAAACTTTCAGGCAACACTGTGGGAGGTACTGTGTTAAAATGGCTGCATTTAATCCCAATTTCTATATTTGATGAATGTTAATGTAGTGGCATCAGCAGATATGTACACAGAAAATATTGGTTATCCCAAAATTCCCATATCAGTGGAAATTCCCCATCTAAAAGTAGAATACTGTGCTCAAACTACTCAAAAATAACATCATGCAGTGTGAGTGTGAGGTATTTGAGGTTTTATTTGTTACAGTATTGGACTGGCCCATACCCATCAACACCAATATGCCATCTTTAGATGCTTCTGATCTGCATACATCATTTAGACCATTGGGAAAAATCTAACCATCTTTAATATCCTGCTATATGTATTAACTGAAATATTCCTTGTAGAAAATAAAACAAATGCCTTCTTCCTATGAAATAATGCCACAAATGCCATAAACAAAATGAGTGAAATACAACGTCTATGAAACAAAATGAATGACAATAAAATCAAGAAACAAAACAGAGAACATAATGATGGCTTATGGATACACAGTATATGCAGTCACAAGCAATAACTGCCCTTAGAAGGAGGAAAAACAAGCAGGCAACTGGAACGACCTCACATGATACTACAGCAATCTCATTAAAATGCCCACAGGGTCTCTAATGCAGGCTCCTTCCCCCAGATCAGAAGCAAGTTCACCATCAAACACAGCCTTCAGCGCTGCAACCAGTGGGTCCTCACTTTCCCACCCAGAATGCAACAAGCTTTCACCAGTTACCATATAACAGCAAACTGCTGCAGCTACAATTTAAGCACAAGCATTCAACGCAGAGAAAATAATCTTAAGACAAAACAGTTTCATATGACACAAATAAAATCCTCCAAAGCAACTTAGGCTCTCGTTCTGTTTGTCACCAATGTGAGATAACAACAAAAGTGGGAGCAGCAGGCTTGCAGCTGCCACCCATGTGGTGAGGGAGGGAAAAGGAGAGAGGGAGGGAAGAGAAAAAGGGAAGGAGAAACAGTGGGGGAGAGAAAGAGGCTAAATTCTAAATGACTCCCTATTCGACATAGAGTGCAATGTTTGGGTACAGAAGGCATTATTTCATGACCTATAGGCCCCCTGTATAGGGAGGAGGGAGTCATCTGCGACAGAGCCAAGGAGAGAGAGACAGAGAGAGAGCTACAGAGAGAGAAGGAGTAGCCGCTAAATGGCTCCCTATGGTGTATATAGTGCGTTATTAGAAGGCATAGATATGATCTAAGTGTGCACTATATAGGGAGGAGGGAGTCAAATTGTGATTCAGCCAAAAAAGAAAAAGAGATAGGGAGTCACTCACCTCCCCAGTTGCTGTCCTCCGTTAGAGCGGACAGGTCCAGTCGTGGGACGTCCTCGCAGCCATCTGAATGCTCCGGGCTGCTGAGAGCCTCCTGGATCTTCATGGCGGACGCCTGAATGCGGGGAAAAGAGCGAGGGATGAGTGCTGAATAGAGCGCGGAATAAAGCGCAGCAGGAGCTGTGCACTCCTTAAGTTGAGTTGTGCTCTGCCTCCTCCTGCCCCAGCCTACCCCAGGGCAGTGTGGGAGGTGGGGTGGAGCCTAGAGCGCCAAACCCCTGCATTCTGATTGGCTCATATCTGTGCTGGGTAAAAGAAAAAATATCCTCCCATCTGCCTTTTGGAGTGAGGGTGTGCATCACCCCCCCACCACACACATGCGTGCACACACACACACACACACACGCACACAGTGAGTCGCTCCAGTGCTTCCCCATACTTGTTTGTCTCAGTAGCTGGGGAAGGAGGAAGGGAGGGAGAGGGGCGGAGAGAGAGAGAAGGGCGGAGGAAAAAAAGGCGGGGGAGGGGGGGTGTAAAGAAAGAACAGCCGGAGCACGCAGGGCACGCTGAGCACGCAGGCAGACTGACAGGAACTTCTGTTATTGCAGGCGAAACCGTGCAGCCGCAGCAGCCGATTTTATTCTGCTTTTCTTCTGGTTTTACCGCTTTGGACATTCTCTCTTACGTTCTACTCATCTACACACCTCCACCTCTCTCTGAACTCTCTCTTTTTGATGTTTCTTCCTCTGGCAGGCATGTAATCCCTTTAGTTGCTCACACGTAGACAGCGCATGCTGGACTTTCCTTCTTGCACACATTGCTGTTTACATGCACACTCACTCACGTGCATGTACACTGCTCATCACAAGTGTGGGGACGCTTAGCTTTTCAAAATGTTTCTAATACAAATAAGCATGTTTTCTTGCTCAGTTTGTAATAATTTCTACCAAAGACAAACCAGGATTATTATGTTTATTATGTCTTTGCAGAAGGAAAAAACTTCATTTAAGGAAAAAAGTTGTGACAGCATTTTTGTAGTGCTACCTTGCAAATAATACCAAAGCTTTCACATTGTATCCTCCTGCTGTGATGTCAGCACTCAAATGTTTCAAGTATTTAAACCACTTTGTGGAGCTCCAATATGTGCTTTTAACAATAGTTTGGAAAGGAAAAACCGTCAAATTATTATTTAGGCAAAACCTGCTCGTCATACCAAAGAAGGCACTTGGATGAACATCAAGCTACAAAAGTATTAGCACATAGCTTTACAGGTCTTTCTCTTACAATGATGAGAAAATTCATTTCTCAAAAGGAGGAGTCTCTACAAGGTGTCTTCAACACACACTCCCACACACACATGCACATGCATGAAAACACCCACACGCACACACTTCCGATGCTGGGCTGTGGGACTCAGGTTATTTTTGGAGCAGATCGGGGCTTTGCAGTTAAAGGGACGCCCCCTACAACTCCCCGCCCCCTCTGCATTGCTGAAAGGATGACAACAAGCTCCAGTAAGAGCTCCATTACCATCAGCACCAAGCAGCCCTCTGACTACAACTGCTATTACTGATACTACAGCACATAAAGTCCTCACGCTAATACTGAAGGATTTTTAAGAGCAGCTTAGATGCTCCAGTGTTATTACTAACAAACTATTTAAGGCAACACATGCTATTTGACAGATCTGTGTTGGAAGACCACAGCAGTTTTTAACAAACTTGCCCCATCGAGGGCTATAATTGCCACACTGCTGGAATCACAGCGATGTTTGTCATTTATTTTGCCAACCCAAACAAGAGAAGGGGGAGACTTTAAGACTTCCCAGCAATAAAAGTGCAAGAACTCATGACCACACAGGAACAGAGTAAGGCCAACACTCGCACAATGTACAGCCATAATAACATACTTCAGCTGTATATCGCTTACTCCAGATCTCGAAGCACTTTGGAATAAATATACAAAAACAAACAATGTACAAAAAGGCAAAATGAGCAAATCAATGTATTCAAAACAATGTCTAGGGTTGCTACTTTCATTTACTTTTAGGCCAAAACTTTATAACCAAACTGTAAAATAATGTGTCAGACATTATGCTAGGTATTCATAACCATTTCATGTAATAGCTTTTCATGTAACTGTTCTATTCAGATGTTTGTCTCCTATCATTACCACTGGGAACAACTCTGACTCACTAAGTTTCTCCAGAACAAAGCATTTTCCACCAAACAACTCCGAATGACTTTATTTTCATCTTAGCCTTTTAATTATATAGTTTTTTTAAAAACTGGTGGAGTTCCCCTTTAATAAAAAAAAATTAAAAGTTTTTAAGCTTTAAAAAAACTTAACTTTCTACTACCTACATTTTCTACCATCTAAATTTTTGAAACCTAAATGTTCTACTACTTAAATTTTCTACTGTCTGAATTTCTTAAACCTGAATTTTGTACTACTTTTTACTTTTCAAAATGGTGAATTCAGTGTGTTCACATATATAAAATTTAGACAAAAAAGTACAACAACAATTTGTGCAAGTTTTTCTTAAAGGTTTTTTCCAGGTTCAGGCTCTGGTGATTCTGATTTAACTGTATGTGCCATCAAACAATGTAGATACCACTGTCATACAAATACTACACAGTTTAAGCATTTCTGGCTGTCTTCCATCAACATCCCAAAAACAATCTAAAAGGTAATACAGCAAATGCATGTAACAGGTGTTAAGAGACAGCAGATGGATTTCTTAAATTCAATTTAAGAAATCTGTCATCATCATGCAAACTGGCAATGAATCACTAAAGAAGATAAAATTAAATCAATGGTTTTTTTATATAAATTGAGTACTCAAGGTTAATCAAATAACTGTGACAGCCCTACACAATATGGAAAATATGTTCACATGCATTTGTAAAAAAGATACTGCTTTAGGAGGTTTTAAAAAGTCCAGATATCTGCTACTGAGATGCTGAGATGGAGCTGGTTCCACAAATCTGGAACAGCAGAGGCAAAAGCTCTGTCTTGTTTTAGAAACAGCTAGCAACCCATAGCAAGATAAACGAGGTGGACAGAAAGGAGTTAATATTTTAGATAAATATAGAGGGGCAGCTGTGAATTAAATTAAATGTTAGAGGGGATTTACTGAAAATGGTCCAGTCTTTCATTATTTCTGCTCTAGGAGCAGATTTTCCTCCTCATGGCCCAGTGCTAAGAGACTGCAGCAGAGCCCCAGTGAATCATCCTTCATAGAGAGTGAGTAATGCCCAAAGGCCATCTGCTGCTGCCGCTGTGGACAGGAGACCCGACCCCAGCTTCAGCAACGGAAACCTCCCACTCACTTTACTCTCACTGTTTACTTCTACACACCATTTGGTTCTCATTAAGACTCACACACACACACACACACACCCTCGCAGGCTCACACACAAAAATCACATAAACGATCCAATAAACAAACAGCCATTTGTAAGCAGTAAAACCCCTCAATCAAGCAATTTCCATGTTTATTTTACATTTTATTTCCCATCAAAAACTCATACATGATCAGATTGTAATCTAAACATGATGAAGGAAGAGGACAGTCACATAAAAAACATATGCTCTAGTTCACAGTTCATAAAACAAAGACAGCTAGAACCAAACAAACTTAACACAACTCATCCCAAACTAATCATGCAAGCCAATCTCTTAATTCAGACATAGTTCTTGGCATACAGATTCGTTCTTGATCAGGCTGGATACAGGAGGATAGATGGTTCCTGCAGAGTCTGTTTCAACTGAATAAATGAAAAGGGTACATGGTGTTCTGTACAGGGAAAACCCCTCCCCCAGGTTTTATACATTTACCACAGAGTCCTAAAAGAGGACAAGTACCAGTCTTCTTGTGCTGAATTTTCTACTACCTGAAAGTTTTAAACATGCATTCCTTTTAACTGTAATGTTTTGACCTGATTTTTTTTTCCTAACTAAAATGTTAAACCGGAATTTTCAACTACTTGAATGTTTTAAACTTGAATTTTGTAATGCTGAATTTTTAAAACATTAATTTTCTTCTAACCGTATTTTTTAAAACTGAATTTTCTACTGTCTGCAGTTTTAAAACGGAATTTTCTATTACCTGCATATTTTAAACAAGAATTTGCAAATGAAGTAAATTCATTCCTAGTGTTTTTACATATCAGTAAATTTCAATAACTATTTTTTTTCTTCAAGCATCTTGAATTTAGGTTCGACTCCTGGTTAATCTGAATTAACTCTACATGCCAAGAAATGAATGCAAAAGGCATTTTCATGCAAGTATTTCAGAGCTCAAGCATTTCTGGCTAATTTCCATCAACCTTCAGTGCCTGTAGCTGCCAGTAATTGGAAACACTTGAGTTAGGCTAATCAAAAGGCCAATCTGCATCCCTCACATGATGCCTGTATGAGAAAACAACCACAAAGAGTAAAACATCAACCCAATTAAGGGCAATCAACAGTAAACAACTATTAATCACTTAATCCACTTACGATGACGCTGTTAATACCTTCAATAACAAGATGAGAACTCTTTTAAGCATGTTGACTTGTAAAGAGGAGGTTAAAGCTGAATGAATCAATGCTGAAGTGACGCTGTTTTAGCTGAGTGTTACAGCTTGCGGTTCTGCTGCAGTGCACTGGTGGCCATTGCAGTTACATAATCACCAGTAGCCCAGCTCAGTAGGTGGGCTGGTCTAATAACTGCTTACAGTCTCAAACTGCATGGTCTCAGATATGCACACACACACACATACACACTTACGAATACACACGTACATATACACAAACACAGGATTTATGAGGATAAGGATGGACAAATGCAGATACTACAATTGTGAACAAATGTGTCTATGTGTGTTCCCTTCCTATAAGACCATACTCAATATATTCTAATCTGGGATTTTCAGTTCATCCACAAAGGCCAAAATACGGTGGAGAGAAGATTTAGCACCAGTCTAATAAAAAACAACAATGGATTTAGTATTAATCCAAGAAAAACAAATAAGAAATGTCGACATATTTATACTTTCATAGGAGATTCTCAGTCAACTTCCTTACTTGTAGTTGTCTACGGTTTTACACTACTATAAGTTAAAACATCTTAAATCTGGTTGATATGTCTAAAAGTTCTCACAATGAGACTGTTGTAGGAATGTTAATGTGAGACATTTTTAGTTGTTTTAAGCAATTTTTCTAGAGAAATTGTCTTTTTCTATTGGCAGATAATTTTGTTTCAAGACACAACGCAGATAGTTTAGCTTGTTTCAGTAAATAATGCTTGAAAAAAGCAAAATGATCTGCCAATAGAGTAAGACAATTTCACTAGATAAAATAGCTTTAAACAAAGATAAGTATAATAAAAAAGTAAAATAAAACGTAAAATAGTCCTTATACTATCTTAAAACGAGACGCATTAGCTATATTGACTAGAGTAAAGACTTCCTTTGCCAAGATATCATTTTTTGCAGTGTAGGGCTTGTTAAGAATGAGACTCAGATAAGATTCTGCTATCAAGTGTTACCTTCCCTCTGTGGCAGCACAGCCTAACGGACTGCTGCACGCTAATGCACTGCGAACATATGCAAAGCCAGGACGGCGTGTTCTAGCCACTAGAGCATACAGTATGATCAGGTTACTACGTGTACCGTATGGCATGCAGCAACATGCTGATACGGTAAATATGCTGTTGGTATGTGTCTATGTGTGTATATACTGTGAAGTAGGGGTGAGGAGGTTCTAGCTCACTAGAAGGCATCAAATGAAATAACCTCTTGAACTATAAGGACCTATAGGTAGGTCTAGACTTTCAGTCCTTCACTCATAGCTACACTACTTACATAATAGTTTCACAGCAGTTGCCAGATAATAATAATTGAGACTAATACCTGACAACCAAGCCTCCTGTTTAAGGGGTTAAATCAACTTTGAGGAAGTTGCTAGTAAAAAAGAAGGTGCAACTGCCAAAATCTCTGCCTCACAAAAAAAGAGAAAAAAAGTCTGGAGGGAGAGAGCAGTTGCGAAACACATTCTTGCAAAATGCTTTCCAAATAGATTGTGAGATTAAGTCTTGAGCGAAAAACATTCAAGCAGTTTCTCATCCATTTCATAATGAAAGATTCCTTTATAAATTCAATCCTACAAATCAGCACCCTGATGGAGAACATTCCAATGCTAACCAGAAATAAGTGGCATGGTTTTTTAACCTACTTGGTTGCAGCCGTTGCGCCACAGTGCCACAGCAGAAGGGCTTTGGCATGATCAGAAGGCTGGTGTCAGAGCATGCCAGGTGGCAGGGCACTAAGGGTGAACCAAACGGGTGGTGGCAGAAACTAAGGGGCCGCAGCTACTTCAGCGATGACCATCTGCGTGTTTAGGCTCAGAGTATTTGCCCCTGAGGAGCAGCAGTGGACAGTGCATTTAGAAGCAGATGGGGCTGGATGGGACTGGCCAAACTCCACTGCGAGGGGTCAACAGCACCAGGCTGTTCCCACACTAACAACAATGGGACGCTTACATACATCTCAGATGGATCTTTTTCTAGCTCCAAAAGACAGTGTCAGAGCGCTACAGCTGGCCAAAGGGACACTTCAACTAAACAGTGTTAATGCAGCCCTAATGTATCTAACTATAAGTGAAAGCTAGTTAATAGTCAGCATTACAGTTTTACCCACTTCATCCATCTGTCCAAATGAATTAGCTTAATTAGCTGAATTATGTCTGTATGTTCATCCATTTAGTTAGACAAATGTACATCATGCAGCCTCAAAAATCACAACAGCAAGTCTATTTGAGATTATTGAAAGGGCCCATAGCACAGAAATTTCTCCATAGCAAAGACGTTTCTTCACTTTATTTAAAGGAGTTTGACATAGTATGCAGTTATTCTCACTACATTCAGTCTATATATGGAAACTAAACTGCAAGAACAGCTTTGAATTCATTTTAAATTCTTTTTTGTGATGTTGTGAAAACCAATGCATTTACATATGTTTGCCCATTTGGTCTACAACGGTTTAGCCGTGCCCGTTCTCACTGTATTTATAAGCAGTGCTTCAGTCTGGACTATTTCTTGATTGAGGCACAAAACAGGACAGCCAGTCAGAACAGAGGTCAATTACTTATAGTAGCTTTAAAGGTGCAGTAAAAAACAGCCTTTAAACAGCATTTAATTATAAGGGAAGAGAAGATGGAAAACGGCCATGTAAAAATGAATTATGACTGGTTTTGGTACGTAAACCCAAACAAACGTCATAAGTAGACCTAAATACAAGAGAAATGTAAAATATGGGCCCCTTATCAACAGAACATTGAGGCAAGTGTGTGATGATTTAGGCATGCAGTCTGCATAATGTGCATAAGCGTTCATTACTTTAGCCTTGCAGCTCCAGTGCAACACTAAAGAAGCAAAACTGTCTTGTCTGATCAACTACATTTGGGATCAGAATGAAAAGTGCAGAACTCAGATCTCCTGCCAAACTATCACTTTAAATTGCACTTACATGACTTAAACGGCAGTTGCACGCCTGACTGCCTCCTCGCCCGATTTAAGGTGTGATTCTGCGTCACTTAAATATGCAGCCTGTCCACATGTTTGCCTACAGTAACACAAACAAGCTTGGCTGCAGAAACTTACTCTCCTGTCTGAGCTTCACACACTGAGCCAGTGGAGGCTTATTGCGGAGGAACACCTCAAGTGGTGATTTCATCACAAACTCGCCTACGTGTGTAGAAGCCACAAACACATGGCAAGATAACAACAAGAGGGAGGAAGAAAAAGAGGGATGGGCAAAATAAGAGAGAGAGAGATAGAAAACAGAAAAGAAAGCAGATATAAGGGTATAGACTTGCCTGAAGATGAGGTGAGTCATTTGTCTTCTGATCCTCCCTGGAACAGATGAAAAACGGCATCATTTTATTGATAGGTTGGATTCTGATTTATGAGAGCAAACATTTAGAAAGCTAGAGGGGCAGGATGACAGAAGCCCTGGCGTGTTGTGTAGTAGGAGTCTGCAAGGGGGGTCTCAACACATTCCCAGACCACAAATAATCTACTCTCTAAACGTCCTTCAGGCTCAGCAGATTCACCGTTTATGTGATTAGTTACACTGAGCAAATGACATTCCCTTACATGTCACTGTGATGAACCGTCGAGGTGGTATACTGACAGCATTCTCTCCACACCAAAACTAGTTATACGTTATATGAAGCATAGTTTACCATCGATGCAAATTTAAAGAACATGATTAGTTGATGAAGTAACCACAAGTCTCAGTCAGCATTCACTCTTGCCAGTACCAGAAAGCGTATTTCAAAAAGTGGATGAAATGCAAGGCACAACTAAGAGGTCTTCAAAATGTCGCTCTCAAATTACATTCTACTGATAGACACTCCATTGCTTTAATACCTGTTATCTGTGGACTCCATGCTGTCTGACATGTTTCTGTCGTGTGGTCTTGATGATCTGTAAAGCTGAAATTGTGAAAAAAACAAACCAAAATAAATAGTCACAACAATGAAATGATGTCCAGTAAGTACTAACTTTCCTTTGATTCTGAGTTATAACAGGTCAGTTACATGAACAATGACATACATACAGTGAGTGACAGTAGCAGATCCTTTATATTTCTTCTTGTTTTAAGTCATTTTACTTTCAATTCACTTATTTAAGTGGCAGATAATTGTTTCAAGACAACGCAGAACATTTTGCTTGTATATAAATAATGCTTGAACATGCACAATTACTTACAGGATAAGACAACATCACTAGATAAAGTGACTTAAAACAAGTAGAAGTGCCCACAAATAAAATAATCATATAATATTCTTAGAAGAATCTCAGAATGAGAGATATTAGACATACCAACTAGATTTAAGATGATTCTTTTTTACTCTCTTTTCCTTATTTAATAATTTGCTGAACTATTATTATTTTTTTTACATCTTTTTTTTATTTATTTACTGCTGTGTTACCTGATGAACCCCAGGGAACAAACATTGGGCACAGCTAACAGAATTAAGCGAGAATTAATTTGACAAACAAGTTTAAAATAAATTGGAAACACATGAACATCATGTGCTGTCTGTCTGTACGTCACAGAAACAGAGCAGCTAAAGGTTTTCTTGCATTAATACATCAGGCAAAGGAAATCTGGTACTCTGTTGCATCAGCTAAAGGAGCACACTGCACTCTTTCACCTCATTGGTCATATTTCAGTCATGACTGGCATTACAGATCCATCAAGCACTATCATTAGTGTGTCAGCAGTGTCTTGTGGCATCTCCAGCATTACGTAACCTATGCAAAAACAGCAGCCTAACTTCATTACTGTGAAGCCATGGGATGTGTCTCCAAACCCCTGTCAGCAGGCTAAAGTGTGTCTGAGCTCTTATATAGTAGATCGGTGTATTTTATAGCAACACAAACATGATATAAACACAAGTGACAGAAGTTTTTTTGCTTACTAATAGAGATAAAAGTTTGAGATAGTCCTCACTACGCAATTCTCACTATATTTTGGTAAAGATTACGTAAAGGTGGTTGCTTCAGTTTCCATCCTGTTAAGGTAATAAAAGTAATTGTTTCAGTTTCCAGATTACACTTTGTACCACACACAAACATTTCAGCCATGAGATTAAAGGACAAAATAAAAAAGTCAAAATAATTACACAAATAATTGACAAAAAAAGCCTCTTTCACATAACTACACTGGCATGGAAAACACCAAAATTCATGCGCCAAGCCTTTTCTGGCAGTTTTAGGTTCAGACAAGATGTGCTGTGTATGAAGTATACAAGCCTAAATGCATAGTTTATTCGCCATGTGAATGGAAAAGTGCATATGTACATCTGCATTTGACGGAGAATTGTGTAAAAAGATGGATGGAGATTTTGGAAGCTGTTTACTAGATATTCACAGATATAGGAATTGTGGGCTGATTCTAATATGTGATATTTTTCATGCTGAAGCCAAAACATAAAAAATTATAAAACAAAGAAACTGGGACTCCATGAAGGAAAAAGTGTATCTGTAGAGGGTTACAAATGCAGTTAAATTAATAAAATGCAGACAATTTAGCATAATAGCCAAAGACAGCACATTTTCTGTTTGATTGAGCTGATCAGCTACAGCATTTAAAAACTGAACGTCACGTATTGTCGCAACAACAAGGCACATCTTATGCTGCCACTTCTTGCTTGCATGTATGTGTCCTGTGGTCTTTCGCCTCAGAAAATTTGCCCTTTGGGACCTTTCTGACGCCGTTTGATACGTGTCTGACTGAGGCTCTGAACACGGTGGTCTCATCTGTTCATCCATTAAAGTTACATCCATCAACACACACATACACACACACAAACACATGCTGCACCAGCTCATAAACATAGGTAAACAAGACCTCTTCGCTTCAGTGGCTGCTTGCCTCAGATAAAAGATCATACTAATTGAGCCCTTATTAGCTTGCATGCAATTTAGCCAGAATGTTCTGCAGGCAAGCGTGACACACTGTTACCCTTGTGCCCAAGACAGGGATTGCGGGATTGCTGGTATAATTAAGGCAGTTTACCCTGGGTCTGTTTTTTCCTCAGCATTCTCTGCCTCACATCACATCTCTACTCGCAACCTCTCTCTTACTATGCTGTTACAATTACCAGGACTGACTCACTGCTCTTAAGAACAGTACTAGGGGGTAGATGTAGAAGAACTAGCTGAAGAAATTCATCAGATTGACTGTGTGTGTTGTTCTGGAGCAGAAAGTGTATTTTTTGAGAAAAACACAACTGTACTTGTTTAATGAGTTGGTCTCAGTTTTTTTTAAACAACTGAAGTGTGCTCCCACTTGGTTGGAATGAAAACTGTCACATTTACTTTTAAAATTAACAAATAATTTTTACCTTCTCAATGAAACAGTAATGAATAGTTGGCCATTTGCAGGATTATAATTAAAAGTTAGGAAGGTTTTTCCTTTTACTGTAAAGTCACTATTTTGGATTATATAATCTTTATATAAACGATACATAGACATGATGCAGCAAAAAATGTGTATAAACAAAAGTGTCCATCAGGTTCTCTTTCACAATGTAAGAGAGCCCACCAGAAGAATTTAAATATTAATATAATTCTAATTCAAATACTTAATTCCAAATAATTTTAGACCATTTCTGTCCATCATGCAAGTCTTTGCACAATATAAAGGGAAGCTAGTGTTTTCAATGATGTTAAAATATAAATGACAACAAAAATGGAGATCCAACAGCAAAAATATATTTTTAATCTTTTTTCCAATAAAGTATTTTAAAAGCTTACATAAATGGTTTGTTATTGTTCAGTTATGACCATTCTCATTTTTAGCCTCTGGTTGCTCAATTAATAATGAGTAAAACTGTTATAATTGTAAAAGACTTCTCAATTGCTAATATAATCGTGACAGCCCTAGAACTGAGAATAAGACAGAGTAAGAAGACCAAAAGAGAGAAAGCTAGAGAGAGCCTGGTGGACACACAGAGCAGTACTCACAGTAGGTGAGTCTTGGATATGAGACAGCTCGGTGAGGGTAGGGCTGTGTTTGGGCTTCCTGGGCCTTGTACCCTCCTGAGCACTGTCCAGTCTCCTTTCGTCCTCCTCGCTGGCGCTGATGCTAACACTGCCACTCAGGCCACGGGAAGGGATGTTCTCCTTATCGATGTCATCCCTAAGGAAAAGACAGATCTGCTTTCAGAAAAAAGCACAACACGAGCCAAGTTTAGCAGAGCCTTTTCTTTTCCATGTGAAGAAGGATCAAACAGGGCATGAGCGAGGGAGACAGGCTAATGTCCCAGCTACTTATAGCAGACAGCAATGTTTATCTAAACTCTCATCCCACCCAGATGAGCCGGTGTCACTGAGCACAACTGCTTTAATTCTAATCTCATGTTTTTGGTCTCTTTTGCCGTTGTCCTCTTGTCAGCAGGATCAGTGAGGCTCTGAGATGACCCCATACAGAGACAGGAGTGATAAGTCACCAGGAGTCACCAACCCAGGCTAGGTGCTAACACATGCTACAAACCTACCTCTGCAAAGTAAGACTTAGAGTATATTCAGTCTAAGTCCTAGTCAAAATTGTCACATCACCACACTGTAACTATAAGTTGTTTACCTTCAAGGGAACCAGTGACACATAAGGAATACAAAAATCTGCTGAGACTGACCAAAGTTAGCTTTATGCAAGAATTGGCTGGTAATTATGACTCAGGCAACACGGAACTTGCCCAATTTTACCACAGCTTTGCTGGCCCTACAAAAGCAACTTCCTTTTAATAAACTCAGAAATGTATAAGTTTATGGTATGATAAAGACAGCAAAACTGTAGATTAGACCATTATATACAGGTTTATACTCCAAATTCTAGCATATGGTAAGCTCAGGGAAACTGAAGGGAGGTTGTCATGCTCAGCTGTGGGGATGGTCTTAATCTTTCATAAAGGAGAGCTCTTACCTGAATTTTTCACGATTCTCCTCTAGCTCTCGCTGCTGTCGCCTCCTCTGCCGAGCCGTCGTCACGGGAGACGCAGAATGGCCAGCTGACTCAGAGCCCTGTGGTGAACTTTGACCTGCCTGCATGTGAACATCAAAGAGATGCTGCTCCACCGCAGAGCGGATTGTCCTCTCCAGATAACTACAGAAAGAGAGTGCGGGAACGAGAGAGAGACAAAGACGTCAAAATCACATCCTTCCATTCTCAAAGCAGAAAAAAAGATTATAGCTACAGTTATGCCAACACTGAAGCTCATTTGTCTGTTCAGGTTATTACAGTGAATCATCTGTAACAATGATTTAATTAGGGTGAATACATTATCAGGACATGGTGCTATCATGTTGAGTCACTGTATGATCACTTACTGTGCTAAGTCGGGCCTACAATGACCAGGAGAGAGCTGAGAGCTGGAAGAGAGAGAACACAGCATATTTTACACATTGTACTATGAAGTGAAACAGTCATATTGAAACATTACCCACCATTAACTGAGCTTCTGCAAATACACCAAAAAATGCATGTGCCGCATTTAATTTTAGTGATAAGTGTATATAGAATCCAACCAAAGTATGTCCATATGTGATTCAGGCATGAAACACAATGTGCAAGGTGTAAACAAGCTCTTACTCAACCACATGCTCTGACGTCTAAACAGGATAAAGAGGTGCACGATATATGGAAGTCAATATATTATTCAATTATTATTTTTATTTTTATTACATTTTATTAAATATATCATATTAAAAATGGATTACTGGACAGGATTATTTTAATCAGTTGGCACTCCAATTGTGCAAAAACAACAAAAAAAATCAAACACAAATTGTTTATGGATGCTAGTACTGGAATCAGTTTTCAGCCACAACAAGGTCAGTCATATCCACAAATGGTCAGTGTTGGCTGTAGGTTTTCATTTGAGCAAAGCAGAAGCATGCAAGATCCACTGTTTGAAGACTGAGACCTACTGATTAAAGAAGTGGAAGGAGTTCTCCTGCTTGACTGGAATGAAAATCTGCAGCCACATCAATTCTTTAGAGATGAAACTGGACAACACTGACAACAAGATGTCAATTATCAGCCTAGAAATTCCATATCAGTGCATGTATAAGAACAATTATACAACGACTTGTTTGTCTAAGCCAAAGAGGCAATATGATATGAACCGGAAATTGAGCATAGAAGGACAAGTGTCAAGCTCTTGAACATTCTGTCTTTTTTCCTGCTCTCCCTACCCTGTCCCAGGCGTGCGTACCCATCATGGTGCACAACGCAAGGTTTGACAGCACAAGTAAACAAGCCGGTTGGCTTTGTTTTCTTGCACTGTCATGCACTCCTGAGGAGTGGCTTTAGTCTTCCACAAACAAAACCCATCACTGTACATATTAGTATCACTGTACTGGACAATAGTGTAGTTCTGCCACAGAAGACGAAATTTCTATATACCTGAAAAATGACTAACAACATCTCTTTTGCCAGAATATACAGCCAACTTTGCCAAATTTTTGGTAAAGAAAATATATTAGAGAAGAGCACCCAAGACACAAGCAAATAGTGATGATGAAACCAATTGGATTTGAATACTCCCAATTCAGTGACGCATAATAATAATAATAATAATAATAATAAGAAGAATAATAATAAGAATAATAATGCATCCAGACATCTTTGTGAATCTCAAAATGACTGGAATTAAAACTAAGAGGCCATTGACGCTGCCTGTGGTTCTCTATAAACACGTCAGTTTACAGTCACAGCACTGCTTTGTGGGAAAGAGACTGAACAGCAAACAGATGACAGAACAGAAACAGGCGATTACAACAGATGAGAGAGATTACAACAGCTCACAAAAGAAGGCACACCTACCAGACCAGCCAAATCACTAAGCAGAACTTATCCAAGCAGAGCTGCTTTTTATCACGATGACCAACCATGAAGCCCTGCTTTTCTCTCAGGTTCTTCTCAGGCCAAGATTAGAAGTGTTTATAGAAAGGTCAAGGCTGCCTCTTGTAATTATTAAAAGAGTGAAGAGAATAAAGTGAAAGTCATTACCAACCTTGTTCATACAAAATAGAGCAGCACTAACATTATTATTAATATTAATATTAATAAATGTTACTCAATATTAACTTGTACAGTGCAGGGTATAATGTTATAAATCAGACACCAAAGTGTAAAACAATAGTTTATTCATAGTTTAATACTATTTTGAAAAGTGCTGACATGGTAAAATATTAAAAGATTCAAATGTTATTAAATGATAAACTACTATGTATAGAAACTTCTTGTCACTAAATTACTATGAATAGACATTTGATCAGGAAGACTTGGTCACTACTTTTCGAATATTAGGTATTCATTTTAGTTTATTCTTGATGCTATACAGTTTTCCCAGTCATGGAATCACCTACAGCTCTGTTCATCATGAAAATATTTCTTCGCTTCCCTCAAATAGACTGAAACCTATGGAACATTAGCATAAAATTAAAATAATTTTATACACACAGGTACCTGCACCAAAAATGGCTTTGTATATTCAAAATAGAAATGTTAAACATCAATATTTTGCCGCTAATTTACCCATGTATCAAAGAACAGGGGTGATCTAATTAACTTCTGCCTTACAAATATGTCTGTCTTTTATGTAACAAATGGGGCAATACTGGTTACAACAATACACAGCTTTTATTCTACAAAACAGCTTGAACACAGTGACTCAGCCTGTGCTTGCTTCAAGGAAGATTATCAGCTGTTTGGTCTGGTCTATTTTTAAACGATTCCCGCTCGCCGATAGTTACGATAACTACACTCCATTAGATGAGAGTTAACCAGTGCCCGTGGACAGATCTTTTAATAAATTCCAGGAAATGACTCCACTATCTAAAATGGACACGCTGCTTTGCACGCTTAAATAAATAGTGACTCCAGACTTATCACCTCAGCCTTATAGTTCTATGAAATCAATGTACCCCTCAGGGTCACTGCCTTGAAGTCGTCCCGCTTATGGCAAGCTGTTGTCACTTAAAGCAGCTGAGGATGACTCATCAGGAAGATGCCATTCAGGTGGCATTAGACTGCAGCAAAAAGCTCATCTGAAGTAAAACGAAAGATCAGTTGTTTGAACTGATGTAGGTCAATGACTACAGCTAGTGGTCTAAAGAGCATAGAACAAAGTCGGTCTTGGTTAAGTTACATGGGTGTGTGTCTTGAGATATCAGCCAAGGCAACTGTGGTCAAGGTCTCAGAAACCACAGCGTGATTGGGTAGACACAGGGTCTGCTATCTAATGTCTGGAATGTGTGGGCTATGAATAGAGAACACTTTGGACTGTGAAAAGTGTCGGAGTCAAATATACCTTAACTTGAACTCAATGAGTTCAGGTGGGGATACAGATGAGAACAGGGCAAAGCATCAGACAGTAATGAGTGTGGAAGAGTCAGCTGAGTGTTTTTTTTAATTAAAATATTGACATATATGTGTGGACTGACTGTGCAAAGTGAGGATAATGCTAATCAATCTACGGTAAGATGTCTTGCTGGTGTGAAAAATTCCAAATGAAATTAACCGAATGAAGGTACTGTATAATAACTTGTATAATGAAGACACATTTTAAGCCACATCTTTTATCCTTAATTAAATTAAACATAATTTCAAAAGGAAACCACAACAACTTAATGGTTTAGTCTGTGTTTTAGCCCACACAGCCTCATTTACTCAGGTTCACAGCCTCTTTCAGCTGGGATTCACATGGTATAATATTTGATTATTATAATAAGCCCTACTTCAATAAACAAATTGTCCAATCCTGTATACAGACCTGGGCACAGCATGTACTATCTTATCTAATGAAGCTCTTGTTTGATTGGTTCATGGAGGAAAACATGATAAGAACTGTGCTGAGCTAGTGTGCGAGATAAACAAACAACTAGCAAATGAAATGATCGCAGGGACAGAGTGGTCTCTCAGTCATAAACAGCAGCAAGTCACAATGAGGTCCTGTGCCATGTAATGTTACACTGCTGTCTGCCTAGCCTGACCCACTGCTCTCTCTCAGACTAAAAACAGCACAGTCACCCTTGTGAAATGCTGATTCTAGAGTTCTAGAAAGTCTTTATGTCTGAAGGGCTAAAAGGCCCATTTAAATGATCTAGTATCAATATCAGAGGCATGAGACAGAGGGTCAATACAACTGTATTCCCATTTCCCATTTCACCCTGTTCTTCAGTAATCAGGACCCCCGCAGGACCACCACAGAGCAGGTGTTATTTGGGTGGTGGATCATTCTCAGCACTGCAGTGACACTGACGTGGAGGTGGTGTGTTAATGTGTGTTGTGATGGTACAAGTGGGTCTGACACAGCAATGCGGCTGGAGTTTTTAAACACTGTCCACTCACTGTCCACTCTGTTAGACACACCTACCTTGTTGGTCCACCTTGTAGATATAAAGTCAGATATGACTGCTCATCTGTTACTGCACAGTTTGTGTTAATCATTCTCTAGTCTTCCATCAGTGATCACAGGGTGCTGCCCACAGGGCACTGCTGGCTGGATACTTTTGCTTGGTGGACTCAGTCCAGCAGTGGCATTGAGGTGCTTAGAAACACCAGCAGCACTGCTAAGTCTGATCTACTCGTACCAGCGTAACACATACGAACACGCCACCACCACGTCAGTGCAGTGCAGAGAATGATCCACTACCCATATTATATATATATATATATATATATATATATATATATATATATATATATATAAACACTTAAGAACATATAAGAACACATAAGAACAAATATATGAACACACAACCCCATTCCTGTATTCCCCCTATATCACATTCCCCCTATATATTCAAAGAAAAACATCTCCATTTTTGTTGATTGTTATTTTTCTACATCACTGAACATAGCAGCTGTCCTTTATCCTTACTGGGTGAAGCTTAATGATAAATGGACCAATAGAAATGTTTCAGAGTTACTTGGAATAAAAACCCTATACATGCTTTATTTGAAATTGTTCATAGAGCTGTCTGAAAAGGCTGCATTTCACACAGCATGGACTGAGCGTTTTCGTACAGTGTGAGTATATAAATCGTAGGCTTTGTCTCTAGACGATGGTCTATTCAAACGTACAGACTCACCAAAGAACAAAATTTCTAAAATCACAGTGTATGTCTGACTTTGGAGGACATTCAGCAACAGCCCAACCAGCCAAACAAATACTTCAGACATAAAACTCCACACAAGCATCCACTCCTCGGATGCTTCAGCCTTGGATGTGATTCCTGCCATCACTGAGCTACAGAGGCTATGCTGAAAGATACAGATAATAAGCAAAAATGCTGTACAGATGCACTTTCTTGACGTGGAACAAAACCTGCTCTTCTCCACTGTAACCTCACTCAATAGAAGGTAGCGCACAACTCCTTAATTCTAAGTAGGTTACTCAGTATGGTATTGGATTCGGGATCGGCGAGAACTAAAAATATGTACCCTTACTCAGTATTGATGCATGCCTAGATAAGACTATAGGAAATCTGAACTTTTGCCAAAATGAACAGATATGTTCCATTTCACAAACGCTTGCTTTCCAGCAGTAAATACTAACCATTTCTGAAATTCACATACATTTTTCAAAGATTCATCTTTTCACTCAAATTGTTACACTGATTATGTGATTTGTAATGAAAAAAGTATTAAATTACATTTTCACTTGGGGATCAGACCCACTGTATTTATACAAACCCCATTACAAAAAAGTTGAGACAGAAGGAAAAATGCAAATAAAAACAAAAAGCCATTATTTATACGAAATGTTTGAAACTCCACTGTCTTTTCGTAACTGTTCGCTCATTCTGACACTGATGCCTGCAACATTTTGGAACAGGGCAATTTAAGACTAGAAACACTGTGAAATGTTTAAAAAACATCTTTAACAGGTAGCACAATTATGCTTCCATATAAAAGGAGCATCCAGGAAAGGTCTAGTCCTTCATGAGCAAGAATGGGTAATGGCTCGCCACTTTGCCAAAAATGCATCAGCAAAGAATCTAGCAGTTTGAAAATATCATTCCTCAACTAGGGATTGCAAGGATTTTAGGTGTTTTACACTATATAGTGCATCATATCATCAAAAGATTCAGAGAATCCAGAAAAAGTTCTGGATGTCTCTGACCTTCGACACCTCAAACAGTACCGCATTACAACCTAGCATGTTTTACTGATAAATAACATAACAAGGGCTTGGGAAACGTTGTCAATAAACACAGTCTGTCACTGCATCCACAAACGCAAGTTAAGACTGTACTATCCGCAGCTCTCAGGGCTCGAGCTGATCTAAAATGCACAGTGGAAATGTGTACTGATGAAGTCTTCTTAGGGTTGTTTACATATGTTTATTTAATTGACAACATTAAGCAGCATTCTGCACGTGTTACAAGAGCATGGCTGCATAATCAGAAAGTGGGAGTACTAGACTGGCCTGTCTGCAGCCCCATCAAAAAAACGTCTTATTAAGCTCAAAATGCGACAAAAAAGGCCCTGTATGGGTGCTCAGCTGAAGACTTGTACAACTGAAGAACGGCAAAAAATTATGCAAAAGGAAAGGTGAACCAACTTTTTCGAATGTGTTGCAAGCATAAAATTCGGAATTAGTGTATATTTACATAAAACAATTTCATTTGTAGGTTATTTTATCGATAAGATATATTGCGTCATGTTTTTGTTCTGTTTTTAATGTAATACAGGTCAAACAGATTTACTAATATCACTGCTTTCTGTTTTTATTAGTATTTCACATTCTGTCCCAACTTTTTTGGACTTGTGGTTGTGTGTGTGTATACATACACAACCACAGTTTGTACACACACAACCACAGAGAGAGAGAGAGAAAGAGAGGGAGAGAGAGAAAGAGAGAGAGATGGTTATACTACATATATAGTGCATTCTGAGCACCAGTTTCTCTAAGACAAATTCTTTGTAAATGCAAATGTACCAGGCCTATAAAGTGATTCTGATACTGCGTGGGGGATTTACATTAATTACACAGCATGTTCAGTCTCCATTACTCTGTAATACAAACACACCATGTAAAAGCTCCAGCCTAATTGATCAGTTAATCCAGTGTTACAGAGCAGTCACCTATTAGACAGGATCAGGCATATCCACCTGTCAGCACATGGTCAGGTTGCAACAAATTCACAAAAGGAAGAAAAAAAAAACAGCTACACTCAGCCAGGAAAAGGCCTAAGTCGATTTCTACTGTTCTACTGCCAAAAACATTGCAGGCCAAAAACCAGCGAGCAACACTGCACTTAATATCACAATTGTAGTCAACTGAGATTATTAAAAATGAGTAATAATGGAAAAATCTTTATTACAAAAGCATTGTTCAAAAAAAAAAAAGAACACGAGATTTTTTAAAACTTCCAGAGTCCCCCTGCCAGTCTGATAAAGTACTGAATGCATCACTGTATATAAACATATATATATTTTTCTCCAATATTCATTTGAGACACAAAACTTTAAGGTTATGGTTCATGTAAATTGTTTGCCCTGGCTTACTGTTGAGTTTATCTAAAAGAGCCTGTCAACACTCAACATGTTCAGGGGCTACAAGCTACTACATTTTCGAAAAACAAAGAAAGCTTCTGACTGCCTCAGTGATATCCGGCACATGATGAGAAGTCTGATAAGGCCCTGTACAAAGTCAAATGTCTAGGTGCCCTCAAAGCAACGTGGCAAGAGTGTGAGTCATGTATTGATACTATCGAAGTGACATTCACTATCATTTATTGGCATCTATTTTAAGCCTGGTCTTAACATTATGGTTTTGAGTGCACTGTAAATCCTATACTGCCAATAACATTAAAGTCAGCTGACCAATCACAGCATTCTGCAGGAGCAAAGGCAGAAAAGCTGATATAAGGAGCCTACTAGGATGTCTTGGAAGAAAGGTAGAGCCCAGGTGCGCATCCATTCTGTCCAAGAGACCCATCTGGTGACAAGCCTGCCAAGGATGAGCGTTGGCAACTTTGACACAAGCATGGATAATCACACATCAGCAGAATCGTCAGGGCAGGACTAAACAGCAACTACTGCAAGACTGGCTGGTTCCCTAAAGAACCTTTTAATGGATGGTTCTTCAAATAACTATATTTGTATATGAAGTGTGTGAGTGTAAAGAACTTTGAAAGTTTGAAAGTTTTTACACCAATTTTACAGTTTTATTTAACAGTAGCGTAAAATTTATTCTGCACTCTAAATGTAGATATTTTTGAGAATACGCTGTACTCTACACTTTCTTATTTGGTTGAATGAGACATCTGTCAGTAATCTGTAAAGCTTGTCCAACCACACAATGGTAGCTACGAGAGGTCAACTCAGACATGCAGGGATTGCCATACGATACCTATGTCCCACATTTCAATGTGACTCTCATATCAGGATGCTGATAAAATGCCACAATGACTCAAAAACAAAAAACTGCCTTAAGCAAGAACCATGAAACTGAATGACTACGGACAAACTGTGTGGGCCAAAGACAATGACAGATATTTAACTGCTCCGAACAACTTGTATGTATGTAATTAAAAGCTGGCAGCCTCTGTGGTTAATGGAGAAAAACAGAAGCAATGAGAAGAGGAAGTAAGCTTCAGTGGAGCCCCAGCTCTAGCATTTCACTAAAAGCTGAACACACAGCGTCCATGTTCTCAGTGCCTGAGACACATTTCATCAGCACTCGCCTTTTCACACTGATCTGAGACCTGCATGTTTTTGATTGTGTTGTTTAGTGGCTGTGGTTACAGCTGAAGAGCAGAGAAGAAGATCCTCAACATGTTCAAAGTCCATGCTAAGATGTGCTGCCAGCTGAAGAGGAACGCTGGATTGTATTTCTGTGGTTTACAGCATACTCAACGTAGGGCAGGGGTGATAAACGGCATGAGTGTGTCCCACGTGTTCTGTGTTAGGTTAAAACAGGTTGTAAATAGTGAAACGTGTGAAAGGTCACCTACCAAAATTCTGGAAAGAAACAGAGCTGATGCAAGCCAATGAGTCACCGTGAGAGGGAAATTATGAAATTCCTGCAGTGACTGTTTGATTTTGGAATGTGCTAATGCTCTTCTAGGCTGATGTGATGTTTCACCATGCACCACTTGTCAAACATTCATCAAAAGTTTAGCTCTGTCCTCATTTAAAAAAAGACTAAATCAACCCAGCTTTTATATTTTTTAAATATTTTTTGTAATAATTAACTGGTAATGAAGAATAAGATGAACAGCTTTGAATTGAAGGGAAGCTGTCTAATTTGCTTTAATATTTACCATTTCCCATCTTCCTCTGATGTTGATCATTTGTTACGGAGCTTAATAAGGACAATAACAGGCTCAGTAACACGTTGCACTCTGATGATGCCACGTGCGCTTGGCCAAATTATAACAGCAGAGACAACTGTTGCATGTGCCGTGTACATCCCTTGCTTGCCTGAGACAGCGTGAAAAGATCTGCTCTTTTTCGTCCCCTTAAATGCATGAGGTTTTTGTTAGCGGGGGAATAAAAACAGGAAGGGAAAGCAAGAGGACTGGTGGAAAGAGAAAAAGATAGGAAGCATGATAAAGAATAAGCGAGAGACCAAGGGTGACAGAGAGAGAGCGAGAGAGAGAGAAAGGGGGAGGGATGAAGCAAGTTAGAGAGTGAGAGAAAAAAAGGGAAAAAATCTGAAAGAGAAATGCTGAGAGATAAAGTGGCAGCCTACCTCACATAGAAAGGAGATATTGGCCTCTCATCCTCTTGGGAGCTGCAACACGACAAAAAAACAAAAACATGGGTTAGGATCATGCAACAGCACGACATAAACAGACCAAGCATTTGCTAGACGATTCAAAACATTGTTCTGAAGCACATGGGAGTATTTCTGAGTGGCTTTTGTCTGGGGAACAATGGGTGCCTAGTGCCCCAGTTCAATGCCTTTGTGCAGTCTGTCTCCAGTAATTACTATAGCCAGAGAGAGCCATGTAGCACGCTGTGGAGCTCTGCCAAAAACACATGATAAATTATGCTATGACAAAAGGCATCTACGCTGCTTAACACACAGCAAGAGGCTCAGTATTCAATTAACTCTTATGGTATTCATATGTGTCCAGCTAGACCTGAACACTATATGTGTTAATTCATCCATGTAGGTGTTAATACATCACCATAACTCAACATTGTAAGTCAACATTCAACACTATAAGTCATGCTTCAATTATACTGGTCAACATTCAACACAATAGATCATCATTCAACAATGTAGATTATTAATTAACATCACAGTGCTTCTTTTAACACTGTAGGTTATAATTAAACAACATAGATCATCATTCAACACTACAGCTCATTACTCAACAATGCAGATCATCATTTAACATCACAGGTCATCATTCAACACTACACGTCATCATTCAACACCACAGGTCATCGTTCAACAATGTAGGACATCATTCAACACCACAGGTCATCGTTCAACAATGTAGGACATCATTCAACACTACAGGTCGTCATTCAAGACTACAGGCCATCATTTGACACTGTAGTTCATGACTAAACACTACAGATCATCATTCAACACTGTAGTTCATGACTAAACACTACAGATCATCATTCAACACTGTAGATCATCATTCAACACTCCAGCCATTCAGTACTAAAGGTCATCATTCAATACTACAGGCCATCAATCAACACTGCAAATGATCGTTAAACACTCCAGGTCATTATTCAACTCTATGCGTCATCATTCAGCACTGTAGATCATCATTTAACACTGCAAATTATCATTTAACCCTTGCAGGTAATCTGTCAACAATATAGGTCATCATGCAACATGGTAAATCATACCTATAACCTTGTGGAGAACGAGAAACAAAAACACAGTGATTGTAACAGGATATAATAGGGAACATTACTTCTATTCATACACAGGATTTTATTTCAGAAGCCCTTTCGATGAATGTAGTGACTGCACATATATTCACAAGCAATATAATGACAATATGGTGTTTTGTTTATATCATGTTTAATAAATCTGTAGTTTGAGGGGTTAAATCAACCTATTAGTACTAATAATAGGGGTGGGAATCTTTAGGCACCTCACGATTCGATTCGATTACAATTCAGAGGGCTGTGATGCGATTATAAAACGATTATCGATGCATCTCGATGCATCTTTTTTTTTCTATACAGGATTTCTATTTTCCTACTGTGTGAGGACTTGGTAGTTTTAAAGCAAAGTATTTGTAATGATCCATAATGCATTTACTTCCAATATCTTTTATTAATAAATCAAATGAAAGTGATGTGGCAAGTGAACTAGAAGGCTCTCATTAAAAGTAAAGTCAGTAAAATATCTTCGAGACTGGACGCTGAATCTCGGCTCCAAAGTGTGCATAGCGTGAAAGCCCTGGTTCTCAACGGCTGAGAACTGGCCTGCCGACTGCAGGTCACATAGCAATGAAGTCTCTAGCTCTAGTAGTAGCTACGAAAAGACAGACAGAGATTTAAGACGAACATTTGGAGATGAATGGACTTATTCGCATTTATAAGCAACGTAGTTGGTTTCCTGGTACGTTAAATCTGCAACGAGAGACTGTCAAACACTAAAAAGTTGTTAAGATGAAGTCAGCTTCTCTTTTGAATTTTTCCGTTCCAGCTTAAATGCTGCAGCAGTTACATTCGGTGCCTCAGGCAGAATTTAAGGTGGAACGGGAAAATTTGAACGAGAAGCTGGAGAATTAGACGCAACTTCAGCCTCGAAAAACAATCAAACGTTGAGAGACATTTTACAAGAAACTGATCTACTTTTGAGGAAAAGTTTCCTATCGGAGATGGGAGCAAAACGGCTATTAAAGCTTAAAGCAGAGCAAAGTAAACTGCGTTTTCGTTTATATTGTATAGCCTTTACTAGGACATTAAATGTTGTGGCTCCCAAGGTGGTTAGATTTTTGTTGAAAGGACAAAATGGCTCTTCTTAACATTTGGGTTGTGACTCCTGACCTGACCTGGCTTTAAATACAGAGGGAGCCGGTCGGATTTCTCACTCATCCACTTGTGTTTTTGTTATGTGCCGTCAGAGAGTGTCCGGGCGCTGCACTTCCCCGCTTACCCACAAGTTCTGCCTTTTACGTTCCGTCAACATTACGTTATATTTTTATATTTTTACATTGTAGTTTATTTATGAATCGATTCAGAATCGTTCACGTCCGCATCGCGATGCATCTAAGAATCGAGTTTTTCCCCCACCCCGAACTAATAAGGTACATATTCTGAGATTCTTGACTTGACACTAAGGACTGCTAAGCACCCTGCAGCAAGACACTTAACATCACATTGCTATAGGACTGCTGTGACAGGACACCTCAGAATTTCGTTTGTGTTAAACAATATAAATGTGGAACTGCATTGTTATGGCCTAGTCACTTGGCACACAACATTCAAAAATACGTGCCGCGCCTTCACGTAGGCCATCAAAAAAAGCTGTGTGCAGGGGTGGTGGAAGAAAATAATCTGAATACACTGTACTTCAACTGCCTACCAGTAAGGATTTAGGTCTGGCTCACACAAGAATGAAAAAGGGGGCCAAGGTTCAAGCAACTTCAAAAAGCTCACCACATGACTGCCTGTGCTGAAGAAATTTATGAATGCACTAGCACATATGTGTGTGTGTGTGTGTATGTGTGTGTGTGTGTGTGTGTGTGTGTGTGTGTAGGACTGGTGTTCCCACCCACAAAATAGCATAACACACCATTTTTTTTTCTATCTACAACAACGTGTGTACGTCCCATTCTGAAATCTCCTTGGCATTAACTAAAGCGTACAGGAAATTGCACAATATTTCGGCATTCTGAGGCCAATAGTTTTCCACTGGGTGGTGTTACAGTCTGGTGAGGGTATTAAACTAATGTGTGTACCGCTGTGAATTACAAAACGAAAATCCTGCTTACCTACTACCTTAGTGAGGGAACAATGGTAACCTTCAACAAAGCTTTGCTCATTTAGAAATTACAAAAAAGTGACGAGTCAACTAGATGGAGCTTCCGTAATGTTTTATCCGTGATGTTACTTCAATCTAATGATAATTACTATCTGGACAAAGTACAACTCCAAATGTATAGATGTTCAGTCACCAATACAGTAAAAAGATAAACCCAGTAGGGCTGGGAGATGTGATGATATTTTATTGTGATATTGTGATTATTGTGATAAATACATCTAAGCCAGGGGTGCCCAATCCTGGTCCTGGAGATCTACTACCCTGCAGAGATTAGTACCAACCCTAATCTCACACACTTGATCCAGGTAATTAAGGCTTCCAGGTGCATCTGACTACTAGAGCCAAGAGCGTTAGATCTGAACTCTTCCAGGGTGGCAGATCTCCAGGAACAGGATTGCGCACCCCTGAGCTAAGCATTTTGTGGATAGCGTCATGCCATCTGCATGTTTCATCATCTGTTTAATTGGATTTAGTGCAGAGCAATTTGTGAAACATAAACATAAACTTTTTAATTGTTATTAAAAATACTTCAGAACAATTATTTCATAATCACGATGCATTTTGTGTATAGACAAAGTATTGTAACACTGTATTTTTGTAATATTGCCCACTCTAAAATGCACTCACATCATACAATGAAAGGAATGAAGGGGTGCTAACTGGTACTGCTAACATCCATTTCTCCTTAACATTAGCAGTGTTTAAACAAATTATGTATTTTATTCAAACATAACTGTTAAAGTTGACACTAAATTAGGGCACAAGTATTTCTTCTTCCCTTTTAACCTCCATGTTAGAGCGTATAGTGTTTTTAACCCCTTAAACCCTAAAGGAAGTTACATTTTCACTCATTCACAAATATCGACAAACATCCACTATTTAGTTTTCAGCATCCAGAGCTTGTTTCACTGGACAAGAACTAACTGGTTCAAATCAGATTTTGTCAGAATTTGCCAACTGTAATGTTAACATTACCACCATGATAGCTAACATGATACTGAGTGAAGACTCCTGTCTAGAACTAAAACATGGCTTTACTGAAACCTGAATGAAGAAAAATGTGTGTAAATGTGAATCAGATCAAATGATCCAATCTAATAAATACAGTAAACATGTTTCTACAATTCCAGCCACAAATTCTTAAGTTTTGAAAAAAATTTCATTGACACGGTTGCCCAAGTGGCTAGGGCAAAAATCTGTCTAACCCTGCCTAAGACTCTGTATGTGAGCCAGTTCTTCAGTTCGTCACTCTCATAATTACATAACTTATTAATTACATTGTAGTTACTAAATAATCTAGTAGCTGCTGGATGCTAAGTCTTAACATTAATAGTTGAATAATAATCCCACAGTTGACTGGGTTATATGATAACAGTAATTAGGCAACATTTTCCTGACACATTTCCACTAAAAGACTTTGTCGCGTTTCACTAATATTTCTGGCTGATAAGCTCAGCTAAGCTTCCTGGTTTCATGCTCAAGCAGGCAACTTTAAAGTCTGCATGCCCTGGCAATGAGGGATGTCAAACCAAGCAACACATCAGTGTGGGTTTCTCTCTACAAGTGACAGCAGTAGGAACCATATCCTGCTCCCTGTGTGTATGCGTCCAGGATGTGTGCGTGCAAATGTTTTAATACCCAAAGCACAGTTCAACAACGTCAGACATGAGAGCAACAAACAGATACAATGTGTTCGTACTCAATGTCCTGTGTCAAGAAGAAAAAACAATAGCTTCAACAAACATGCTAATGTGGCTGACAGGGAATGGAATCTAGGTAGCCATCATTTAGTATGATGCTATTTGCATAATTATAATTGGTCACTGTTCACCTTTGTTTAATTTTAATAACATTCATTTCTTTAAAAACTGAACTATTCCTTTAATCACCATGATCTATTCACTATGCAAAGCACTAAAAAACTAGAAGTACTGGGTTCCTAAAGGGGAATTTTGACCAATTTCCAAATTTGTGTTCTTTGAGAGGTCATTCAGTCATTCTGTTTGATGTGGAATGCACCATAAGTTTCACATCAAACCTCCCTGAGGGACTTTGTTTATATCCTAACAACTGATGTTCCTTTTGACATGATATCAGTGGGGGATCAGATTTTTTAAAACATTTTGCACCTATATATTGCCGCAAATAGGAAATGCTCAGCCAACATGTTATGTACAACACAGGCGTACAAGCCTAAACAGGCAGGTTATGCTGCATATACAAAGAAGAACATAAAATGTCTTCCACACCCTCATGCATTAGATAAAAGAATGAATTAGACAAAAGAATGAGTAAAGACACAGAAAGTACGTGATTGCACATTCTAACAATGTAATAAAGTTTTAATAACTAGCAGAGGTCAGTTTTGCATGGTATTTGCTCCGTCTTTTACAACCAGACATTAATTAATGGTGGTATCTCAAAAGAATGGTGGTATCTCAGAGGAGATGTCCTTTAACAATGGCAGCTGTATGAGCAGCCAGACAAAAGCACAGGTCTCGAATACCTGCCTAAAGAATATTTACCAACAGAGCAATATTTGTTCAGCTCTGAGGACCAGATGTACATATGTGAGAAGCTGTAGTGCAAAGTATGCTCTCAAAACATATGTTACTCCTTCTCAAATAGAATTACACCCATGTAGAAAGATTTGATGGAAAAGAACGTCATTTACTAACAATGTTATAATTTCACCACTGACTACTCATGTTCTGTTTGTCCTTAGCTTAGAAAAAACCCTGTCAAAACAAAAGTCTCACCAGCGATACATTAAGTATTCTTTATTCCCTTTAACTTGATAAACTCTGCCAGAAGAGTAGCTGGAGCATGTACATGTCCACACTGGTCATAGTAAGACAGACCTGCATGTGGATGTGGAGCTTTCTGGGTACTTCCCTGTTTTCTATCACTATATTAGCGTGAACACATGGACTTCAATGTAGAGTGGTAAGAGCTTATTACTGATTGGTTTAATGATAAAAGGTGGCTTACGTGTGGCATATTACTAACTGTGTATTCTTGGTCAAAATAAAAATCTACAAACTTTCAGCTTTGTTAAACAATGTTCTTTACATATCTAATAAATGCAACAACATTGAGACATCACACTATTAACAAAGAAGAGTAGATTAAATAACAGAAATAGGCATTCTATAACCTTAAACCCTGAACCTAACAAGTTAAGAGCAGTTAATGGGCAGTCTTTTGCACAATTTGTGCAATTAGCTACAGTCACACTGTGACCCATCAAAGTACATATCTTCTCATATACACTATGTATCCAAAAGCAGCTTCACACAAGCCTAAGATCACTATGTGCAATGTCAAGCATCAGCTGTAGTGGTGTAGTGTCATGCTGGAGTGGTGTGGTGTCATGCTTCACAATCTGATGGAACATTAGATGCCAGGAGAACACTACCAGAATGCACAGTGCCAACATACGAAGACATTTTTGGCATTTTTATGCTTCCAACTTTGTGGCAAGCATTTGGGGAAGGCTCTTTCCTGTTCCACCATGACTGTGCCCCAGTGCACAAAGCAGGGTCCACAAAGACATGATTTTATGAGTTTGGTGTGGAGCAACTCCAGTGGCCTGCACAGAGTCCTGACCTATGCACAAAGTGAGGTCTATAAGAACATGTTTTGACGTGTTTGGTGTAAAGTAACTCCAGTGGCCTGCACAGTGCCCTGACCTCAACCCCACTGAACATCTTTAGGATATTTTGTAACATCAATTATGATTCAGGACTTCTCCTCCAACATCAAGGCCGGATCTCACAAATGCTCTTTTAATGGGCACTAGCAGAGTGGAGGCTGTTATAGCTGAAAAGGGGGCATACTCCATATCAATGCCCCTGATTTTGGAATGGGATGTCCAAAAGCTCATATAAGGATGATGGCCCTCAGTTTCATGCACATGTCTGATGACCAGCTCATGCATCTGTCACAAATGAAGAACAAATCCTACTCACGCCTCTAGTTGAGTATTTCCAAACCCCTATCCTGAGGGTATTCCGGCATTGCTTAGTTCAGGGTTTTCCCTGCTCTAACACACTTGACTCAGCATTTGATGATCAGCCACCAAACTAAACAGTGCTGTCCAACAAGTGCTGGTAGTGGGTCTGGAAAAAGCTGATGTAGAGGCACACACTGTTAGCTCCACTTCATGTTCCCACGGAAAGGGGATACATTGGAGATGCATGTGCAGGGTTGATAGTAGCAGCACACTGCCAGGTTCTTCAGCCTGGCCTCTTTCAGTGAATTTCTCGGTAGCAGCATGGTTACATCATCTCTTTCCATTAACTAAGGCAACCCAGGGCTCTATTAGAGTCATGCACTGTTTATCTTTCCCCTTGCTGTGAGCATGTATCTATTATGACAACATGCCATGGCAAAACTGGTAAAGAAAATACTAAAAATCTTATTTCAATTAAGCACATGTTTAAGCTATATCTATAGTTAACTTTTGTTTCTATCAGCACATTATAGTATATTACAGTGCAGAGATGTCTTTAGAGAAAATATAAAGCAAAATAATACCCAAAACTTAGCTTTTTGAATTTATTATTGTTTTATCATTATCATTATAACAGCTCAGAAAACACAACTGGGTTCAGTTGTTATTTTGCTTAGTAAACAAAATGGCTGTTTGCACGGTAGACATTGCAACACTTGGTTCCTATCAGCACCACTTTAAAAGAAATCGAGTTGTTGGAAGATTTCCCTACAGTGAACCATTTTTTTTTAATTGGTAAAATTTTCCTTAAGATTAGTAACCAAATAATAAGCCTAGATTTTACAATGGTTAATTCATTTTTTTCAAATTTCAAGAATAGTTTCATATTGAATATCAGAGCTATCACCTATCACTGCTTATGAGTGCAGTGTAAGTGCCAAATGTAAAGTAACAGGTGTACAGATCATATCATATACTGTACTACAGATCACTCCTCCTTACAACTGCAATGACATCATGGCTCTCTAGTACAGTAGGTGGCTGTACAGTGGCTGGATTAGGAACTTCAGAAGCACTGAGCCAACAGATAATCATGTACTGTAAAAAGTGAAGCACATCAGATGTGCAAATAAATGACACACTAATAAAAAAAAAAATATTACATCAACACATTTCTCTTTCAGTTCACTTACTTTTACCAATGATGTTGATGTAATATATTGTAATAATGTGAAAATTATGTACAGAATTAAATCAAGCAAACTCAATGCAGCATTTCTGTCTGTGTGTTATAGTTGAATTTACAGAGGAGCACTATAGCCTAATCTACATTCATCAACATGGTGAGACACACAGACGTGCAGAACATTATCCATGAATGTGTGGGTACCTATTTAGTAGGCAGAGTGAACAGCTTGCTAAGGTATTTGGTGTGTTTGTCCAGACCCGGTTTGGACCAGTAGAGAGCTGACCTGCTGCTGACATGACATCCACACGTATCTACAGAAAGTAAGAGCAAGCTGCCAAGCCATCTACTTCAGCTGAAACACATGAGAGGCTAGGGTCTATTTCAGGGAATCCAGAGTGATTTGATGGGTGTCTGGTTGCTTTGTGAACTTGCATGACATACAGACACAGCACCAGTGACCAAATTGAGACAACATACGGGGCAACAATGTTGGCATGATTCGATGATTACACTATATTCAAGATTGAAAATCCCTGCATAGAATTCCAACATACTTGAATTAAAATTCATTATTTTATTCCAGTTTTTTTCAGCAGGGCAAGTTTGTTTTAGTAAATAGTAACCATTATATCACTTATGTTGACATACTTTTAGCACATAATCAGAGAAGAGTGGTGGTCAGACGACAGGTTTACCAGCAGAGGGGAAGCCCAGGCTCTTACGGTGAACCCGATCTAAAGGTCAAACGGCACGACTCTGTGCAACTTAATCTACCTCAGTTTTGCAAGTCTGTGTGATTCAGCCTGTACTGGACTAGACAGGGGCGTCCCTCACTTCTCAAGTGTTTTTAGTTCTTATTGGACACTCAGCACTCAGCCTCTGACGTGGAAATTCTGGGAAAGATTCATAGTGGTGCCCAAAATGTGCTGAAATGTGTTGCTCTTATATAGCAGTTAGAAAAGCACCCTTGCACAGAATAATGATAATAACAACAACATGGGTCTGAATCTAATATAAAGTTAATGTAACTTGTCAAAATTGCACAGCCTGTATGTTTATGTCCTACAGTTTTTCAGAATATATGTCAGTGAAATAGTGAGACCACAGGGCGTTGCTTGTTATTACTTGTTAAAGGCTGCAAGTCTATAACACGTAAGTAGGCTACATTTGTCACGTCTTGTGCTTTGGTCTGATAAGAACAAGCCATTTCAAAGCTCCTAGATTAAACCTTTTGTTCATATACTCTATATCATACTTATACATCCAAATGTAATGGACGTTTGTACAGACGTATGGTTCAAACCTGCACCCAGGAAAATTACAACTGTAAGAAATCAAGGCGATGTTAATAGAAATTTAGTTTAACGTAGTTTAATAACAAGTTAAGCATTTGCCAAGCATCTACAGTTGATCGTCTAAATAAAGTGTTACTCTGAATATTCCACCAGGTGCACTCAAAGAAATAAACTGCTGTATGATCATTTAATTAGATCATGCCACACATTTCCAAGTGTGTGATCAGAGTCAGTATACATAGATACAGTTCTTCAACTGTTGATGGAAATTAAAACCAGACCAGTATCTCTGTTGGTTCATTTTTTGTATTTGAATGTATTTACATACTTCTATAACTTGTAGTCCATGTATTTACTGAATAATAAGCCTTAGGATGTAATGGGATATAAAGGGCTAATCTATTATTAATCTTTAACTGCCAAGGAACTAATAGAAAGATAAGCATATATGAAAATGAAGAATCGAGGTCTGGATTGGTTCTGTAGCATTAAATAAGTTAAAGCTGTAGTGCTGATCATGTCGGTATAATCTGAGGTTGTTGTTAAGTTTAATGCTAACTGGCTACCTGCTTTACATCTGCAGCCTGTCTACTTAATTTATTTGCTCAGCATACCTGCTCAATTTACTTAACTGCAGTAAATAATTTCCTGCACCACAATTGCCAACAATTCATATTGGATTGCCGGAGCCGTCAATGGAGCAGGTTGGTGTCGGGTTACGAATCAACACAGGCTACTGCACTGACCGACATGGCCAGAAGAGCAAGTGGCTGGTATTATAATTTAATCTCACTGTTGTGGTGTAAAGAGATAGTAGTTGCAATAAATTATGATGAACCCCTATGACAATGAGCTCTATGATGTATTTAATATTATCACTGGAAAAAAAAATGTAAAAGTTTGAAAATCAGCTCAAAACATAGACTGGAATCATTTAATTTGTCTTACACAAACATTGGATTCATGTGATTCAAATGTGTACAGCATTTGCACATGAATACAATATATTAACACAATTTATGTTTTTCAGTTTATTTATTTTTGGCAGTGATAGTGTTCATGTAACAGATTTGATTAATGCAGAAATTATGTACATATTTGAATTAAGTAAACACAATGCATCACTTTTTTCAGTATAGTGCAAATGAGAAAGTGGCTAAGTGGCTAACGCTAATGCTTCCACTTTTACAGAGGCAGAACAAACCTCACCCCGACAACAAGCCCCACGGCTTCAGCACTGCTATTCCAGGAGACACCTGATCTCCACAGCCGATCAGCTTTCAGTTGCTTATAATAAGTGTGCCTGGAATTTGGGTGTCTGTGGCATGCCGCTAGCCATGCTACGATACCTCTTAAAACTTAAATGGCAGCTAGATGTTCAACATACTTGTCAGCACTATCTGAGATGATGGGGAAAATAGGGTCATACTAACCCAGTTCCATACAGGTGCCTCTTCATGCTAAACTGTTATGCTGAACAGTTCTGCCATTTCTCTAAATAACTACAAAGAACAGAATGTGTGAAGGGATACCTGATTCTGAATCATCAATAATAATTTCCAGCCTGTGCATTCTTCCACCTTAAGTAATAGGAACACCTGCATTCGTACTGAGCTTCCCTTTGCTGCTTTTATAGCTCTTCTGTGAACTGGACTAATGGAAAACTTTGGCCTCTCTTCATGGTAATAAGAGATGTTTTTGTAGTTTCTGTGAACTGCACTGATAAGAGTACAATTAAGGATAATAATGGTAACAAAAACTAATTCAATCTACAAAGAGACTGTGGTTACATACAATAACATTCCAGGTGGCTGTATTTCAGTGTAGGATTTCTACTCTGGCATGTGTCACAGAGAACACTAGTGATTAACCCATTAAATCTATAACATTTACAATGTCTTCCTATGATTGTTTTCAACAATGTAACATATACAAGATATGTACAATTGAATTGAATATAACAAGTTGTATATTAGTGAGGCCTACCAAAAGAAGAAGTTCAAAATATGCTACACTCCTTCAATACTAGAAGCAACTAGTAGCTCAAAGCTAAAACCAAAGCCAATACATGAACATTTACAAAATGTAGAAACTGTGTGTAGATTCACCTGGTTTAGCATTACAGAGAAATATAGCATTCATTTTTGTGCGTAATGGACAGACATTTCAGCCTAGGAAATATTGGTCAAATATAAACATCTGTCCAATGCTGCTATTTTTTTAAGTAGTTATGTTTGTGCTGATATGACTCTGGTATTATTTTGCTTCTTTAATAAAAATAGCTTAAACTATGGGAGGTTTCAACGCAGTCAGAAAACAACGCACTATCGAGACAAAATTGCGAAAGTCAGAGTATGTGTAGACAGGATTAAGTAAGCAAACCACATGTCTGCAAAGAGTGGCATGTTTGCATGGAACTCACCTGCTTAAAGTGTCCATGCCTCTGGCAGGGACAGGGTCAAGAGGGGTCAGGTCCATGCTCTCGGGCTGAGGACTGATTCTCCTGTCCTGACTGTGGAGTTGTGGCGGTGCCCCTGGGCTGGAGCTGCAGTCTGGAGGCTGGGGTATATGTCTGGAGAGAGGAAGCCCAGAGGATGGAGAGGGCTGCGGAACTGACCTGAGCATTTCCTTAACCTTCGTCTTCTTCACCTGAGAGAGAGAGAGAGAGAGAGAGAGAGAAAGAGAGAGAGGCACACATAAACATGCATTAGAAGAAGGCCAAATAAACATGAGCAGTCTGGGCACTGCCACTGCAGGCTATCAGATGACAGGCCCTTTGCTTATATTACTGCAGGCCCCACACTCCAGGATTCCTCAGCAGGAAGGAAGTGCCACAAGGCAGAAGAAGAAAGAGGAAGCAGCTGATAAAAAAGGGCTTAGCTCACGTTTCTCTTACCCTGCTCACGGACACAGGCTGTAACTGGCCAGAGCCAGAGACAGTAGAAAAGGTAAAAAATCTCACACGGATAAGAGCAAAGTCAAACTCAGCTCTCCTCATCGCCTCTCGAAGAGTTTACATGAATGGAGCATGCCCTAAAATTCTAATGCTAGATTTCCAAACTGATGTACTAAGGTTTCTTCAGTACTACAGCTACCAAAAAACTGCACAGCTTTCTTTTGGATTAGTCATTGATAATGAAGAGCAATTGATGCTAGTTTCCTCCCAAACACTGCAGCTGCTCCACTGTCTAACTACCACTCACCAGCCCTAATTTGGGTCATTGATTTGTAGTGCAGCAGCCAATTGCAAAGCATTAGGCTTCCAACCCTCACGCCATTCGACAAAGAGGAGAATTTTTCTGAAATGTGGCATTAAACAAGGAGAAAACTCAAAATTAATAATGCTATCACAAAGTCAGATGAGAGTGGACAAGGCCTGTCAAAATGTGTAGGCTGAAAGTAAGGCCTTTAACAGTACACAGCTATTAAAGGTATTCTATTGATAATGACTGCTCTGGGACTACTTACTTCACTGTAATGGAATAGACAGTGGACATTGATGTGTTAATGTGTTAATGATGCAATCACCATGCAAAAATCATTATTTTACTGAATTGAGCCCAAAATACACCAGCAAATTGACCATTACAATGAATATACAAGCTTGGAAGCCGGTCATTATAAATGCAGGTCAGTTGAATTTAAAGTATACTGTATGGATCTAAAAAGCTCTGTTTAGTTATGCAATATTATACCTACTGTTATAACACACAAGGTCATTCTTTCCACTTTTTACAGACTAATTAAAATGTAGCTAGTCTGTGAGCACATGTAAGATATGTTAACACACATGAATATGTAAATGACAGCTCCACATGGTCCTTCTTCAAAAACAAGGAATGAATAGAACAAAGCCAAATGTCTGTCAGTCTGTCTGAATGAGTGCTAATAAAACCACCCAGACAGCTCTGGCCTTTACCAAATAGCATTTTTCAGCATGTCGTCCTTATCTAGGAATTCACAGTAACAGTTATGACTTCAAATACTAGAAAAACCACAAGCAAACACAGTACAGTCAACACTGACTTATTATTCCCTACTCCATTCCATACTCCCTATTCCCTACCACAGCTGGCCAATAACACTCAGCAAAGAAGCATTTTGGGGAGTTTTGTGTTTAAAACTGTTAAAATATATTGCTATAGATAGCTAATTTCACTATATTGTAATAAGTAACCTAAGTAACCTCTATTTA
Source organism: Colossoma macropomum (assembly GCF_904425465.1). Taxonomy (NCBI): domain Eukaryota; kingdom Metazoa; phylum Chordata; class Actinopteri; order Characiformes; family Serrasalmidae; genus Colossoma; species Colossoma macropomum. The sequence goes on from NW_023494791.1 coordinate 37,207,809, forward strand.
AAGTGTCAATACTACTTGACAAATTATACTTTCACAAGCAACACACCTCTGATCCCTGAATCTGCAGTAGCCCTATCAGTGGTATTTCCTAATATTCCCCTCATGGCTCACCTGAACTCCGTGAACATCTTTATTCAGAGTGAGAGCACAGCATGGCCCATTCACACATACGCCTCCACTCATGGCGACTTGCTGCTTCTTTTCTCTTTCTATAGCAGTAAGCTGCAAAGCTTTCTCTAACAACTTACTTGGCAACTTTTATAGTTACCACGATAAACTTCCTCCACCCACTGTGATGTTCTGAGTAAACTCATCAGGAAAGGAAACACTATGGGGCTAAAAAAGATGTTGAGAACTTCGACCCATAAACAATAAAAATGCTGTTAAAAACATATTGCTTTTGTTCCGCCTAGGCCTTCCTGTTTTGACTGATTTTCAGTAAATAACATTATCGTTATCACTAATAAAAACACTAAATCATGACATTTATGGCACCACTCCCCTGAATTACATAGCATTTTATACCATTATCAAGGAAATACAAAAAGACAAATGCACATAAATGTCGTCACATGAATCCATTTCTTTTTCTTTCCTTATGAAAACAATAAAGATAAAGCAGGTGAGGTTTGAGAACTGTTTTCTGATAAAAGCAAGCACAGGCTGCTCGGGCAGCCTGAGTGGCTTTATAGATTTGGTCTGTTCTGGTAATTCAGAGAAATAAGAGTTGTACTGAAATCCTCTTACATGCATGAATGGCTGTTCAAGGTTCTTGAGAACAACACAGACGTCACAACACTGTGTCAAGACAAGTTTATGTGTATAGTTTCCAGTTAATTGGTTAAGTTATGTAGTGAATTTTGTTTTAGGGTAATCCAAATAGGCAACTGGGTATTTAGGGGTAGACATTTCTTATTGCCCTGTGCCCCTGACCAAAACATTTCACATTCTGACCACTAAAAAAGCAGAGCTGGTGGGCCAGGTGGCCATTTGCCTTAGACTTGCACTTGTCTTTTTTCCTATTAACAAACCTGTTTGATCAAACACTAAACTAATTAGACAAATCAGATTTTGACATTTTTTTCACAATTTTCACAATCAATTAACTATAACTGCCAAGGGGCCCCCCTGCTGAGCTGGTCCACCTGGAGTAATAAGTGTTTTCCATTGGCTAAAAGTTTGCTAATATTCTATAAAATAAGGTCTTAAATAAATAAATAAATAGTGTGTTAAACAAGCTGCCATTACAAAATCATTGCAGTAGCTAATAAACAGTACCTAATGATATAACCTAGGATGATGTCATAGTGATGTCAGAGTGTTAATATATATTTAGTTTCAAAGCAATACCTGGCTGCTTTTGGTACTAAAGCATACTTGTTAACTGTAAATACAACGTATATATGATAAACATGTTTTTGTTGTTCTGACCGTCTTAATTTTGGCCCTTCGTGGCCTTAGCTTGATTGGCTGGGCTGACAGGGTAAGGTTTACACAATAGTCTTCAACAATGCACACATTGTTATCAATCGACTATTATTTCTTTAATTTTAATTCTATTATTTATTACAAAAGTATCAGTCCATGGTTTACTATTAAAAATGTCACATGATGTCATGATCCACCTGTTCACTACTCAAAAAGCTGCCAACATACAATAAGCTTAAAAAGAGCTGTATTGTTGTACAGAAAAAAACACACAAATTAGTGTATTCTGTGGAAATGAATTCCATCACGGAAAACACTGAGACAAGGAAACACTGAAGTAGCCAGGAAGCAAACAGATAACGTTGACGTTCCAGACAGTGACTCTATTATCCAGTAATAAAGGATACTAACTGTAGTTTGTATTATATTAACACTACATACAATCCTAAAAACAGCCATCACTTTAGACGTACAAGCCTGCATGGCCAAGCCAAATAATGAGTTATAACCCAAATGTATGAATTCTTTATTGAGTGAAGAACCTAAAATAAAGTGTAATCCAAGTAAGCCAGTTCCAGTCTTGCTACGTGTTAAGATGAATGATTTCAATGACCCCTTTAGTGATGGCAAACATCTCCTCAGCTGGAGCTGAGCTTATTTTTCACCACCATCTCCTCTTGTTTTTTTCCATCAGCATTTCTCAATCGGCCTACTATGCTGGCCATCAGGTATCACCGTGCTTTCCTATGGCCCTTATCTGGGCTGGCTCAGCAAGAAGTGCTGAACACCACCAGTCTAAGCAAACAGTTTTTTAAGTTTTGGATTTCAAACCTTATACGAAAACATTGCATAAGCTGGTGTCTGCCAAGACCTCCTTGACCTTGCAACTCCAGGAAGTGGAAAAGTGGTTGAAGAGGTTATAAACTAGCAGATTTTTTTTCTCAGAGCACAGCATCAAAATAAAGTCAGGTGATGATAAAACCACTAGGCTTAAGGGAGGGGGTGTAAATAAACACAGTCAGCTCCCACCTGCTGGTGCAAACTAGAGCCAAGAGACTTTTGCAAGGTTGAAGTGTTTTAAGGTGTGTTCTCACATGCTGGGAAGGAAGGTAGGTAATAAATTAAGAAGAAAGGATCAGAATGGACTGTCTATTAAGCTTGCATCAAGATAAAACAGCATGACTATAATTTAATTCAAACTGCCAAAAAGTCTTGCTCAGCTCTTTCTTAAGCACCACTGAAAATGCAAATGGTGAAGACTGTTACCTTCTTTTTTCTCGGCATAGCTGCAGGGTTTGCGAGGCTCGACTCTTTTTCTCTTGGTGAATCTTTGTCTTCTCCTTCACTGTTCCGTGTGGCCTTAACAGAACAGTAAATGATCAGACCATGATTATTAGGAGACCTCAAAGGCAATAAAACCACTCAACAGACTGGACCTTGGGTTCCCAACAGCTTTGGAGGTGAAAACATTAACTGCTGGAGTACTGTTAGCTGCAACTAGAAATGAAATTAAGACAGTTGTAGGAATTTTAATGGCCATAAAAACACCTACAAATATGAGACAACAACCCCTGAATAGGATGCCTTTCTTGACAGTAGATAAAGTAGAATTTATGTAAAATTCCTAGGAATCAGCAGCAGCACAGTGGCTGCTAGGATAACATGATGTTAAGTCATTCTAGAAGGCCATAGCTCATAAGGGTTCATACAGAGAATCTACACAAACATGAGGCCTAGCCCATCTCCAGCTGCCTAAACATGTGATTCTGAACACGTACACATCTTATACATCAAGAAAATATTTTTTATATCTCTCAGTCAGCCTTTTATATATATATATGTTCAGAGAGAGAGTGAGAGACAGATAGAGAGAGCACATGATCAGTATAATGGCATTACATTTCACTTTCCCCTTATTTTCAAATTTCAAGATCATTACATACACTTGGTTCATTTTTATGATACAGTATACATCCAAAGGTTGATGTGTGCTTGTTCAAAGTTTTTTATCAAGGACATGCATAGCAGGGGGTTTGTTCCCTTTTTGCTGCAGTAACAGCCTCTTCTCTTCTGAGAAGGCTTTAAACTAGATTTGCTTTGGTTGTATTCAGCCACAAGAGCATAAGTGAGGTCAGGTACAGATGTTAGATGATTAGCTCTGGATCACTCCAACTGATCCCTAAGGTAGGTATTCAGTGGTGCACCATCACTTCAGAGAAGGCAGGTTCATTGCTCCACATCCCAATGCTGAGGAGTTTTATACTCCTCTAGCTCCTCTAGTTTGGCATTTGACCTCATGTGCAGATACTCAGATACTCCTATTCTACTGGCAATGCTTTGCTACTGAATTTTTTATAAGCTGTGCATGCTCACCTGAACAACCTGTGTCAGCAATGGGCGCTGAATTTACTGATTAGAAGGTGTGTCTGGACACCTTTTGACATGCAGTGTGCTTATTAAGCTGAACTGTCTTTTTACAATGCAAATTTAAAGTCATATTCCTACCATTCTTGTTTGCATTGTGCCAAGTTTTTCCCAGACAAAATCTAAATCTAGATCTCAGTGAAAGATTATTATTTTTAATTTAAATTTGAATACATTTGTATGTTGTGCAGGAGTAAGCACATGTCCTGCGGTCCAAAATAACATCTTTTCTTTATCCCCCTCAAAAACATCAGTGCCCACGAGTTACCCAGATTTTGACCACAGCTCTGCATTGATTAGCGCTGTCAATGCTTTAATGCACTTTCTTCAACTTATGAAGGACATGACAATTAATATGTAAGAGTGTTGGAGCTTGATAAACACTAAACTTGGCAAAATTGGCAGATCAGAGTAATGCTGAGTAGAAAGTCGCATCATAGGTGTTTGTACACAACTAATGCACTTCATTAAAACTATAAAGAATAAAAGGAAGACTTTATTTGAAGTCTACCTACACAGAGACTTCACAGCACATGCACAAGCAGTGAACATTTCTAAAACAATATTTGAGTATTTATGAACAGCTCGCAAGATGACATAAGATGGTTATGAAGTAAATGACATTGTATTGACAAAAGGGACCTAAAATTGAAGAGACAGACATTTGTTCAATTTATAACACCATTATAAAGCATCACTGCCAAGTAATGAATCCAATAAGGCCTAGTTAAGAACACTATATTATCAGCTCTATGGGAAATCTTCAAACTGTCCTCAAAAAGTGATGTTTATTTTGATTATAGTTCTATTAAGGAGGCCTGTGAGACATGAAAAATGTTAAAGAAGAGTTAGATGTTCATGTACGCAGCCACATAGCTCTACCCAACAGAAATTGTACTTATGTACTCATGAACTGAGAGAACTGTTATATGGTGTTCTAAACTAGGTCTCGGCCTCATACACTCCATTATTTGTTTCAGTGATACAGTGATATAAGAAAAACAAATGTCTGTAACTTTATTTTAATTATATCACAGTGTTATTTACTTCATAAAACTTCTTATCTTCTCACTTTACAACTAATGGCATAAGTTGTTTACAAATACTTAAGTACTGCTTTAGAAATCATTATTCAGTGCTTATGCAAGAGTTACAAAGACCCTATGGCTGCGTTCACATTTCCAAGTTGAAGTGACACAAATCCGATTTTTTGCCTTAATGTGATCTGATGTTTTCAGGGCTGTGTGAACACGCAAATCTGATCTTTTCAAATCCGACCTGAGCCACTTTCATATGTGGTCCTAGATCGGATACATATCCGATTTGTGGCCATGCGACCTTATTGTAAACGCTCAGATCAGAATTCATGCGCTTTTTTTCAACGGCGCATGAGCCTTTATGCCAACGTTACCATGGCATCAGCACCGAACAGAAGTTAAAGCCTGTAAATGGTGGAAAAGCAACACCTCACCTTGTTCGCCTTCGTCTCGCTCTAACAATGAACAGCTGAGAGCTGATCAGAGTTCATTATCTTCACAGCAAAGCTTGTTCTTCGTTAGTTTGTTTGCTGATGATGCATATGACACACGTGATTTATTTGCGTGATGTGATGAGTGTTACTGAGCAGGATGTGCGCATGCGGGTCATTTAAGGATGCCGGTTCATTCACATTAATAACAGATTTGAATCATTTACCTAAACGAGTGTGAACCACCCTGTCAGAGAGATCGGATTTGAGCAAAAAATTGGATTTAAGCAATAAGGCTTGTAATGTGAACGTAGCCTATGTAGGTAGCCTCCAAATAAAGCGTTACCAAATGTGGCTTGACTTTTGCACCAACCAAACCAGGCCATCAGTGTATCTGACAGATGATATGTGAGCTACTCAAGGTTCAAACTCCTTATGCAACACTGAGAACACACTATTGCCATGCAAACAAGCCCACATTGACATTATGCATGATAGCAAGTACACAAACATACAAACAAAAACAAAAACACACACACGTGTACCTTCTTTTTTCTGGGAACAGGAGTGAGTGTTTTTGGAGAAGGAGAGCGTGGTGACGTCTTTTCATATGCTGTGTCCATGTGGGCCTCCTGGAACAGGACAACAAGCAGAAAGAGTTCACATGAGCTCATCTGTCCTCAATGACCACAAACAAAGCATTCAGCACAAGAAAGCTTCACTTTCCAGAGCACCTCAGGGGAAACCTTTTTAATTTCACTAAAACAACACCCGTAAATGTAGCTGTGCCTAGTTTTAGTAAAACTACTATGCTTAAATTGCTTAATCAAGAATAAACCTACAAAAAGAAATACACAGCCAACAGCTTTTTAAATTTTGTCAAACTCTTTAAAAAATACAGCGCATTACAATTAAGTGCAATATAAGTGTACGGTTTAATTGTAAAGTAAATAAGGGAACTGTAATTCTAATATGTTCAAAAACGTCTAAGACTTCTTTAATTCTAATATTTATACATACCAAATATAATTAAAATAATATTTCTGATAGAATTGGGTTTGACATTTCCGCTACTATCCAATTCAGCATTTTCTGCTGTATTGACAAACTGGTTCCATCTCCAGTGATTGCTACAAATTATGTGGTACCTACTATGAAACTAATATAAATGTTATGTAGTTAAGTGGGTAATCGAGGAAAAGTTATCATGTGCAGGTGTACTTATGTGAAGGTGCCGCTGAGTTATCGTGGCATGTCATAGGGCAACACATCAGAAACCCGAGCCATCTCAATCACGTGTAAGGGTAGGGATAGGTACTGGTAGGGGCAAAGGTCATATGTGGTTATTTAGTCTGAGAGGCGTGAGGTAATCTCTGTCTCGCGGATGAAGTGTTTCCATAGTTTAGCATGCTCGTCAGGCAGCCAGTTCCATTAGACAGTTTGAATGCTGAGCAAAGGAATTATTTTAAAGATTATGGTTTTACTGCAATTAATGTCTATAATAATGCTGATGCATTTACAAACTGTCAAGGTCAATACCAGTATCTTTGTTATCCCACGTATATAAAACCTCAGGTACTTAAAAAGGACTATTTTTTTGCACGAGATGCAATATAACTATATAGCCAATCTACTGTAATCTAATATACAGTGCTATGAAAATCTGTCTCTACTCATTTTTTCTGTTTGCATATTTGTCACAATTATTTCAGAAAAAAAATTAAGTATAAGACAAAGACAACCTAAAAAAACATAAAAATACAGTTTTTAAATGATCATTTCATTTACATTATCCTACACCAGTTTTTCCTGTGTGAAAAGGTACTTGCATCCTTAGTTACTCAATCAACAAAGTAACCAAATTTAGTTGACAAACCCAGACGAATATCTCAGGAACCGCAGGCCCCGGTTGCCACCGGTAAGGTCAACACATGACTGTACTATCAGAAAAAGAATGAGCAAAAACGGTATCTATGAGAGAGTTGCATCCACTGCTAACCAGGAGGAACATGGTCACATTTGCCAAAAACCACACTGATGGCTCCCCTGGTCTTATATATAAAGAATAATGTTCTGCGGACTGATGAGTTGTAAAAAAGGGTTTTGGACAACAGGGTCCTGTTACATCTGGCATAAAACTAAGACAGCATTCCACAAAGATTGGAACATGACAAAACAATGATCCGAAGCACAAGACCAAGTCCACCTCAGAATAGCTTAAAAGAAACAAAATGAAGGTTCTGGAGTGGCCTAGTCAAAGTCCTGACTTGAACGCCATCAAGATGCTGCAGCAGGACTTTAAATGGGCAGTTCATGCTCGAAAGCCCTCCAATGTGGCTGAATTAAGGCAATTCTGCAAAGAACAGTAGACCAAAATTTCACTGATGTGAAAAACTGGGGGCAATTACTTTTTCACATTTGTGATATAGGTGTTGCAATTGTTTTCCTTTGATAAATGAAATATCATTTAATAATATTGTTTTGTGTTTCCTCATGTTCTATTTTGTCTTGCATGACATTCAATATGAGGATCTGAAACCATTTAGTGCGACAAATATGCAAAAATAGAGGAAATTAGGAATGTTTTTTTCACGGTACTGTAATCACTTAACCAAATATACTGTAATCCATGTATTTCAACATGGCAGACGCACATACAGACCCCAGGTGTCTCTGGGGTAAATGAGTGTTTATGATTCCTTTGTTAACTAATGCTCTGGTTAATACTGTTCACCCAAACAGGCTCAACATCATCCTTGTTTGCGTCAGCAGAAGAAAACATGTTTTATGCTTCGCCACCAGCAACGTCACTCAGTACAGAGGGCATTTCCCCTTCAGAGTCCTGCATCTATACACAGATTTGGCTCAGTCTCTGCTGTACTCTGTCGCCATGAGACAGAGAAAAACGCTGCTGTGTGCAATGTGTGTCTCAGATGGGTGGATGAGCAAGAATCTTGCAAAATGTATGAAGCATGACTGAGGGGTAGTAAATCAAAGCGAAGAAAGCTGAATTATTAGCACCCACTTTGACTACAATGATGTTTGTTGCCTTGCTTTTAGGCTGCTCCTCGTCTCTGTCTGGCTCAAATATAGCAGTGTAGTTCTGAATGAGCTTGGCCATGATCTTATTACAGACGTTCTGCTCCTGCATGCCATCAAAACCTGGGGACACACTGAGAAAGAAATAGAAACAAGTCATCAGTGAACTGCTACATTCTGTGCAAAGCACCAAACTGTGCCTTTTCAAAAAAAAGGCAAGAAAATTTTGTTTTACTGTTTATGGCTGGATGGTGGACGGGGTTTAGTTAAAAGAGAATCAAACTAGAGATGAAACTACCACTCCATATGGTTAAAATTTCTGTTCTGTTGACATGGAGTAACACATCCTCCAATTTTAAATATCACTTTTAGTCTTTTTTAATGCTTTAGATGAGGATAACAATGTTGGAATACTGTCCCCTGCAGCACTGGAGTTGCATAGCAGAACACTGTCTTCAAAAGATACAAATACAATGCTGAATATTTATTATGCAACAGTAAAATTAGATAATTAATTCTGATTCTAATTAATTTGCAAGGATATTTGTCTACACCTAAAACACGTAATACAAATTACAAGTTTAGACTCTAGAAAGGCTGCTCTAGAAAGGCTGACTTTTGCACAGTACTATTCACTGCATTGTGTGATGACACAACACTCAGAAAAGGCCTGTCTATAGTGCTTTAAGTTGATTTACTCCACGATCAATGCAGTTCATGCCCATAGCAGCTTCCAGTGAAGGTTGTTTTTAGGAGAGTGATGGGAAAAGCACCTGTAATTACTAAAATTAGTGGTCTCAGTACTTTTGCAGTACTTTTGGCTAGCGAAATGTGAAATGGATAATTTTCTGGGAAGATGACAAAGCTGCACTCATTTCAGAGCTACATCTAAACTGAGGGAGTTGAAAGCAAAAAAAAGTATGTCAAAAAAATAACAATACCTGGAACCAACAAGCTGCCGTAAAATAAGATCATTGTGCACATTTGTGAAAATAATGAAGTCCAAACAAAAAGTGCAATCCTGTCTCACCACTTCAACAACATACACCTGAATGACAAAATGAATGACGAACTAAATGTGAACAGTCATTTGACTGATGCAGACTTACTGGTAAAAGCCAAGATGCCAGCAAGCAGCAAGGCAAAATGACATGAGCAAATATAGCTAAATTCAATAACAGTGTTGCGGCTTTTACTATTTGAGGTTGCGCCGACTGCTAGGCATATGCAAAGTAATGTGCAAAGCACTGTGGCCCCCTGACTGCTAATGAGTTTGAAAATAATGTTGTAGAAGTTTCGCAAATGCTGGACAGCTGTGTGTGTTTATTTGTATGTGAGACCTAATCTGTGTGTGAGGCCTAATTATACCTAAACTACTGGACAACATAAGGCAAAACAACATGTTGGTTCACTGGGCCTCCTTAGGGCCACATACTAGTTAGAGTTCAAAATATATGTGAGCTTGAAAATAACATGTGAGTAATTTAAAGTCATGACCTTAGACGTGCAAATGATGTTTGTGACTGAGAACAGGCTGCAGGTCAAGGACCAGTACATTGTACATCAAAAGGTGACTGAAAATGTGCCAATTCTTTTGTGAAATTTGTGATAAACTGTACAGAGAGACATTTAAGTAATTAAACATGGAATGTGTTATCATGAATACCATCAAGGCTGTGACCTGCAGTAGAACAACACCATTGTGATGTTATTCACAATAGCACACAACTTTGAGTGGTCTATTGCTTTTATAAAACAGTTTAGCAAAAGCAAAGTCACCCCAAACATTATTTCAAATGCAGTACTGTGCAATTGTCAGACCACCCTTTCATTTATTTTCAGTCAAAACGGCCATTAAGTAGAAGTCATTCATTTTTCAGCGTCAGGAAATGAGGAGGAAACATACATTTAATAGAAAATTACATAGAAGCCTCAACAACTAAATATGACATCAGTTTTTTTCAGGATTTAGTCTGTCTGCCCCTTGTCTTTATTATATCTTCCATTCTTTTCAAAGTGTCAGTAGAGGGCACAAAAGTAAAGGGTGAGTGCTAGATTTTCTATTACATTTTTGTGTTTTCAGTGGTTTTGACACTGAAAAAGGAATAATTTGTATGTAATGGCTGTTTTGACTGGAAATTAAATAATATTTGAACTCTACTAACAAGAGACTCCTAGTGACATAAGTGGTCCTTTCAGCACTATAGAGAATATAAAAGTCACCGAGAGAACTTAAAGATACATAAACACACATTGTTTACGGCTTTAGACTGAGTGCAATGGGGACATAATATCCAACGTTCAAAGGACCAGATGAACAAAACAGGAACACACACACACACAGAATAAAACCATAAAACCTCTATTTGCTGATTACCTTCATCAGGATGCGCTACTGAAATATACTTAAAATGACTGCAAATAAGCCAAATACTTTTACCCGAATGACCTCAGACTCTCTGTTATGGATGGATGTGCATTCATATGTGCTGCCCAAATATGGTGTGAAACTTTTAAAAGGCAGTTTAGGCAGCTGAACATTAGTCATCTTCTGCAGAATGCTTAAATCTGCCAACCAAAAGTAGCATTACTCATCAATACTAGATCTAGACCTTGACTAGTTTACAATTTCTCACAGTTTGTCCTCCTAGTGTGGAGTTCCTCAGCCGTGTTACACTCACTGGAAAACATTCGGCCCAAACACGGTTGCCAGGTTGAGTGCAGTCATGCGGTTGAGGTGCTGCTGCTGTTCCACCTGGGTAAGGAAATAGCACAGGTAGCGCAGGACGCTGTAGTGAACGTCTGGCAACCGCAGCAGGAGCTCACGCACATCCTTACAGAAACCATCCTCACTGGATTCTGTTTAAAAAAAAACAAAGAATGACAAAAGATAATAAACAGGCTGTCTACTTTGCCGAATCCAAAAATATTACATTTGTCTAAGTTTGGACAGATGAATTGCCATGTTAGGACCGCCCACAACCCTCTCCACTAAACAGACTCAAAAATGCAGCTAAAGGGTGCATTTTTTTCTCACATAAAAGGGGCCAACAAGTCAGAGAAAGCTCCAAAACAGGAAACAGCCAGCATAGTCAGCATGAGTTTGCTAACAGGGTCAAAAGGTGGACCAGGAAATCAGGAAGGAGAGTTATTGAGGAAAGAGGTTGGGTGGGTGGCTTTAACAGCTGCAGCAGCTTGTGTATGTATATGTATTCTGCAGAATTGATGGGGAGAGCTGCAAGGTAAGACACACTTGAGTCATTGTAACAGTGACAGCCCCAGTCGGCTATTACAGTGGGCAATGTACAATTAGAATAGAGGCGCTGATGTACCACAAGACAAACTACTAGCATTCTGATTTTATACTCAACCTAGGGGTGTGAGGCTGACTTTACATGGTAAAAGTTTCATGCAACTTAAAGCATCCTGCAACTCATTTAAAACTCAGCCACAGCAGTTGTAATTGTCTCAACTTAATGAAGCAAGTTTCATGGAAAGTCAGCCAAAACAGCTGTAATACATTATTTGAGCATCACAGCAAATGACATACTTTCAACTCACTGAATTCACCGGATCAGTGGACAAACAGCGAAAATAATAGTGTATCAAAAAATATGAGCTGCTAATTTGGATATCTAGAAGCATAACTGAATGTGTTGTGTGCAACTTTGTTTTTCAATTACTTTGTGTATCTGTGAAGTTGCATAGAATTTACGTTGCAGGCAACTCATAACATGCAACTAGTTGCATACAGGTTCACTGTGTAAAGCCAGCCTTACAATGTATTGTGGCATTGTGATATTGCAAGGCAAAGCTGTGACAACGAGCATCGTGAAGATGAGACGATGCATCGTCGAGAAAAGACATTCTATGAATTAGGCCGTCTAACGCAAATGCGTTGTTTGAACAACAAGGTCCGCAAAAAATCACCATCAATCAACAACAATCACTCCAGCACTCCTCCTGCCTCGCAGCTCTAGTGTTGCTAATAAGTTGTGCAACAACCTTATTATGTTTATCATTTTTCTTTACTCGAATTTTGTTAGTGAGACCACTGAACTGTGAACCCACTATTGTAAATCGAATAGAATTGTGGGCTGAGAGCATTATTACACCAATGATTGCAATTACGATATGCTTTATAATTCTTTAGTAATGCACTCATGAATCAATAATGTGATATGGTTAAAGAATGGTGTGCATTTTGACCAAATTAATTTACTTTTAATTTACTTTACTCTTCAATAGCGGTACTGCAAATGCCAACATTGTGATGGGTATTAACAAACAATGTATTATGCAACCCTATGTAGCATACATAAATTCTACAGTATTCTTTTAAGAAATCCTGTTCTGAAACACTTAAGTAGACTACAATAAAGTAAGTAAGACTATAAAAGACTAAGGTGACTATTTCTCACTATGCAATACTGCAAGAGAGCAATACTCAGTTTTTTAATGATTAGAAGGTCTAATCCAATTTCATGTCCTCATTTGGAGGAAATTCCAAGATTCAGTCATGTGAGGGATGGTAACATGTAGAGTGAGTGGTAAAAGGTGATCCACCGCAGTGAAATACTACCTGCAAACACAAATTTTGACACCTAATACAAACATGTCTTTTATGCTTGTTTCCTGACACCTAAGGTGCACCATCTGTGCAGGATATTTAGTATGCCCCAGAGAGAGAGAGACAAGAGAGGGAGGAGAGAGAGAGGAATGAGAGAAACAGAGTAAGAGAAGCAAGAGAGAGAGAGAGAAATAGACAAAGTGATGGGTACACAGATAGAGACAGAGAGAAAGTGAAAGAAAGAGATGAAGCAAAACAGATAAGAGCAAAGAGAGTGGAACAAGAGAGAGGAGAGAGAGAGGAACAAGAGAAACAGAGTAAGAGAAGCAAGAGAGAGAGAGAGAGAGAGATAGACAATACAGAGAGAGAAAGTGAAAGAAAGCGAGAGAGCAAAGAGAATGTGAATGGAGCAAGAGAGAGAGAAGCGAAAGGGAAAGACAGAGGAGGGAGAGATAAAGAGAGGAGCAAAAGAAAAAGAAAAAGAGAGAGAGAGAGAAGGACAAAGAGAGAGGAGCAAGAGAGAGTGAGGAGTGAAAGAGAAAGACAAAGAGGAGTGAGAGAGACAGAGGAGCATGAGAGAGAGAGAGAGAAAGAAGCGAGTGAAAGACAGTGAGACAGACTGGTTGTTGGAGAAGAGGGAGAAAGAGAGAGGAGAAGACAGACTGGCACAGACAGACTTGAAAAAGAGAGAAAAAATGAGACAGAGAGAGAGAGAGAGAGAGAGAGAGAGAGAGAGAGAGAGAGAGAGAGAGAGAGGGTGACGTGACGTGAGAAAGATAGACAGAGTGAGAGGGAGTATTGCCTGAGGCATATTCAGGTTACCAACCCTGTGAAGAAAATACTTTTGTCTCAACTTCGCTTGGAGACAAGCTGTGATGCGCTCCACAGATGAAGAAAGTAATGACTTTGGGATGCCTTTTTCAAACTCCTCATAAATCCCCCCAGACCCCACGCTCTACTTTCCCCACATACTCCATCTGACATGGAAAGGCCATTGCTGCACTTAAGCCTCAGTGCTGATCTCTGTTGTGGGCTCGGAAAGGTTCTGCTACAGCCGTGTCCTGTAATGCATCCACTGGCTCCAGGCCTAGACAAACAGGCCCGTTTATTACAACTTCATCTAATCTTTTACACCCACAGGCTACTCACTCAGCAACACAAATCTGCTCTAATGCCTCTCAGCTGGCACAAATAGACTCAGCGGGCGAACTGTCCTCCGATGGCCATTTTCTGCAGTTTGGGTCACTAACTGAGCATCATAGGGAGGCAAACATACGCTGATGCTTCAAGAGACGGGCCCTCCTGCTAAGCCTCTGATGGCAGAACCCGTGTGTTTAGACAGTGACTCAAGGGGGGCTAAAAATAAACGCAGTAAAACAAAGCACAACCCTGACCCGAATCACAGCAGTAGCTCTAAAGAGCAGTTGGAGGTTTTGGATGGTACAACAATTCAGACTTCTGACCTACTTTGTTTTTCAGTGAGTAATTACGAGTGAAACAACTGTCAAACTCAATAAACCAGCCATGTGAGCAAAAATGTGAGTTAAAAAACTAATCAGTGAGAATATGAAATATATTTAGGAATAATAATAATAATACTATGATGTCTATCATTGCACAGGCACAATGATAAAGCTTTATGTCCTATTTGTTGTGATAATAATTATAGTTTTTTACTTTATGTTATTCTTATCTGTATTTATTTTACTGTAATTACATTACAAATACATATATTTTTTATGTTTGTGCCAGAAAAAATATATATTGGAAAAATCTTTAAAAATATATTGTGGAATTTAAAAAAATAAAAAATAAAACAGAAGGTATACAAAATCGGCCTGCACACTGATAGACATCATAACACTGGATAAAATAATATTGTCCCTTTGGATAACCCCTTACATGCAATCTACAAGCTTGTTTTAATGTAGGACTAAACCAAAACTTGATTTAACAGGGTGAAGGGGGTGAATATAGCTTTCTCCCAGCACGCAGTAAACTGTGTTTCCAGAAAGTGTGAGGTAGGTACCACATCACACATAATCCTTTACTGTGAGAATAAACCAAACTTTGAATTTCTGTGGTCTTTCTCTCCCAAAACACACAATAGAAACATCACAAATAGAAAGTCACCATAGCAACAGCTGCTGGTCTCTGCTTTTGAGCTGGCAGTGTTTCTGACTGGCTCACCATGATGGAGCTGTATGAGTGTGGAGTGGATGGAGGAGTGAACAAGGCCTTCAGGCAGCTCCCTCAGGTACTGTTTCAGCAGGCTCGCCACAGTGCAGACCTCAGCCTCCTGCTGAAGGTCCAAATCTTCCCCACTGTCCAGCTTCTGCTTCAGACTGTCCACTGCACGAACACTGCCACTCACACGGAACAGGCCTTCCTGCTCCATCCCTAAGAGACGCAAAGGCAAACATAGAGAACATAACATGACTCTGCGTCATTCTCACTAGCGTCTGTGTGGTGTTCAGAGAGTTAAACGTGAAATGTGATGACCCGAGTGTACTGAACCTCTTGTGCTTTATTAATGTCTCTGTTTGCAATATTCCATGACATTAAAAGATGTAGAACATACGTCTGTTCCTAACATGTTTGGTATGCTTGTATTTGGCCTCTTCACAATGTCATTCTATGTACCTAGTAGTGGAGCACAGCGCACCACCTAACACAGGGTAAGAAGTAACAGATTTTTTTTATGCGGTTAAACAAATTCAAGTAGAATGTGGCTTTCTCTGGTTTTCTCATTGTCATCTCGTATTCCCATAGCAATGTTATCTGTGAATTTTCTCAGCAACAGGACAGATATTTCTCAAGATTCACCCTGAAAAGCGGTTTCGTACCATTAATGTAATTTTTTTTACTGGTGTGACAGAATTCACATGCAGTTGTATGCAAAATGTTTGATGTTTTGTTGATTTTCTAATTGAACATATCATCTATAGCAAACAAGCAAAATTTTGTTTTATTTATTTGCTAAATTTAACATATTAGAACAGCATTTTAAAATGTGCTATAACCTTTGTACAAGCCACATTTTATGTTTTTCCCCAAATATATTAAATTCAGCAAATAAACTTCAAATGTGCATTAAATTGTGCAGACGTGTGTTCTCTGTAGGGGATGCATAACTTATTTTTCACTTAGAAAATCAACAAAACATGTCATTTGACCACGGCTGCCCAAACGTTTGCATATGACTGTATACAGTACAATTTTGAAGCTTATAATCAACTCACAGTGAGAGCCAGCCAGGCCAACGCACAGCCACTACATGACAGGGCTTTGTTTTGACCTCCCAGGTTAAGCAATGAGAGAATTCCATCCCCCCCTTCATGAGTAAAGATTTAAAAGAAAACTTTTTATTTACAGATACACCAAAAACTTGCTATATATCGCTGTTGTTGGAAGAAAACCTTGTATCTCCAAAATGGTAACTTTACAGGAGAAGGAAAAAAACCTACTTTACTTTTAATGTAAGTCAATCGAACCAGACTTGATGTCAAAAACTGAAAAACAATGGAGATACGAGGTTTTCTTCTGCAGTGGTATGTTACGTAAACAAGTTTTTCACTTTCATTTGAAGCAAAGTGGTTAAGATTGCTTACATAAAATTTACATTATCAATTCTGCTCAAATATTTTTTTAAAATTTTAGCAAAAAATGTTTTAGGTTGTACCCTGCTTTTCCTTAAATCACTTTAGGCATGTTCCGTTGTAAAAAAAAAACATTCACAGCACGTACTATGCTGTAATGTTCCAGAAGCCGCAGGGTACCACTGGTGGAGTCTTTCAGACATAACACTGTACTGCCATCCAGTGGAGAACACTGAGAACTGCTGCCTATGAAAAAACGCTGGTAATCTTTAGTTTCAAAAGATTCTGATTTAAACCCCTGCAAAATTGCTCACCTGAGAGAAATATCTCAGTGACATATACAAACTAAACTTTGTATATTTAATTTGACTATTAATGGGCTCTTTCTTTCAAGTAGGTGTTAGTGGAAAGGTGAACAAGACACGAACACTGCATCCCATACAAGTCAAGTCAAGAGTTAACTGTAGGCTATATTTGGAAAGCAACTATAGCACCTCTTCAACAACAATCTTAGCTTCTTCAGAACAATTGTTGAGTTTTTATTTTCTTATTGTTTGAACTGTGTCCATGTTTATCCCCTCATTCAGAACTAATAGCATACTGCACTGCCAATCATGTTAATTTGCACTTGGTCTTTATGGCATTTGTTTGAGTTCGCTCTCAGCATTTTAAGCTCAACATTATTTGCCCTCAGATATAACTGGTTGGTAGGCAACAACAGCACAACTCGACCTATCTGCCAGTTCATATATTGACACTGACCATTTTGGTCAAAGTGCAATTTGTGAAAACTGTATTGTTCTACACTTAAAAAGGTGTTGCTTTGAATTTACTTGATTCAATTATATATGCTGGTTCCACGTGAATTAAATATATCAACACAATAACTGTCATTCATTCTTACTTTTAATCAGAACGGTGTTGATTTAATGTATTTTATTCATGTAGAACAGATGTGCAGATGTGAAGCTAGTAAATTCAAAGCAACAGGTTTTTTTCAGTGTGGAAAATAAAAAAAAGGTCTGTATTAGGTACTAAATGAAGAAGATTGTAGAATCTTGGTAATGTGGCAACTCTCATACCAACTCATGTTGGCAGTAAACACCCCAAAAACAGGGTCGCCAAGTTTGGATAACTATTGCAACACAGTGAACCACTGATCCATTTCCTAACACTGACAAACATTTGGTGTGTTCAAGCTGGCCGGGCTTGACATTTACTCCGTGGTCAGTGCACCAAATAAGTCATTACACAAATACACAAACTGTTCTGCTGAATTTTTATAAATCTCTCACCAAGTCTGACTGGCCAGGACAATTTAGAAACAACGACTAGAGCCCCAGCGATACAAAATACATGACAGTTAGTAAATTGACTTATGAGGATTATTTCACAAAACATGATGATTACACACATGTGAAAAATCCCCCAGATGGCACCTTTAAGCTGCTGGTACCCTGTTAACACTTGTAAATGTTTGTATGTGAGCCCACATTTCAGATCTCTTACATAGTTTCATTGTACTTACTGCACAATAAATCTAAAATGAATAACTGAAAAATAACCCTAAGGTTCCCTCACATTATGACATAAGTTAGCACAGAATATGGACACATTAGATATGAATTATATATTAAAATAATGGGATGTTTGCTCACCTTAGCAACAGCACACGCCACCTGCTAGACATGACTACTAATCTGCAATGCACACAGTGACCAACCATGCCGGCTGTGATAAGAGTATCAGATGACTGGGTTTGTCAATAATGCACCACTGAAAAAATGACTCAGACAAGTTACTGTCAAGTCTTCTTCGTTGACCTTAGGTCAAGTTTCCTGCCCTTTGTTTTGACTCTACACTGGCCACTTTATTAGAAACCCTCATAGGTCCACAGTTAGCGACCGTACCGCACTGCTGTTATATCAAGAATGGTCCTGCGGTCAGATACTGATGAAGGGAATAGAGGATGGCTAATACAAATGACAACAAATGAGCTTTGGTCTGTCCCTTTACTCACCATGCCGTCTCAAGTACTCCACCATGCTCCTGACCACCAAGGGCACTCCATCTTTCAACAGGCCCAGCTCTCTCATATCCAGCAAGGAGATACCAAACACTTTCTGGCCTCCTGTGGCAGCAGTGGAGGCCGGCCAGGGCTTCAGCATGGGCAGCTGGACCATCTTCTTCATGTCCTCCCGGATCTGCACCGCTGCCTTGTTGTGCTTGGAGAAACATAAGAGAGGAGAGCAGTCAACCACAGGCACGGCTCTCCTGGACCTCATTGCTGCTACTCCTTCTGCCCCAGATCTCTCATGAGGCTCCTTAGGGACTTTACAGTGTTCCTAATATGAGACAACAGAATGCTGAGGCATGGATACAAGAGGGACCTAACCTGTCCCTGCTGCTACGTCAGGGCACCGGTTGCTGTGCACCTGTATCTAGGGGAGTAGGCTAAAGCAAGCAGTGGCAATTAGACTACAATGCCCAGAGAAAAGATAGCTGACACAGCTTTTACAGACAGAGTAGGCAGAGCTTAAGGTGGAGAAGCAAAGAGGAAACTATGAGCAACATAAAACATACTGCAGTAGGCATGATATAAAAACACAGATGAGATACACTGAAATATGAAAAAAAGATCAACGTTACAATCACAATTAGTTTTACATTGTTTTCTGGTAATACAGTCCACATCCATAGTAAGTTAATTACACACTACAGGGGTGGAGACACTGGCTTTGTGCATTCCGTCTTTCAAACTTCATTTTTAAACAGGTAACAGTTAAATCTACAATGTTTAATATAATCGTGTAGGTTATCTATTCTAGCTACTTCTTACAGTTTCAGAGAAATTGGGAGCGTGGCAGATATAAGTTCAGCCATAGATATAAATTTGGCGTTAGCAACCTGCGATTAGCCCTGTTAGCGTTAGCTGTATGGTCACCACTCAACAACTAGTTAGTATAAAAAAGTAACAGCTCTAGACATTTTGAGCAAGTTTGGAGAAGATTTAAGCTTTTCGTTTCGTTTGTTTCAGTACTGGTTTAAAAGCCGTTGTAAACTTATAGCTATAATCCAGTTTCCAACCAAAACTAAACAGGCTGGCTAACGCTAGCAACCTAGAACCTTCTCTCCTCAGTCTTTTCGCGCTCTTCTGCGGTCTCCACAGCAACCTCTTGAGTTCGGTTTGGTATTCCCTGAAGATTAACCTACAAATAGTTAACAAACAATCAAATACATCGAAATTACATTGTCTGTAAACGTGGGAATATAGTAGTAATCCGATATAGTACCATCCTCAAGTAAAAGTCTTGTTATTTCAATCAAATAATGGCTCAAAGTAGAAAAGTAGCCGACCAAAAACTTGAATAAAAGGTGTACTTTCCCAAACTCCTCTTGTACTGAGTACAGTAGTACATAGAACAGTAGTCTCACAGGCTGAATCTCAAATGCCTCCTGCTCCCTATATAGTGCATAATTGTGAGTTAAGTTATTTGGCTTGTTCACCTAAATAAGTGCACTATATAGCCAGTACAGAATTTAAAGGAATCCCAAATGGATCTTTGACATATTACAGACAACATTCTGCACTGTTTGAGGTCAGGAGCCTTTGTTTTAAGACCTTACTGTGCGCACTACATAGGGAGTGGGGAGCCATTTGAGATTTTGGTTTTTTGGTCCCATTGAGGTCTATCCTTCAAAAGCAACTTCACTGCTGTACTACAAAACAATTGACAATAGTACATGCATATTATTAATGATTAATAAACAATTAGAAAAAGTATACTTTATACTGATGGTTTAAGGCCAATAATTGATCAATCTTTAACCTTTGTTAAAGTTTTGTTAATGATTTTTAGGTTTTGTGTGTGAAAAATTAAGCCTACAGTTTAAGTCCTGGTTCATTTTCCTGATAATAGGCTACCTTTCAGATGCTTTCTGGTCTCTGAACTTTGCAATGTAGGCCTACAAAGTGCCTACAAGTGCAGGACAGTGTCAAAAACCTAAAGGCTAATTCCAGGTCTGCGGGTTTCTCATGACACTTAATACTCTCAGGTCTGATCAAAGGCTCCTTTGCTGCTCATGTCTTTTCTGCAGTATCAAAGCGTGCTTGTGACATTTAGACACCGCGGTTCCACAAAGAACACGCACCCTTTCCTTACTGAAGGGAGCCTTCAATTAGCAGTCTACGCATCATTAAAGGTGCAGTGTGTAAGATTTAGGGGGATCTATTAGCCGAAATGGAATACAGCATGTAAAACCATGTTTTCATTAGTGTATAATCACACGTAACTACAAATCGTTGTGTTTATGTTAGCTTAGAATGAACCCTTCATATGTACATAATGAGCAGGTTCTCTTCCAACAGAGGCCGCCACCTTGCGCTGCCATGTTCAAGCAGCAGCTTGAATCTGGTGGTGCTATAGCACCGTTTGAAAGACGCTGAAAGAAGAAGAATTAGTGGTTGCTGCAAGTGCTGGCTAACTATTTTGTGTTGTGAGAAGTTTAAGAAGCCAAATTTTTGACAAACGGAGGATCATTCTTATTATTTGGCGCAAGAAAAAGAAATGAGAATGAATCCTCACCATCAAAGAAGCAAAAACATGAAGACGATAAACGAAATCAGGACACAGGGACGACACCTTAGGTTTTACTACACACTTGGGAAGGGAGTGGTATTCAGTTGGTTGCAATCTGCATCCTCACCACTAGATGCCACTAAATCCTACACACCACATCTTTAAGGCCAGAACTACCAGGCTTCTTCTCAGATGCTTTGGGACTATAATTCCACATCAGGGCATTACTGCTATTTCAGTTTGATAAATTCTGCACTTTAAGACAAAAAATTCTGCAATGCCCTCACTGGACAGTTGCTATCTTACTGAAAAAATTTGCTGTTATTATTACTATTGTTTTATATCAGGGCTGCAACTTTGCCACCTTGTTTATCTCTTAGATTTTCATAGTCTTATTCCTATTTACACACTGCTCGCTTTACACTTGTATTTATATAAAACTCCATTTCCAAAAAAGTTGGGGACGCTGTGCAGAATGTAAATAAAAATAGGATGCAATGATACACAAATCATGTAAACCATATTTTAAAGAAAAATACTACAAAGACAACATATCAAATGCTGAAACTGAGAAATTTTATTGTTTTTTAAAAAATATATGCCCATTTTGAATTTAAAGTCAACAACACATTCCAAAAAAGTTGGGACAGCAACATGTTTACCACTGTATTTCATCACCTCTTCTTTTAACAACACTCTGTAAGTGTTTTAGAACTGAGGATACCAATTGCTGTAGTTTAGAAAGTGAAATATTTTCCCATTCGTGCTTGATAAAGGATTTCAGCTGCTCAACATTTTGGGGTCTCCTTTGTCATATTTTTAATTTCCTAATGCCCCAGATGTTTTCAGTGGTGACAGGTCTGGACTGCAGGCAGGCCAGTTTAGCACCTGGACTCTTTTAATACGGAGCAATGCTGTTGTAATACATGCAGAATATGGTTTGACATTGTCTTCCTGAAATATGCAAGACCTTTCCTGAAAAAGACGTCATCTGATTGGCAGCATATGTTGCCAAAACGTGTATATATCGTTCAGCATTAATGGTGCCTTCACAGATGTGCACGTCACCCATGCCATGTGCACTAATGCGGACCTATACCATCATGAATGCTGGCTTTTGAACTGTGCACTAATAACAAGATGGGTGGATTATGGACACAATGTCCATGATTTCCAAAAAGAATTTCAAATGTTGATTTGTCAGACAACAGAATCTTTTCCATTTCACCTTAGTCCATTTTAAATGAGCTCGGGCCCAGAGAAGGTGACAGCATTTCTGGATCCTGTTTATATACGGTTTCCTCTTTGTGTTTTAGAGTATTAACTTGCATTTGTGGATGCAGCGAACTGTGTTTACAGACAGAAGTGTTTCTGAGCCCATGCAGTGATTTCCTCTACAGAATTATATCTGTTTTTATTGCAGTGCCACCTGAGGGCCCGAAGATCATGGCCAGCAAATACTGTTTTTTGGCCTTGTCCTTTGCATACAGAGATTTCTCCAGATTCTCTTAATTTTTAATGTTATTATGTTCTGTAGATGATGAAAAACAAGAAAAAAATGTTTTTCTTGAATTGTAGCACTATTTGATCGACTGTTTGACCTGTTGCTAATTAACCACCAGGTGTTTTTTTAGCATTACAAAAATTTACCAGCCTTTTGTTGTACCCGTCCCAACTTTTTTGGAACATGTTGTTGGCTTCAAATTCAAAATGAGCAAATATTTTTCCAAAAACAATAAAATGTATCTGTTTCAACATTGGATATGTTGTTTTTGTACTACTTTCAATAAAATATAGGGTTTAAGTGATTTGCACATCATTGCATTTTGTTTTATTTACATTTTGCACAGCGTCCCAACTTTTTTGGAAATGGAGTTATATTTATTTACGTATTTTATTTTTATTACCGTTTATTCTGTGCCTTCTTCTTGAAATTTTTTATTGCTACTACCCGAACTGAGACCTGAGTACCTCATTTCTGTTCCCTTTCATGTTCAGCATGTTCTGAAATGACACTAAACGAATCTGAATCTGAATCTGTGATTCAGCGCCAGCACAAAGACGCACGTGTTAATTGAGGGCTTGTTAGCAGCCTCCACTAATTGAGAGGATCGTTAACACATTCTTAGCTGAGCTTCCTGCCCATAAACAGTGAGCATCTCAAATTTCTGTAGGTCACTTTTGATCTCCCTTCTCTTTCAGTCATTCACATGCATGCAAACTCATGCATATGCATTTGCGCATTTGCACACACATGGGCGCTAGCATGAGTTTTGCACAGCCATTTGAAAGTCTGTAGATAGGATAGTACTTTGACGTACAGCGAAAAGTGCCTCTCACCAGTTACAGGAATGGAGGATTTGTAGTTAGCTGATGTAAGGACAGGCGTTGTGAGAGAGAAAAAATGCAGCGGGCTGGCCGGTAGCCTAGCATTAGGAGAGACGAGCCTTCAGCCAGAAGTGTGCTGGGTTCAAATCCCACAACTGACTAGGTATACCTGGTTTTGCCCTTGGGCAAGGTACTCAACCCCCCACTGCCCCAGGTGGCACTGCTCTGCTAGCAATGCTGTGCTGCTCCCAGATTGGGCATAGTTAGGCAGCAAAATGATGAATTTCCAATGTAGGATCAATAAAGTACATAACAAAAATTCTACTGCGAAGATCTGAAGGTGATGATTTGACTGTATTCATTTTGGAATGTTAGGATCAATTGTATTTGTTTTTATTCGGAATTAATATCACTAACATTCAATAAAGTATGCACTATTTTTTGTCAAGATAAAATGTAAAATTTCAAATATAAAAAGCCAAAAGAAACTTGGCATATTGCTTTTATTTGCTGTGTAGATACAGTCATATGCAAAAGTTTGGGTGCAACTTGTCAAGTTACATGTTTTGTTGATTTTCTAAGTAAAAAATAAGTTAAACATTCTCTACAGAGAACACACTTCTGCACTTTTTTATGCACAATCACTATTTATTTGCTGAATCATGTAAAACCTAACATATGGCCTGTGCATGAGGTATGGCACAATTTATGTTTTATGTTGTTATTTAACTCAGCAAATAAATAAAAATTGTGTACTAAAATTTGCAGACAAATACCACATTTAAATTCCTTCCCTATAGTGGATGTGTTAATTTATTTTCACATAGAAAATCAACAAAACCTAATTTTGAAGGCATGTTCAAACTTTTGCATACATTTTGCATGCGACTTCAGTTCATTCAGTCATGTTTGTGTATTTAGTGTATTTATTAAAAATAACACAGTAAATCAAATCACACTGTGGTGAAATTTGACATTTTATAATGCACTGAAACAGATTTCCTACAGAATCATAATTAGTGCATAATTTAGTATGTTGTACAAGATTTGCAGCAAATTTGTGAGCCAGTTTCCAGTACAGTGCTAGTGTGGCCTTAGTGGTGTTAAAGGAATGTAAGCCTGTGTAGAAGCATGTCTTTAACTGCATTTGACAGTCTGTGTTCCTCCCAGGATGGAGTGTGGTGGAAGCTTCACAGATGGTGCTGTGATGAATAAAGAGGGGATCTGCACAGAGACAGATGCCATAACAGGAGGCCTGTGTGTCTTCCTCTATGAACCCACCCTTACTGCATATGCATGCTATTACTGCATATGCATTACAATGGAGCCAACTAAAGGAAATGGCCTCATCTGTTTTAAGGGAAAGCACACAGAAAATGAAGTACAATAAGTTGTTTTGTTTTTCCGTGTAGGGGTTGATGAAAAATACAGATGGAAAAGGCTTCGATGCACTGATCTAAAAGTGGTGTTTCAACTGCAGTGATTTAAGAATGATTCTGATTGATTTTAATAAAATTCAGTAAAGGATGCAGCCTTTTATGGACTACTTTTAAACTTAAAAGACAAAAAAGTCAATTGTCCATGTTCGACTAAACGTAAAAAAATAGCTGCTTAAAGGTTAAATTCAGTCGATTTTAATGTGTGCATTGGGTCAACATGATATGTTACATCGATATAATTATTGTATAAGTCCTCAATTGACTTAATAAGTTGATGTAACATATTTAATTTTTTGTGGAACTGATGTACACATTTGAATCGTGAGAATGCAACAACTTTTTTTTCGGTGTACTAGATGGATGGAGGGATGGATGGATGGATGGATGGATGGATGGATGGATGATAGATAGATAGATAGATAGATAGATAGATAGATAGATAGTCATGTAATTCATTATAGGCACATACAACCACTTAATACAATTTAATCATGTCAATTCAAAGCACCACTTATACTGCAGCGTTAAAGCAACAGGGGCATAAAACTGGGAACATCAGCACATATATTAATTATCTAATGAAAAAAGTTTGCAAGTTACATGGACAGTTGGCAGTATCGCAGAAAGCTGTTCTCTTGATAGCTTGCAGTAGTTTTCTGTGTAGAGCAGCAGTTTTTAGCGCACAGTGACGCTGGCAGCATAATTTATATTTGTGCAGTTAATGTATTTTTCAAATAATCCTAAAAAGAGACGCCACAGTACCGCTTTTTCTTTCTCCATACTGATATTCAAACTTTGAGTATCTTCCAATAGCGATACCAGCACAATATTACTTCTTTAAAATCTACTAAACATTAAGATGAGCTATTTTTATTTTTTCACTCGAGATAAGCATCTAAAAGTAGACTCAGTCACTGCACTACCCCACAGGCATTGGCCTATATTTAAGGCTATATTTGTTACAGGATCAGATCATATAGTCAATTCATAAGACATGACCGAATTAGAATGTGTGTATGTGTATGATGTAGCATCATGAACCTCTTAACTGTGTGTTTACTGGAGCTCTGGAGTGATTCAGTGGTGCCCTGCGGGACTGTTAATAACATAAGCCTGTCTAAGCTAGCATACTCATGCGCAAGCAGATGTCTTCTACCATACATGAATACACACACACAGTCACACACAAAGGCAGAACGAGGTACATACATTGCCCACACACTTGTGTCAGGACATGGGGTCATATATATCCCCATATATATATATATATTACAGGCTGTGTACAGTACTGTGCAGAAGCTTTAGCCACCTGAGAAAATTAGATTTAAGAAATCATTTAACTTCAAATCATTTAACATTCTAGGCTTATTTCAGACTGAGACTTACTATTCATAAGTAACTACAGGGACTTCAATGTAAACTGGCTAAGCTATTCCTAGGTTATTGGTTATCCTAAGTGAGTAATAAAACTTTGGGCCCACCAGTGGGCACTGGCCATTTAAGAGGTTAAGTGTTTATTTGCTTGAAAACCTAACATTAAAATAAAATCAAACAACACTAACACAAAAAGTGGTGATTTTAAGTATGTCCATGTTTTAAGTATGTCAAAAATACAGTTATTGTCCAGATAATAAACAATTTAATTGGATACCTAAGACTATTGCACAGTACTGTATGTAAGTGCCTAACGCTAAACCAAGTCTAAACTCTGTTTCAGTAACCAGAAAGAAATAGATTTGCCCTTTTAGTTTTTAAACAATGAAACTTGGAATTTTGTTTTAAAAACTTTGTTAAAAGCTCTTGACAAAGTCAGGGCCATTTTTCTGGTCATTACATTGTAGGTTAGCTTTGTTTTTAACTTGTTTTCTGAAAAAAATCAGGGCATTTTGTACCTGACCATGTATGAAAACAAACACACACATGCAGGGAAGGGATATTCCTCTTACTCATTGGATATAGTGACCTCATATGCCATGACTCACACACCATTTACGACCGTTGGTCAGCTGTCCAGACAGCTTGCTGTGTACTCATTGACTGGTAAAGACTCACAGCTCTCTACACCTCACAGGCATTTACTTTGACAATGATCTTTAACTACTTATGACACCTTTCTCCATTGTGTCCAGTGGAAGAATAGATTGCCCCCCAGCCCCTCCTCCACCCGGTGTGAAAACTGCCTTTACCAACTGCTCCCTGCCATCCACAGTGTGTGTGCTGGGCCTTTCACTGTGAGCTGACACACACATGACTTATATCACTCATCTTAGGCTAAACCACACCAGCAGGAGGGATTTTGCCCTGACAGCTCTTTTCAGTTTTGGACTGTAACTTTGAGCTGGGCTTGACTCCTATATACTTACATACTAGTTTTATAGTGGTTACAAAATAATAAATAATACGTTTTAAAGGGCCCATATGCTACATTGAATCTTTTTCCTTTAAGGCCCCTTATGATATATATATATATATATATATATATATATGAGCAGTCTCTGTACTGATTGGCTGCCTTCTATTGTGCCTTGTTTAAAAAGCAGTTCAGGCTGAAACACTTATAACTTCAGGGCCTAAACTGCTATTGGCTGAATGTGCTCATATATGCAAATGATTTGTCTTTTTCTGTGACATCACAAAAACTAAATTCAAAAGGGCTGTTTTGCAGCATATTTTTCAGATATGGACGGGGGACTGGGGCTTTGAAACTTAAACAGTGTTTATATATTACATCAAAGTCTTTTATTTCAGTAAAAGTGAAGTAGACTTGTTTTTCCATAATATGGGCCCTTTAAAATGAATAACTTAAGAAGAAGCCTTCAGTTTAAGGAGTTTAAGAAACCAGTTCAGTCAGGAAATGCTAATGTTGCCAAGACTAAATGAAACCAGACAGCCATCAATTAGCATTATGCAAGTGCATTTTTGCAAATTGGTGGCCACTAGCTTTAACTCACTGTTAGCCATTTCAGCAATCTATGCTTTTTAAGAAAGGATTTAGGATTCTTTTACATGTTTCCTGTTTGCTGTGACCATCTGAATGTGGGGCTTTGTTTTGCCTGAGATAGTGTTCAGATAGAGTCCATTCTCACAGTGCTCTGCTCCACATGGTGAGCAGCAAGTCTCAGCATGCTCATTCATTCACCCTCCCTCCCTCTCTCTCTCTCTCTCTCTCTCTCACTGGGTGGCCAAGGAGCAACTGCTGCAGCTCAAAAAGCCTTCAACAACAGCTGCAACACAGTGAACCTCACCATGCTGCCACTATAGCAGGCTTTACTCTATGTGTCTACTGCTTCTCTGTCCTCGTTTTGCCATTTAATATCATCACACAATGACTGTAACATTCATTCGCAGTATGACTGAAACAGCAGTTGGTGGCAGTGCCTAAAACTGAAGCTTGAATATAAAGTGGCTTACTTTTTCACTACTATAGACGTTCCCTAGTGGGTGGGCGATAAGCTGAAAATACAATGTCACTACAATGTAATATAAATATAATGTCAATACTTTGAGACAGTTTCTTCCATCATGATATTTAGTTTTTCTAAAGTTTGATAAGTTGGAGGAGAGAAGAAAGGCACTATCTAAAAATATAATCAAAAACTAGAAGTACTTTTCTTTACTAAATCCAATTAAACAGGACTAATTATGCCTTCTTTCATAAGGAAATGTGCAGTTCAGTGTTCGTCAACTCCTTACAATTCCAGGCTTATTACATACTAAGGCTTATTATTCAGTAACTAGAAGAACTTTAATGCAAACTGGCTGAGCTATTCTTGGAAATGTGCAGTAAAACTTGGTGGGCCCTGGCCTTTTAAGCGGTTAAGGATCGACAGAATGATCAGAGAAAAACATATTGAGACATAATCTATCTCAATAGCAGTTAGAATAATACCCTAATGTTCCCTTAACAGTAAATGGAGCCAGTTTAGGGAAACAATCTCAGTCATAAGTGTTTTATGGGAAAGTAAACAGAAAAATAAATATAATTGGCTCCTGTTTTTTATGCCACATTTTGTATTTTATGTTTTTTTATGTTAAACACAAAAATAGATAGATTAGCAGAAAAAATGGCATATTTGAGTTCAGTTGTAGAGGATGTTTTCACTTATTTTCACTTAGAAAACAACAAAACCGTTGTATATGACTGTCTACAAAAAAAGGTTTATCTGTCAGCTAAAGAACCGAACTTTTCAAAGTGAAAAGGTGGAAGACCTTCAGCAGTGCTAGAAAAAAGGAAAATGATGTTATAAATAAAGTTTAGAGAGTTAATTGGTGTTGCTCCAGTGGACACAACAGCAGTGGCTTTGTAAGTGGAGGCACAGGGGGAAAAACTGACCATGCTGGGCAAGCCAGACTCAGGCCTAGGATGACAGCCAACAAACATGTGCACATACACACACACACACAGAGTCACTCGCACACACACACTGAATGACTGCCTCTTGAGCACATTATTTCCCCGCTTTTTTACTTTTTCTGCTTAAGAAAGCCAGCACGTCTTAAAGGCCTTTCTTTCTCTCTCTCTCTTTTCTTTCTTTCTCTAGCTCTCACTCCCCTCCTTAGAAGGAGTCCCGGGCCGGCATTCTTCCGTACTTACACAGATGGTGAGTGCTCCTGCCCCCATTCTTCTTCTCCCAGGAAGAGTCTTTAAAGAAAGAGTGATGAGTTCTTCAAACTCACTCTCCTCTTCCTCCTCACACAGCTCCCGCAAACATTCCACAACAATAAAGGCCACAAGGCAAGAACACTAGGATTAGTCCATCGCTCGTCCATTCCACATCCAGTGCGGAAGTCTCAGTCAGTCTGGAGTTAGTCTGAGGGAAGTGGAATCCCTCCGGTCAGCCTCCTTCTCTCCAGACCTCTATACGGATTAGAGCCTCCTATTGAAATCTGAGCCCTACGCTGTGATTGGCCAGCTGATCAGGTCATGTGACTACCAGGCTGAAACTTTCAAAGGAATGAGGGTGAAAAGCCAAAGACTCATCACTGGTCTTTACTCACACTGAAACAGTGATGCATTGAATTTACTAGATTTATGAATTCTGTATGAATAGCATCTATAATGTCAACACAGTTAAGTAAACCAAAACACAAAGCTGTGTTGATGAACCAAACTGTCGCATCTGCAAAGCTAAACTTTTCCATATGTAAAAGAACTATATTTTCATATATTTTTCAAAATGTGTGTCAAGTTTGTAATATAGTTAGACGTTTTTGACATGTAGTCACACGCCCATGAACACCCCTGATCAAATTGCAGATTTTGTTGGTCTTCTAAATGAAAATAAGTGAAAACATTCTCTGCAGGAAAGAAGCTTAAATATGATGTTTTTCTGCAAAATTTAATGCACAATGTACACAGTGTTTATTTGATGAGTATAAAAAAAATAACATAAAATGTCCCATAACTTTTTTTACAGGCCACATTTTATGTTTTACTTTATATTCCAATATAATAATTTCAGTAAATAAACAATAAACAATAGTAAAATGTACAGAAGTGTGTTCTCTGTAAAGGACATGTTCACTTATTTTCACTTAGAAAATCAACAAAATAGGCAAACTGACCAAGGTTTTCTTAACATGTGTATGACTGTATAAGTAAATATTAAAATTTGTCACTATTACATGTTACATATGTAGTCTACATATGTGCAGATATTGTCATATATTTAAATATTCAAAAATGACATTTAAATGTAATTATATATGTGTGTCTATATATATTTGCAAATCTCATAGACCCATATTTTATTCACAATAGAACATTGAACACTTATCAGATGTTAAAAGTGAGACATTTTTACCATTTACCATTTCAAACATTAACTCATTTAGAACTTGGTGGCAGCAACGCATGTCAAAAAAGTTGGGACGGGACAACAAAAGGCTGGAAAGTAAGTGGTACTTATAAAAAACAGCTGGAAGAGCAATTCGCAACTAACTCACATGACTGATTATAAAAAGAGCATTTTAGAGAGGCAGAGGCTCTCAGAAGCAAAGATGGACAGAGATTCAGCAACCAGCGAAAAACTGTGTATAAAAATTGTGGAACAATTTCAGAAAAATGTTCCTCAACTAAGTAAGGCTAATTATTTTAAAATATTATTTATTTTTCCTGAAGCATTGCTTATAATTTTCATGGCCTGCTGTCAGCTTGAATAATCATTTACAGAAACATTACCAGCTAAAACAAAGCAATTTTTATTTCTTTAAGACAAGATTCTAAGGGGAGAATATTTTTCATAGAAATCATTTAAAAAAACAATATTTAAAAGAACTTTACCATAACGTACAGCCTAAAACTTTGAATCATATAAATTATGAATACAGGAACTGAAGAGACCATACAGCGATAATGTCTACTAATTTCTCTCTGACCGTAGTGGGGTATTGTTAGTATTTTGATGAAGCAACACATTTTCCACTTTATGGAATACTGTCAGTTTAAATAATTGTCAACCCAAAAACCTGCAAAATACAGCACCTGTTTTACATTTTTCCCTTAAGAACTACAGTGCTTTACACTTTACAAAGTACAAACTGCACAGAATATTGTTATATTCTGTTGTTTAACCACTTTTTCACATTCAATTTCATAAAAAGTCTATAAAAACAGAATAAGCTACCATTATTGCAATATCTCTACCTCTAGTCTGTGTCTCTCTGTCTCTGATCTCTCTCTCTCTCAGATCTCATGCAGCTGCAGAGTTTTCGTAAACATAACGCTTGATGTTGTCCTCTATCCAGTGGTTGAAGGCAGACACTCGGGTGAACACTGGAGGTTTCTTGTTCATGATGCAGCCTAAAGGACCGAAGCTGACAACACCGTGCACCTCCCACTGGTCACTGCCATCAGGACGGCATGAAAGCGGACCCCCTGAGTCACCCTGGTGGGAAAGAGAGGGGAAAATGAGGGTTTGAGTATGAGAGCAAGCAGCCAAGTAGTGAGAAATTGGACGAAACGATGAGAACAAGATAAAAAAGAAGAGAACAGTACATAGATTTATGGCTGCTTTTGGGGTTGAAGTGGCGCAAATCAGATTTTTAGGGCAGATTTTTAGGGACGCGCGATGATATCGGATTCATATCGATATCGGCAGACAATGCAATGTCCCTCCAGAACTGGACTGACACACACGCCTTAAACTGCAGGCTTATTATTCAGGGGTCATTCTACAGAAACATCCATTTTTGTGTCCCTAACATTTATAGATATATTACACTTAAAAAACATGTTAGGGTTACAATTTATTTATATTTTAAAATAAAACAATAAGTTATTTTAACAATTACACCTTCTTGAGCCTCAATTTAGCAATATTGGTTTTTAAATCAATTATACAGAATTCCAGGCACCACAGAAGTGCACGTCCTCACAGTCATGAGGCCATATTTTGAAGAAAAACACATTTTCTGCAGTTTTAACTACAATAATCTATACATGACTATAGAATATATAGATTAAATGACATAAAGAAAACAAACGCCAAATAAATATTATAAAATTTATAATGAAAGTTGTGCCCCCCAGGAGTCATGTCACTGGTGTTACTGCATAAAAAATCTCTTATTTTGAAATAAAAATCACACTGATGACATCACTTGACTTCCTTTTACCTATTTTCTGAGGATCTATTAAAAAAGCCCTTGGTAGGTCCACTGTGTCTTTTCAGTTTTCTCATTTAGCTCATGATTTCATATGAAGCTTTTAGTTGAAGTCACTGGTGTGACCTACTTTATTCTTAGGTCATTGTGAAAAAATACAAATGGATTAAATTACATATTTTAGTGGATATTCCATGATTGACAACATGTGGTTTGATGCTCTGAAGCAGCCATTTTGGTAAAAATCCA
The DNA here is from genome assembly GCF_904425465.1 of Colossoma macropomum. Taxonomy (NCBI): domain Eukaryota; kingdom Metazoa; phylum Chordata; class Actinopteri; order Characiformes; family Serrasalmidae; genus Colossoma; species Colossoma macropomum. The sequence goes on from NW_023494791.1 coordinate 37,240,538, forward strand.
TTTTTCATTAAAAATGTCACTGGTGTTACTGTCTCTGGTGTTACCTTCCTTTTGTGTAACACCAAAAAGAGGATTGGTAACCCCAGTGACACATATAGATAGATGAAAAAGTGGACGTTTCTGTAGAATGACCCTCAGTCATTAATCTTAAGACTACAGTAACTACTAAACATTACTATGAAACTAATATGCAAATTATGTGGATCTTTCTACCAAATTGTTTCAGAACTAAAAACAGATCAGACTTAGACTTTAGACTAAACCTCTTTTGCTTCGAAAGTCGTTCTACCTTAATTATGTATATTTTCTTAAAATAAATGATTGAACCTTCCATTTTGCTACTACCAAATCAAGCATAACACTACTGAAACTTTAGCTTTTAACTTTTCGTTGGTGACAATTTTAGCTAATTTTGAGCATAATTTGAAAACACTAGCCAGTACATGACAAGCAAACACAGCTTTAAACAGTTTTGTGCACATAAAATCATAATATTTTATTCAAACACAAAAATTGACTTAATTGTGTTTTAGTAGTGACAGTTCTTAATGTTACACACTGATTTTTAGGCTTTGGGACACATGAACTTCAACATAATGGGTTCTGACTGCTCACCATGTGAAAATGAGGGACAGCGATGCAGTTTCACTTCCTGCTCTGAAATTCAGAGGCGTGGCTAAAATAAGGCTCCGCCTATGGACTAAAACTCTTTGTTTGTTTCAGTAGCGATATGAAAACGGACAGCATTTTCTGAATAAATTTAAAAGAAATCAAAATATTGAGAAAATGTATGAAATGAAGAAACATTGAGAAAAAATAGAAGTATTATTTTCACAAGTTGAAATTTTGGGGTTAGGGTTTGGACAGATACCTCATAATAAAAAGTACTCAATAGATGATGATTTTGTATATATTTAGCTTATTACTATTAACTTATCTCTATTATTGCCTTGAGTTTAAATAGATCATAACATAATAATTGTAATTAAGGTCTGAAAACGTAATTGTCCGTGGGCCGCAGTTTAAACTAATTTGGTAGAATGGTCCAAATATGAAAGTGAAAAACTGAATAATGGGCCCACATACAGGCCTGTGCAGTATAAGGGGGATACAGATATTTTGGGAAATCATCTTCCATCGAGGAAAAAACGATCTTGTCCTAAATGCCACGTGGTAGTCCAATAAACAGAGAGGATTTGCATGTACTGATTCTAAAGGAGCTACGAGTCTGTCACGTTCTGACAAAAGAATCTTCTGGAGTCCCATCACTGACAAATAGAACAAAAGGCCCCAATTTGGACACGATGTATCAGACAGGGGGCCGCAGTCATTCAGGGTCTGTGACTACAAACAAGTCTCATTCAGGACTTTATGTAACACAGCTCGATTATGAAGAACGGTGGCAGCTTATGCAACTGTGCAGAGCCCCGTGAGACTGAGTGGGGCTGACACTCGTTTTCATCTGCAGTTATTCCTCAACGTCAAGTCTGATATCACTGCTGTCACAACGAAACCTTCCCTCACCGTTTCTGACAGTTTCAGCTTTTTTTGCATATATTGAAAGATGACTGAATTGGAACAGCTCTAAACAGTGTGCTGTGCTGTCACAGTTCAGCTGAAGCAGAGGACATTTTTCTCCTCAAAAGTTTCTGGTATAGAAATAACAGTTTCTAAAGCGAAAATAATCATATGCAAATAAATTATTGATGGCATTAATAATAACAGTTTTTCCAATGTTGCACTTATGAGTTGAAAACCATATTAAATAGAGAAAATAATGTCACCTTTTACTCTCATGGCTTTACTTTCATGGCTCTTTTACTGCCCTGTTGCAGCTCCAACAGCAGAATCAGATTTTTAGGTAAAAATACAATAATCCACCTTTGCAGTAAAATAAAACCCTGCTGAGCGTTCTAGCACCCGTGCTTTAACACAGTTTTAACAATAAATGGTCTTAAATGCTGGAGTTAATGTATAACTGCTTATTCACCCTTTAACCCTGAAGGCTGGTGCACAGACTGCTGGTCACATAGCGACACAGACAGCAATCTTGCCAAGATTTAAGGCCAACATCAATAATTTGGAAACAAAGGGACATATTTTCATTAATAAGCACTCAGCTGGCTTCCTGATATGTTTAATCTGCAACGAGAAACTGTCGAACACAAAAAAGTCAGGAAGAAGAAACAAAGAAGCTGGTGAATGACAAGCTGACTTCAGCCTTGTAAAAAGTTGAACATTATAAGACATTTTACAAGACACTGTTCTACTTTTGTGGAAAAGTTTCCTGCTGGAGATGTGAGAAAAAGTGGCTATAGCTGAGCTAAAGCTTAAAGCAGAGCAAAGTAAGTCTGAGTTTTCGTTGATATTATATTTTTAGCCTATACTAGGACATCAGCACATACTGAGACATATTTACAGCCAAAATGGTGAAACGTTACTTCAATAAAATGGACATGAAATGCTGTGGCTCTCAAGGTGGTTAGATTTTTGTTAAAACATGACAAAATGGCTCTTCTTAACATGTGGGTTGCCGACCTCAGACCTACAACAAATGCCAAGCTGGATGACTAACAGGTAATATTCATTTTATTCATTGACCAAACCCAAGTGAATCTTTTCAATGCAGGACTTCAAATGGCATTGAGTAGCACATTTTCACTACAACATAAAACCAATAATTGCTTGATAGTCATCTTGATAAGAATCCATGTCTTGCTTAAAGGGGAATTCCACCCTTTTTGTCTAAATTTCTGCATAATTAAATGGTTCGGATGAAGTCCTGCAGAGTGGTTTGATGTGAAATGCTCGATTGTAGAGAAACTTACAAGGCAGAATTGTTCAAAGTGGTGGTGATAGGAACCAGATGTCCAGAGCATTTGCCTCTTGAAGTTACCTCACAGAAAGGTTTTACATAAAATGGCTATACGCTGCCTGATGCCAATTCGCTTTGAGGTAAGGTTTTGGTCATTTAGAGTGTTGTAAGGCCAAATAGTTCCCAAATAAAAACAATATTTTGGTTGGTTCAATAGTCATTTTGGATAATAAATAAAATGGCTATGTTTGTGTTGTAGTCATTGAGACCCCTGGTTCCTGTTAGCACCACTGTAAGGAAATCTGAGTCAGTAAGCTTCTCTACAATGAACCATTTCACATCAAACCTGACTTGTTTACATCTCACCAATGGAATTATGGAATTATTATGGAAACAATGGAATTACCAAATGACACAACACTATTCCAGCCAATCAGCAACAGGGGACGAGTAACTCACAGAACCTATAGCTCAGTATTCTTTTGTCCCTTATGCTAATGTTTGTGATAGCTAATCACAACTGGTTAGCTTCACAGCAGCAACTGTAGCTACAGTTTGCTAACCTAGCTAACGTTAGTTACATTGCTTGCTGTGTCATTGTTCACTGTAATGTTATATAATCGTATTGTTTGCGAAGGGTTTTATGGCACAAAGACCTAAAAAAGGAGAGAGTTGGGCCCAATCCCATTTCACCCCTTGCCCCTACCACTTAGCCCTCCATTTTGCACCTTGTCTAGGGTTAGGATGTCTTGCTTTTTGTTGAGATAGAGGGGTAGGGTGAAGTGTTAAGGCCACATCACCCTTCAAACGGCGGCAGTATTGACGCCTGAAGCGCCAGAATGTTACTGCTGCTCCATTTAAGATGGAACAGGAAAATTTGAAAGAGAAGCTGGCGTTTAAGCTTTATATCACCAAAGAATTAGGGGTGGGTGATAATGAATCTTTTTTTACACCCCCCCTCTTTGAAGGCATATGATGCCCTAAATTTACCTTAAGCCCAGCAGTGAGGAGCTGAACTTTACCCTCCTCTGCTATCACTGCAGACTGGCAGGGCCTACAGAGCACTGCTAATAGCCTGTTAATGAAGTAATGCCCTTTTTATTTGAGGGTCCCATTTCTTAGGGGAAGATTTCAACCACTACCTGTTGTGACCCAGTTCCGAGGGGGAAGGTGACATTCGAAAACAAGGGGTAGGGGTAAAAATAAGAAACGGGATTGGGTCTTGGTTTCCTAATTAAACAAGTTTGCTAGCCCAGTGTTTGCCTAGGCAATGCACGTCCATACATTTAGGGGGCGGAGCTTCTGAAGGAGCACTGAAGGGAGGGGTCTATTTGTTTTGCTGTTGAGTTCAAATATGAATGATTGAGTGATTGTAAATACTAAAGCGATTCAGTTAAATCTACTTATCTCTTAAAATGTTACGTAAATCCATTCATTTCTTTGGCCTGTAGCTTTGAGTTTATGGAAAACAGTATTTAAATCCACTAATTAATAACATTAAAAGAGGTCAGATGTCAATTATACTGAAACAGTACACATGCATATTCATCTCGGTTTCTTCCCATACCTGGCAGGAAGACTTCAGCTCATCAGGTTGCTCATAGCCGGCGCAGATCATGGAGGGCCGGATGCCATCCCACCAGTAGCTGGGTTTGCTGCATGTTTCATAGGGCACAATGGGCAGAGGAGCCTGGTTCAAACTCTTTGATGCCACAGGCTTCAGGCTGCCTGTAAAATAAATACCAAAATCAGCTTGATTAAAAGCTGCTATATGTAATAACAAATGTAATAATATACATTTTACTCATTCATTGCTAAGCACATTTTATTCAGAGAAAAGACTATCAAACAGAAGCTTGCATGCTAGTATATAATGCAATGATGAAGCCAGGTGGCATTTAATGGCTTACAAGCTGTGTGTGAATTCAGCTCGGAACAACAGATGCAGTCTCACATCATTACTCACCATCAAACTGTCAGAGTAACTGAAAACTAGAGGCATACAAATGGAGCAGATTGCTGCATTGGCCATTAGATCATGATGAATGATTATATGAATTTTGTATTTGCCTTTGTAGTATAGGAAGTTGGAGCTTACTGCACACCATTGTATTATAGGGCAAATTGTTTGCAAATGAATACTTCAACTAAAAATGCTAGTGTTACTTAAAATTAATGAAAGCCAGAAGCTTAGCATGATGCAAATGAAAACATAACATGCTCCTTTTTTCATATATTGTTAGTCACATTAGCGTTTTGCGGAGAATAATTCCTTTCATAATATGCTACTTTGAATGTGCTGTGTTGACAGTTTCTCGCAGTGTCATTTCTGAGGACCTTCTCTGACCTTTCTCGTCTCCCCAGCCAGTGACGTAGCATATGTGGCCAGCGGGCATGAGCGCCTCAGGTTTGGGCAGACACACAGGGCTGATCTCTGGAGTATTGGTAATGGGTTTGGCCAGTCGCACCAGGGCAATGTCGTTGATGGTATCGTTTTCAGGGTAGATGAAGCCCTCATGGGAGATGATGGCAGCGACAGAAACACACGTCTCAGGGGGACCGTCCAGACTGGAGTTAAGATGGTGCTTCCCCAAACACATCTGCCATACGTCAGGAGTTAGGAGGCTGAAGAAGACAGAAGGAGAGAAATGTTGATGAACAACTGGATCAATGAATGCATGGAAAGATAGATAATAGATAAAGACATACTCAAATATGACATATTGACATATATGTCCAAAAGTTCATAGACACCTGCTCATCCAACGTTCTTCTGAATCAGGGGTATAAAGAGGGAGTTTGTACCCCCTTTGCTGCAGTAACAACTTATGCTCATCGAGGAAAGCTTAATTATAAATGTTGGAACATTGCTGTGAGCATTTGATTGCATTCAGCCACAAGAGTGTTAGTGAGGTGAATTACTGATGATGGATGATAAGTTCTTGAAGCGCCATTGCATTGTCCCAAATGTATTGGATGGTGTTCCATCACTGCATAGAGCAGTGCTGGGGGACTTCATACCACTCTAGCTGATGCTTGCCGTTAAGTATTGTGACCTTAAAATTGTGTGGCTTTCAGAACGTCCCTTTATATTGGCAATGGGATGTTCTGTCTGAGCATCTGGATACATTTGGACAGAGGTGGGAAGAAATCACTAAGTTGCTAGTAACAAGCAAGTCTCAAGTCTTCTCGCTCTAGTCTCGAGTCAAGTCCCAAGTCAAGATAGTTGAGTCTCGATTCAAGTCCCGAGTCAGTACAGGCAAGTGTCAAGTCCCTAGTCAATAGTCCTAATCTTTGAGTCCTAAACAAGTCAGTCTGCATTCTTCAGCTAATTTAAGGCCACAACGCTGAATAATGGTAACAGTACTATAGCCTTGTAATGACAGCATGTTAGCAGTGTATGGCTGTATATTAATTGTTTATTATTATATTTTATATATTTTTTTTACCCTTCCAACTAAAATACAAAGTCCATAGAACACAAATAACCATGACAGGCATGCTGGTATACACAAAGAGTAGAGAATTTTAAAAATACTACTGTACATAATTAACTAAAAAAACTTTATATTTTAATATCATTTTTAATGTTTTTTTTGGGAACCTTGGGTGCAGGATTAAAATAAAAACTAGGTTAGCCAACTAAAAACAATCACTAGTTTGAATTGAATTTAGATGACAGAGCTGAACAAATTTTACAGAAAAGACAGCAAAATGATGGTTAATGTACAAAGCTGAAGTTGACTTTTTTTGCCAGCAGCATCTTATTTGGATTTTCTGTTCCACCTTAAATGAAGCAGTTACGTTCCGGCGCCTAAGTGCTACACCATTTAAGGTGGAACGACCAATTCCGAAAAGAAGCTGGCGAATAAAAAGGCAACTTCAGCCTCGTGGTGAATGTTGCACTTCTTTTACCTGCAGAAGCTGTTAAAATTGGTCGACTAGAGAGAGCTGTGTGTCTTTTGTTTCGCTACCATGAGGGAAATGGTCAGCTCGCCTGGTAAGTTTCTCCAGTAAGAGTTTAAGTGCTGAACTGGGCTTATCGATGCTATTGATGCTTCCCTTTTTGCCAGCTTATGGTGGCGAACTTGAGCTCTAATGCTTCTCTTGTCTTCCAAAATAAAATAAGCAGAGCAAAAGCTCATTAACAGACATTTGACGTTGCTGTTCATTCAATTTATGGCAGGAAACGGATTCATTCAGTTCATCTGAGTCCCATCTGCAGTCAGACTCTCCACGTTTCTTCCACTTTAAGTCTCAAATCTTTCCGAGTCATGACACTCAAGTCCGAGTCAGAGTCCAAGTCAGTGGTGTTCAAGTCAAAGTTGAGTCGCACGTCTTTCTTGATTTTATTAAGACAAGTCTAAAGTCATCAAATTCGTGACTTGAGTTGGACTCGAGTCCAAGTTATGTGACTCGAGTCTACACCTCTTCTTTTGGACATAGCGTAAATATTGTTGTTGTGAGAAAACTTCATATCTCTGAAATGGAACTTTATAGAAGGAGGAATTAAACTTAATTTAACATGATTTTGGACCTTTTCTGTTGGTCCATTCATCATGAAATGTACACACAATGTAAAGGGTTGCTGGCATTTTCAGTGGTGTAAGTAGTGTGTGTGTTCCTTACTCAATAAAGCAGTGGGCAGCAGTGAGGATCCACTGTTCATGAATCAGTGATCCTCCACATTCGTGCTGGAAGGGTGTGGATGGAGATGACTGAGCCTGGTGAAGTCACACAAACATACATTATTAGTATTGATAAAAGCTGATTAATCAAGTGTAAACCCATTTGAGAATATTTTGTTCTCACCTGCATGGACACCTGCCATGGCCAGGAGTGAGGCTTAGCCTCCACTCCATTCACCACCCTGGCCACATGAGTGATGGGACTGATGGCTGGAGTTCCACATTCTGCTGGCCAGTCTAAGAGGAAGACATGGTCAACATCAAACACAATAGTTCAAGTACAAGTATGAACACTGCTGATCATTTTTGCTATGCCACTGCATGTGAAAACATGTAATGTTCTGGAGTGTAGTTGAAACAAGCACTTCATTCCCTGATGGGTCACATACACTGTACAAAAAATACTCTGCAAATTTAAAGTAGCTTATTGGTAGCAGAGATTACTGTAGATTACTGTAGTCAACAATATCATCTTTTATGAATATTATATATGCACACATATATTAGGAAAAGAAAGAGTTAAAACAGCAGTTTAAAAAAAATAAAATAAAAAGTGCACGTTAAATTGTGTCTTAAATACGTTTGAGTGAAAACAAAACTAAAAAAAAAATCAGTTATTCTTTCTAAAGTATTTACTAAAGGATACACTTAAAAACTGCAATATACAGAATAAAAACATGTTACCTGCACATCTTATAACCTCCAAAGGTCAGTGCTTAAGCTAGAGCTGTACAGTATTAAACTCTATGTGGGAAAGTGAATGTACACCACTGTTAGCTTGGCACCCATATGACATTAACCTTATAAACCCTTAATATGTGATCCTTAAAATGAAGTGTTATCAAAAAGGGATATAAAGTGAAAAAATAGATTTTAGACTGCAATTTCTGAACCAATTAAATTTGTGAGGTCTGTCGCAATTGGCTTGCTCATGGGGGCTCGGACCCGGATTTTTCTGTAAAGCTGCTTTGTGACAACACCTGTTGTAAAAAGCACTATATAAATAAACTTTGACTTGACTTTCAACTTGTATTATAGCAAAATGCCTGAGAATATACGACTATATCTTTTGAAAACTATGCTTATTTCAATTATTAACTGTAAGTTACTGCCCTGTAATTGCAATTTACTGCAATTATATCATTATTTAGCATGTGATTTTTACCTCTGTCAGAAACAAATGAATGAAAAAGTGTCTGAGTTACATAGTTAGAGAGTAACAGTTATATAAGGATGCTTACTGATGACCACATCGTCCCATGGGTTGGGGGCCAGAGGGGGCAGAGTTGGAAAGACGTTGGGATCAGTGGTCCAGTAACCACGGAAACCCTTTTCCTGCACTTCCTTGTTGGTGCGGAAGCGGATGGTGGCTCTGTCTCCGGTGACAGTCAGCTTGGGTGGCAAAAAGCCGCAGAACTGACCTGAGCAAACAGAAACACAAGTGTCAGCTTTTGACCATCTGACCAGCGGGACCCTTATGACTGAAGGGGTTTATATATACATTTTCATATATAAAACATCTGTTCAGTATTAATCTCATAGACAGACCTGTGGTTCAGTAACTTGATCTGGTCTGAATTCTTCTATTTGAGAAGATTTTTTTCTTTCATTAAAGATTAAACACTAAACACTAATCTACATTTAACTACCCTAATTAACACTTAATGCTAATCTACACTTAACTACACTAATTAACATTAAACACTAATCTATTCCGCTAATTCCTGCTTACTTTGTCTAAATACTCAGTTCATCCATCAAGATATCTGCTAATGTCTCTCATTGGTATAATGTGTCTATTCCAACCTTGACTTTGCCCAGCAGCATCAAAGACCTCCACAAAGTCCACACATTTGCCAAGGACGTTGACCGCCTGCAGCTCAAAGTGAGTGAAGACGATGTGGAGGCTCTCGGCTGAGGGGCTAGAGATGGTCCAGGTGCAGGCCGCTTGGTCAGGGTAGTTATTGGGCCAGTTGGGTGACTGGAGCTCTCCCTGCTGACCAACAAATTCTCCACCACACCCAACCAGATCTGTGAATAAAGACAGAAGTAATGAAGGTGACAAAAGGATAAATACGAGTGTTAATCTAAGACCTCACACAAATCCCTGATTCCAGAATTCTTTATGAAATTATTCAATTCATCATGAAATCTCAAATTTCCCCCATTTCGATTTCTTTTTGATTATTTTGGCATAATATAGTTTATAGTTTATAGTTATTTAAACAAATAAACGTACACAAATGTGACTCAGATGTCCTAGTGGAACATAGAAAAACAATACATCGAGCCTTTTTATGTTTGGAAGTAGCTCACAAATTTTATTTTGGAGAAAAAATGAGCTCATACTTTAGTGAATGTTATTCTAACATTATCAGTGCACTTGAATTGCCACCACTGATGGACTGATTCAATCCCTGCTTTACTAAAGCTACTCCTTACTTACATATGGCAGAAATGTCACAGTCATTATTTGGTGTCTTGAATGTAGCTAAGAGTTTATGCCCAAAATCAAACAGTTCCCAAAACAACCTGAGAGTGCTCAGTGAAATAAAACAAAGATTTTGCAACACCGCATGGTTTCCATGGTTTCCAAAGTAAAAAATATTAAAATTTTAATTCATTCATAAAAATTAATAATAAATAATAATAACTGCTTGTGATCTTAAAATAATCACATACTTTCTTGGCAAGCAATTACACATTTTTGGAGTTTGCCATTATTTTGACTGACCAAGCCATCATTAATCACAAGTTATTATTTTAACTTAATGAGTCAAAGTTTGAGCCTGAAACAAATAATTAAAAACTATTTTCTTCCTGTTTTTCTTCCGATGTGTTAATTACGAAGTTGCGCCTGTGTTCATTTAGAAGATAATCTGATGACTGGGGTGACACCAGCTTAAAGTGTTGGTGGATTGTCAGTAATCAGTGCCTCTCTTAGTAAATCTGCCCACAGTCTTTAATTTCGTAAGACTTTTTTCATGCTTTTACCTCCTACGGAAAAGAGTTTGTGCCAAAAATACTGCTTGTTGGAAAGCAAGATACCTGTGCGTTGACTATGTTTCAATGCGGATTGTATTCAAATCAGGTCCAAATTCATCATTTTGTATTTTTAAATGCAAATCCTTATGTACTGTTTATCAGTGAAGAGGTCAAGTGAAATGAAAACAATGTAACAGAAGTTTGACTTTTCATTTTGGCATATATTCCTCATGTCATTACATTCAACATAAAAAAAATTCAATGTACAAACGCTGTCACCGGGGCAGTACGTCTTCAGTACCTTTAGTTAGGAAGCGTTGTGCCATATTCCACTACAGTTATACTCTTTAAGTTGCATTGACTCAGTACAGCCTGTCGTGACTCCAGAATCTGTATTATTTATACTTTACCAAGTTTACCAAGGATAGAAAGACACACCTTTCCTCTGTGCTCCTCAAGTCATTACAATCTCCGGGAAAGTGAATGTAGTGCACCTTCAAAACTCATTTAAGGTACACAGTTTGACCTTATGGTCCATATTGTATTTTTGAAGTTACATTTCCATTGTTTGCACCCTGGGGACAAAACCCTTTTTTCTGACAGTGTATGGAAAAGTAATGTCATGTGTACATCGCATTTCATGTTTTTCCACTACAGTGATGTAGTGTATTGTGTGTTTATGTGTGTTTAGAGTGAGACGGTGACTCACTACTGATGTCTGCTGGGTCCACGGCTCTCCATGTGGCTTTGAAGCCTGTGTCCACCACCTTGTCATTGGAGGAGAAATGGACAGTCAGTGCGGTGCCAGCAGCAACCAGGTCTGCTGGAGGGGATGTGCTGCAGTGGGTGCCTGAGGGAGAAATCACATTTCATTTATACATTACACACATCCATTTACCGATCAGGCATAACATTATGACCACCTCCTTGTTTCTACGCTCATTGTCCATTTTATCAGCTCCACTTACTGTATAGGTGCACTTTGTAGTTCTACAGTTACAGACTGTAGTCCATCTATTTCTCTGCATACTTTATTAGCCCCCTTTTACCCTGTTCTTCAGTGTTCAGGACCCCCATGGACCCTCACAGAGCAGGTACTATTTGGGTGGTGGATCATTCTCAGCACTGCAGTAACACTGACATGGTGGTGGTGTGTTAGTGTGTGTTGTGCTGGTACAAGTGGAACAGACACAGCAGTGCTGCTGGAGTTTTTAAACACCTTTTTAAACAAGAGCTGGATTTTAGCTCAGTAATCAGATGGATGATTCTCAGTGCATGTAAACTCTTTTGATTTCTTTTGGATTTCTCTGTCTGCGCATGTGCGAAAACAGATGGCGGTACCAGGTGCAAGATGGCAGTGAAACACTTTTGGAGCAATGCTGAAACCAACTACACGCTTGATGAAATGAAGGATTTAAATTTTCTTCATCTTCTAGATGATGTATATTCATACTTTCAGGTAAAGTGATGCGAAGTTTTAAAAAAAAGCAGCGGCATAGAGTTTATTGGTCTGTTGCAAAGCAGAAATCCGACTACTGCCTGACTGATGTAGACCCCGAGTTTTCTCATTATCTGATTTCTTAAGTGCATGTTAATGTGTTGATCGGATTACTGACATAGTCTGATTTTCTGCAGTTATCGGATTATTAAATACATGTAAACACACTCAGTGTTGTACATGAAAAATGTTTCACTTGACCATGAAAAATGACATATATTTTCTGTGTTTTCACTCTTATTTTGTTTTTTGTTTTGTTTTTGTTTAAATAAGACATGTCAATCAATATTGCTGAATTAGTCCTTACATTAAATAAAATATAAAAGAAAAATGTTTTACAGCTTAATTTAAAAAAAATCTAGGGAAGGAGGATACCCTGAAACATGTTTACTGGCTTCTATCTGTAGCTGTGGCAATGTTGGCTTCAAAATCAAAGTGGGCCCAAATTATAGGCACACTTCCTCTCAGGTGTTAACTTTTCATGGCGTTTTGTTTCTGTTCCACTTTGTTCTCTTTGCCCATTTTTAAAAATTGTTGTCCTTTTCAAATAGGCCCCCTACTGATTATAGCTAACTGAAGTCAAATCATGCTCTGTAAAAGGCTTTTTATGCTCTGTAAAAGGCTTAAAGGACAGAGAGAGACTACAGCTGAAAGATAAACAATTCACAATTTTCATATCAGTGAGAAACAGGCAAATGCACAGACAGACCCCGCAGGGGTTTGGGACGCTGCCTTTTGCACTCAGATTGTACCAGTGCCTATTGTATGGCATATATTATATAGCTAGTGGGGCGGCTTGGGTTCCACAAGCTTTATTGCTTTGGTGCACTTCTGCCTGCATTCTTCTCAGCCAGCTCTGACCTGTCATACATGCATCACCAGAGCATTGGAACCCCCATCTATAAACTCCCAATAATGTCTCTTTAAGCATCACATTCCATATAGGGCTTATTTTAAACAACAACCAAACATAATGTCAGCAGAGAGCGGGCGCTAATAACTTACTATACCAAGTTATTTGTTAACAGTTATAACTCAAGCAGCGCCAGCTCTGCCTACATAGTGACAGCAGTTGTTTAGTGCTCTGTGTCCACCAGGGGGCCCCCTAACAGCTTCTCGGTTTTTACTGTACCATTTTGTTGTCTAAGGTAGGCAAGTAGAAGGAAAAACCAACCAGTTAGTCATGTCTTAAAAGACTGTACATGTAAAAGAAAGAGAGAAAATGAGGAGAAAGAGCTAAAGACATTATTTGTGTGGTGTTAATATTATGCAGTTTGTTTTGTAGTGGATCTGGGGTCAGGCTTTCTGACCGAGTTTCAACATGCCGCATGACAGCGGTTAACAACTTTCTCTGTTAATCCAGGTTTAGATACTCAGGCTGTGATTAATTCTCGTGCGCATGCTAATGAAAATGTTCTGTTTATGACAAACAGCCAATCACGTGAAACATGAGGAGGAGTCGCCAAAGAGGAAAAAAGAAAAGAAACTACAAAAATATGTAAAAAGTAAAGCATTTATAATGGTAAAAAAGCAAAGCTGTCACCACTTCCACCAGGGTTAGACTGAACTAAGCTTAAAGTTAGCTGGGTAAGCAAGAAAATACTGCGTTATGAGACAGAACCCAGGCCTCAGCATCCAATCATCAGCAATGCACAAATTAGCCACTTATAAATGTATAATGCTTGTGGTAGCCATTGTTAGTATCTCCAGTAGTTAGACAGTGTAGTGATTAATGCCATAGTCCTGTATGGTGGGCACTAGGGTTCAATTTGCCCAAGCAAAAATGCTAACATTTTGGGCTGCTAAGGAAAGACTCCTTACACTACGTTCATTTTCCTTCGAAAAAATAATTCTTCAGTCATATGCTGTAAATCAAATTCAGTTTCATTCATGTTGCCATCTTTTCCTGTGAGACCCCCCCCACCTTCCCCTCTAAAATGTCTATGCCGGGGCCTGGTGAAGAGTATGATTATCTAGACCTGAGTGGTGACACTTCAGTTCAGCTGGCCTACCCAGAGATCCAAGGCTGTCGGAGATGGAGACGCTGTCACTGAGACACAGCTGGCTTTCCTCCAGAGAAAATGTGTCGAAGTGCAGGTGCACGCGCTTTCCTGCAGGTACGATGATGTTCCACTGGCAGCGGGCGCCGTTCTCATAGCCCTGAGGGTGATTCATAGACGACAAAACACCTTCAGTACCAGTCTGCTCCTTCAGCCCACCACAGCCCGAACCTGGAAAACAGTGAGAGAGAGTGAGAGAAAGAGAGGAGTGACTATTTATAATGTAATCCTATTTTTGTTTAATAAATGGAATAAATAGAATTGGCGACACTAAAAACAATGGGGTAAATAGAAAGTAGAAGAAGCAGTAGAATAACAGAATATTAATATGGCACAAAATGTACTTGATTCAAATGTGTACAACACTTCCCCATGAATAAAATATATTACATTAACTCAATTTAGGACTTAGACAAAAAAAAAAAAGACTGTGGTGATGTGGTAGCATCTCCAAAATAGTAACATTACAGAAGGCAAAATGTTCTTTACTTTTGATGTAAGTTAATGTAGAGATATTTTATTAAATTCATTGCTTTTTTCATGGTAATATATTTTAATTTCTATGTTTTATGTGGAGCATTCCTTCGAATTAGTTCAAACATCAAAAAACAAAATGTTTACAACGATGTTAGATATTTACAAGGATTATGTTATGATGTATTCAAACCCAAGGCATTAATTGAGATAGAAGTAAGCTAAAAATATACAAAATCATCATTTATAATTTTTATAATTAAAATGTTTTTTTTGGGACTATTCGGAGTTGGCCTTCCGCCCAATGGCAGCTGGGATAGGCTCCAGCACCCCACCGCGACCCAGAAGGATAAGCGGTTTAGATGATGTATGTGTGTATGTGTGTATGTATGTATGTATTCGGAGTTGGTTTTCAAAATCCTAATCCTTAAATTTCAACCTAATTTCAAGATCTTTTTGAACTTTATTCAAAAAATATTGCGCCATGTTTTCATGTCACCACCGAAACACGGAGATTTTTAGTGTATAGACATAAGCGGAGGCTTATTTTAGCCACACCCCTGCATTTTAGAGACTGTATCCCTGTTCCTCAGGGCTGCATGGTGAGCAGTTTGATCCCATTGTTTTGCACATGCATCTCAAGTCTGAAAATCAGCGTGTAACTGTCCCTACCGAAACACATATTTTCTGCACTTTTTTGATTTTTAATGAAAAACACTAGGATTGTTTGTGTGTCTTGGTTAGTGTTTTTGAATTACTTCCGAAATTAGCTAAAATTGTCACAACCAAAACAGTCAGCACCGAAACATTTGGTACAGTTTCGGCAGTGTTATAACTGTTTTGGTAGAGACAAAATGGAATGGTCAGTCATTAGTTCGAATAAAATAAACATAATTAAGGTATAGGGTCACTCAAAGCAAGAGGCTTTTAGTCTTTTGTTTAGGTTTAAGTCCAAGTTCTTTTAACTGACCAGTTCAGTAGAATGACCTATGTACTTTCATTGGTGTTAACATACTGATGCCTTCATAGATGTCCTTGCGCATGATATTCTCTATCCAGGGCAGGTAGGCAGATGTGCGGGTGAACACACTGGGCTTCTTGTTCATGATACAGCCGATGGGCCCAAAGCTTGTAATGCCGTGCACCTCCCAGGGATCCGAGGGGCCGTCCTGACACACGAGGGGCCCACCTGAGTCCCCCTGTCCCACAAAGAAAATGAGCAAACGGAGCATAATCACCTACAGTGTTCACCTGGCCTCTAGAGTACAATCTGTAGCTACACTAGTCCTCAGTGTGCTCTGTAGGTGTTAATTAAAACAAGAATGCACACATATGATGGTCTTATTAGCATAACATTATCACTGGGGAAAGCCTGAAGGGATGCTTTTTGCTGTTGGTGTTCTCTAAAAACAGATGTGCTGTGTCCTTAACTAGACATCTGTTACTTTTAATGCAAAATATATTTAAAAAGATAACAATATGGCACAAAAATGTGTTAAACCAGATAACAAAAATGTCTGTTAAGACATTTTAGAGAGTGTAGGCAAGTTGGAAAATAGAAAAGAGACATTTTCAGTACTACATTTTTAAGCATATAGGGTTTGTAACATATCTTTTGCTGCATGAATTATAAAATACACATAAAAATATTTTAAATGTTTTTTTCTTATTAAAAATGGCACAATTAATAGAAATATTTGGGTGGTACATTGCATTTTGTTGCTATATGGCAACAGCATCTAACAATGGACCTGTCACATGTGATGCATAAAATGTGAGTAAACCAAACCAGTCCATATGACTCAGTCCATATGACTCATTTAGACAACTTAGACAAATTTGCATAAATATTTTAAAAATACAGAAGGGAGAATGAAAATAATTATATTGATAAAAAACATCAACTTGACATATATTCATGTACCACCATTGTATGCACTGCAGATCGCAGTTCCATTGTCGCACACTCTTGCCATATGGCAACAATTATTTTTTATTATTTTATATGAAAGCTATAAAATCTAAACTGGAAAAAGTGTAGCCTTATATTTCAGTCAGGCAGAAAGTGAATTAAAAAATGGGAGTTTACATTGCAACCATGTAAAAAAGTCACTGTTGCCATATGGCAACGGCATGCAGTAAAGAGTTAAGCTGTCATACACACCTGACACACAGACTTGAGCTCATCAGGTAAATTGTATCCAGCACAGATCATAGAGGATTTGACCTGGAACCACCAGTAGTCCATGCGCTTGCAGGTGTCATAAGGTACGACAGGAAGAGCCACCTGGTTTAGAGTCTCAGACGCTTTTGGAGCTAAGAAGTTCCCTGATGAGAAAATATCCAGTTTTAGGAGACACTTTTGCACTCATACAGTATTACATTTAATTACATTTAAGCTTTATTTAGAAGGTCAGTTAGTATCCTGAAGCACTTTTAAGCAGTTATTTTTTAGAGTAGTTTCTATATTATCTTTGGATTGTCTTTGTCTGCGTTTGTATTTTGTCTTTGGTATGCTTTATGTTTGTTCTAATATTGGTTATATTGGTTATAGGTGTAATATGGCCTATATTTTTTGGCTGTTAGCTCATAACATTAGACCTTAGGGACAACAATTGAAAAGTAGACTGTTATAGTTGTGAAAAATTTGGGCACCCCTGGTCAGATGACATGGTTTGTTGATTTTTACACACATTTTAACACATTTAGCACATTTTAATGCACAATAACAGTTTATTTACTGAATTTAGCATATTGAAAAAAAGACATTTGGCTTGTACAAAAGTTGTGGCAAAATAAGTTTTTTTATGATAAAAAGTACATTTAATTCACAGAAAAATTGTGTGTTTAATGTAGAGGATGTGTTACATTATTTTCACTCAGAAAATCAAGAAATCATGTCATTTGACCAGGGGTGTTCAAACTTTTGCATACAACTGTATCTAAAATAGCACATTTATCTTTGGGTTAACTTATATGTATTTTTCCTGATATAAATGAATAATAAATATAAATAATTAAATATCAGGTGAATAGCAATCAATACTACTACCTTTTTGCTTATGGTATACAGCATTAGTTGGAAATGAACCAGTTAGCTATCAATGGTACTTTTGTCTTTGGGTTAAAGAATGTGCATTAAATTAATGAACAAACAAACATACAAACAAACAAACAAACAAACAAATAAATAAATAAATAAATAAAAGCTGCATAGCATACCACTACTAGCAGCTGCTTTAACATCCATTACCCAACAGATGGCACTGTAACTCTTTAAGGAGAAGAGCAAATTAAGGGAAAAATGCTCTGCTCTCTTGCCCAATTCGATTGGCCACTGATGAATAGCCTGCAGAGATATATAAATGTCAATTTTATTCAAATCTGTGCTGATGCAGGGAGACCCAGCTGGGACTGAAGCCTCATTTGCAGCGAGGTGGTCATAACACTGGGTTACCATTAGCATAGTGCTTAAACTTAAATTTAGCATTTTCTCATGCCTGTTAAAGAGCTGATTAGTTTTATTTGGTGGGGTAGAGCCAGGGGTGCTTTAACCTGCTCAGGGGCCCTTGGGCTACATGTGGTCCTAGGCCCTATAGGCATAGTTACACACAGCGTCCAAACACTCAAACCCTTGTTTTTAATGAATGTGCACACACCGCCACCGACCTCCAGTACTACCATTCATCATCTTTCCATTACTGCACGAACCTAAATGAAGCTAAAGTTAGCATCTTATCCACCAGGATCTTATCCCAGGTCTCTGTTGCACCTCAAAAGGTGCCACAGTTGCGTTCTGACACCTGCAACTGCTTCACCACTTAAGGTGGAATGGAAAATCTGAAGAATAAGCTGGCGAACAGAAAGCCAGTTTCAGCCTCACCAAACTTAAACCTAGAACCAAACCACTAAAAGCCAATCGGTCAAGGTTTGAAATTTGTACTAAACTTTAGATGAACTTCAACTTGAGCTTAAATGTGCAAGCTGCTCTCTGTTCAATCTGTTGTGCAATGATTCTCCAGTGGTGCATGGGAGCCTACAGTTTACTCTGTAAAACCACTAACATCACCAAAACACCCGAGGGCTACAACAAGCTGTAGTCTATTGTCTGATTCAGTGGTGCAGGAAGAAGTAAACGTATGGACCCAAAGAAGATGACGTGAGATAAAATCAGACACATTAGATGAGCAAAGATGAACAACAGCAACACAAAAAACTTAAAATAAGTTAATAATTTAATAAACCTTATCATCATAGGTAAAGTATACTGTACGGCGGGCATGAAAAATGTTAGTGGTCCATTCTTGTCCTACCTTTGATGCGCTGAAGTAATGTTAGATGTTTGCACTGACATTTTCACCAACCCCATTTCAGCCACTGTACTAAAAGAGCATTGCAAATACCACAATAACAGAAAACCGACGATGATAGTGGTATAAAACGACACAATCTATGGGACGTAATCTCTTGTTTAACTGTCCACAGTTACATCTTTTAACCGAAGCTGGAGCTTCCAATTCGAATACTGGCATGCTGATAACGAACTTAGCTTGAGGCGTTGGTGGATGGCAATGGTTGCTGTGCAATGATTGGCAGACTTAAAAAAGGTTCAATTTGGTGGAGAGGGTAATTATTTGATTAGCTCTAATAAAGTGACAGCACTCAGAGAAAATGAATCAAATTTCATTATCAGAGGCTCTGAGTTACTCAGGGCCCCTGGGCTTCAGTCCACATAACCCCTGTGTATTAAATCACCCTTGGTTAGAGCACACCAAATCATGCAGCATAGGGCTACTCCAAAGCCAAAGTTAGGAGTGCATTGACATAGCATAGATCTGATCATATTCACTCTCCAGAAATAGTAAACTACAGTATGTAGTGTGTTAGTGCTGTTTGAATTCTCAGTGATAAATATTTTGGCCATTTCATGGTCGTTTCCTAGTCAGGTCACTACAGAGCAAACACTAGTGGTAAACAGAGAATGAGTTGAGCCATTTAATGGCCAGGGCCAACAGGCAGCCCCAAAGTTTTATTACGCACTTCTATAACGTAAGAATAGCTCAGCCTGTTTGCACTGAAGTCCCTGTAGCTACTGAATAATAAGCCTTAGTATGTAATAATCCTGGAATTTTAAGGGGTAACGAGTGAACCACAGAGAATACAGCACTGTCATCTACACCTGTCTCGTCTCCCCAGCCTGTAGCATAGCATGTTTTTCCTCCTGGAAGCACCTCCTCGATGGGCGGCAGGCAGGCAAAGTGGACGTGGTCAGACAGGGTCACCTCTCCATCCAGGCGCACCAGGGCGATGTCAAACTCCACGGTGGGACTGGTGGGGTAGTTAAAGCCCTCATGGCGGTAAATGCCCTGAACACCAAAGCACTGCTGTCCAGGCTCTGACAGGGTCAGGTTGTGTTTGCCTAGACACATCTGCCATCTCTGCAGTTGATCTGCGTACCTGAGGAAAGGTGTGGCACACAATCAACACACGACAAATGAACACACAAATGAACACAAACACACACATACACAACAAATATATGGGTCATTCTAGAGAAGTGATTCAAAACACTCCTCTCCCTAACAAACATATCTTTAAAAGTGCTTATTCAAAATTAATTCAAAAAGATTTACATACATCATGTTTAAAGGGGACCTATTTGCTCATTTTGCTCAGAATGTATTTCTGGAATCTAGAATAGATTTACAAGCTTCAATGATCCCAAAACATTATTTTTCACAGACTGTACATCTTTATTCACTCTCTGTCTAAAACGCTCTGTTAGAGCTCCTGGGTCTATAAGCCCCTCTCCCGATGAGCCCAGTGTGCTCCTGTTGGTCAGCTTGCTCACTCTGTTCTAATTGGTCAACTGGTACAATACAATGAACAATTGAACAATTTCCAATTATTTAAACAATGAACAATTTAAAATAATTACTTAATTCCTGATTTTTGCAGACAATTTCTGTTCATTTGCTTCAGTTTAACCCCTTAAATGGCTGGTTGGCCCAAAGTTTTATCACACATGTCTATTATCTAAGAATAGCTTTAGCCAGTTTGCTGACCAAGTCCATGTAGCTCCTGAGTAATAAGCCTTAATATATACATAAAAAAAGAGATTTTAAGGAGCTAACATTGGGAAAAAAATAAAATTATAAAAGGTGCCATAACCTTTGCACAGACCACATTTTATGTTTTTTTTTTCCACAATAAATAAATTCAGCTAATAAACAGTAGCTGATAAGTAGAAGTGGGTTCTCTGTAGAAGATGTGTAACTTAACCATGTCATTTCACCAGGGGTGCGCAAACTTTTGCACACAACTGCATATGAGTGCGGTATCTGTGTTTACTTTTATATGTGCCTTTTTTGTGTGATTGTGTGCACATGAACTTGTCTGCATATGCAATTTCAATGCGCATGTGGTATACATGGTCGAATGCAAAAGTTTGGGCACCCTTGATAAAATTAACTGAACAGATGCATTAAAGAACCTGCACACGTTAATAATGATACTGAGGTCTGTTTAAAGCTCACATGAGCTAATAACATGATAAAAGCCATGCAGTCAGTGATAACAGGAGATATGGGATATGCTGTAACATGGATAAGAGATTTAATCAGAAATAATAGCCTATGGAGCAATATAAGTAAAAGAGGACTTTGGCTGTACCTGATGAAGCAATGAGCAGCTGTCATTACCCAGTGCTTATGGATTAGCGTCCCACCACACGTGTGGGCGAACATGGGGGTCGGCTGGGACTCGGGCCAAACCTTAGAACGAACGCACAGTGAAAGAACACACAGATAACACTGCTGAGATATAACCATTGAGGTTACGGTAGCACAGCTCTCCTCATAAACTAATAGCAGCTCGGGGACACTATTAAGAGAGGCTGAATCGACTGAATGATTGGTTACAGTCGTTAAGGTGTTGTCACAGCATTAGTGTTTGTTAATTTATAGTGAAACAGAAGAGGAAAGGACAGGAGAGGTGCTGGGAATGATGCTGGTCATAGAATAATGTATACATTCCTTATGGAATGATGATTTAATAAGTGTAACATGTGCTGCAGAGAATGAGTGATTAGGACTAGGTTAGTATACAGAGACTACGCAGCGACATGCTGTTGGGTAATCATTCATTTTTAACTGTGGCGCTGTGATGTATAATATAGCTACTCTCAGGAGAAAACCTCCTGTCACCCTTTCTGACAGGCTTGAGGTTTTTTTGTTACACACATTTAAAACTGTCTTATTTATGCCGTGTAGGCATTTTTATAGCTCACTCTATAGGGAAAAAAAAGAAAAATCAACTCTCAACAAGCACCACAATGTGTGGAGAATATATCAGTTGCTCCTCTGCTGGGAAACTGCCAACTTGGAAGGATTTCTTAAGACACTGATGATATATTGAAGCTGAGGTGGTGCTAAACTAGCCGCCTAATCATTTTCTAATCGAGGTTTGCTGATCAGTGCGATTTGTCACATACAATTTATTACCAATCACTCCAGCGTATCTAAATAAACGCTCCATCGCTGCTCGATATCACAGTATCTCAGATAAACATTAGCATGAGTGCTGAGATGAGCAGAGGAAGTGTGAGGTGTAACTGGGCAGGAGGTGATGGATTTCGGCCATACCTGCATGGACACTTGCCAGGGCCAGGAGTGAGCTTTGGCAGCCTCGCCATTCACTATGCGAGCGTTGACCATGGGGGGAATCGCAGGCCTTCCGCAAGTCTCTGGCCATTCTGCAGGAGAACAGCAGACACAGAATTAAGGTCAAAGAGCAGATTCATGGGCTGAGCTTCTGCCACAGCTTTACAGAGTATGTTACCTTTAACCCTTTCATGTCCGTGCTGGAATTTTTACGTTTACTACAGTGGTTCTTAGAGTTCCACTGAGCATAAACGAAATCAAAACTGATCAAAGCGTTTGGCTACACTGTCTGATTTCTATTATATTTATTGTACTTGTTTTAGTCTTTGGGCATAAATGAATTGACTATATTTCTTCATATTTAAGCAATAGAACATGAGAGGAAGTGTGTTATCACAAAATAGCATCTCAGCTGTGATTTGGTCGCAGGCACGAGCCGAAGGTTATTCGTGATAACACACGACCTCGAGTGTTCTATTGATTTTATTCAACAGTTAAATAAATAAAGTAAGAAATAAATAAATTGGGCCGTGATTGTGTCATTTAATATGTTTTAATGTTAGCAGTTCCTTCCGCCAAATTATAGTTCATTAACAAGCAGCTTGTTGCTACGTCAGAGTAACGAACTCCGCTCACTCGCTGAACAGTCTGCTGTAAGCCTCGCCTTTTGAGGTACGGACTGAGCCATAAAACTGCCGCAATATCAAGTTTAGCTCAGTGTTGTCAATTTTTGCCAGATCAATATTAATGTTGTTTTGTTCCAGCTAGTCTGTAAAGCGTCTTACAGCCCATTTGGTTTGCCGAATGGTATTCGGTTCATTTCTACTTTCAGGCTGTTTAGGTGTTCTTTTGTCACAGCCGCAGACTGAAAAGCTGCTCAGTGGTGATGACAGTTTGGGAATTTAGTGTAGTCTCATCTTCAGAGTCTCACCAAATTGGCTGTCGGTCAAATGTGATCTTAAAAGTATCCATTTTCTTTTCTGCACAAAGTAAGAAGTAAAAACACTCAAATGGCTTAAGCATCTCCTACAGCTGTCAAAGTTGTTGCTTAGCAACAGTGTCTCAGCGGAGTGATACAGTGTTTGTGAGAAGAACGTGATGTTATGGCAAAATAACAGCACGGTTAGAGCGCTTCTTAACCAATCAGCTTGCATGGCCGTAACTAACTGTTGTATAATTATCTATATAGCATGCAAATGAATGAAACAATGCTACAATTACATTATAAAATAAACACTAACATAGATCTAATAGACTGGGCAGTCATAAGCCTAAAACAAACATGATGACCCCCAAGGAAGAGGTGGTACCAGCAAGCATTCTGGAGTACATGCAGTGCTCTTTGTTGGCTTACAACGCAGCTTGGTGGGAGCGAGAGAGCTGAGCTCCTCTTGCTGAGCATAACAATCTCACATGAATGTCACATACATGGCACATTAACAATTAACTACAACAGCTCACTGGATAGATAGCTAAAAAAAACATACACAGTGTAGACCATAATGATAGCACAGAACAGACAGAGCTGTTTCCAGCACACAACAGGGCCACGCACAGGATTATGGGTATGCAAATGAGCCAGCACAGCACACACAAAACCTCAAGGTTGCCACATATATTTCAACCCAGATTTAAAGCATCAATTAAGCTTGCATTCCTAATATTCTCTAGCGCATTATTCCATAGTTTAAGATCTTCCAGAGCAGGACTCAGGACTTTATCATGGATTAAACTGCAGCATTAATGGTGAATCACTACTGGAAATTCTTTTTAGTCTAAGACATGGCTCAATCCGTGTCTGGAAAACTGGCCCTTTAAGTGTCATTAACAAGACCTTGTAGTCAATACAGATCTCACAGTCCATTTGCACTTGCAGGTCTGTCCAAAAAGAGAGAGTTTATTTCATTTCCAGTCACGATTATTAAGTACTTATTATTTTTTAGTTAATAGGTTATTATTTTTTAGATGTAAGACATTCCACTTGAAAATAAGTGCAAAAACAGAAGTTTCCAAAGGATGAGTAGCTGTCAAGGAGCCATTAATGAGAAAGGAAATAGACAAAAAAGAAGAAATTTTGCAAATCAAGCAAAGAAAAAGCTGGTGGTCTCAGACCAATGAACTGACCACCCCAGAGTCCAGATCTCAACATCATTTGCAAGAAGAAAATGCAACCAACTTCTGAGACTGAACTTCTGAGGTGTGGAAAAAAATACTGCAGATTTCTTTGAAAAGCTCAAATCATGTAATAAAGGCAAAAGGGTGGACACACTAAATACTGACCACTGCTATTATACTTGATTAGGAGAGGAGAACATACAGCTTAGAGATAAGGTTGACTCTGCCCATGCTCTGTTGTTATGTGACTGAACAAGGAAATGAGGTCAGGTCTATTAGATAAAATAATGTAAACCTTAGTAAAACACTGTTTATTGAGTGTCTTCACCAGGACCTACAGCACTAAACACACTCACACTGCAACCTCTCTCTCTCTCTCTCTCTCTCTCTCTCTCTTTCTCTGGACTGCAGGATGCATTCAGTGTGTCCTGCAGTGTTCACCTTCGGAGCACACGCGCGCACGCACACACTCAGATAGCCGCTAAGGCCACCTGAGACCAAGCACAGCACAAGGCCTTCTCACAAGCTCAAAGTCACCATCACAGCAAAACGGCAGCCATATTCCCACAGGCTTCCAAAGAACACTGCACGTCCTCAGCGGAAGAGTCTCACTTCACTGCATCACTGCTGCTGGACACATGCCTTCTGCTCTTATCTGTTTGTTGTTTTGGTTTGTTCTGAGGTCTTGACTGCACATTTTACATTCTTCTAATCAAAATTTCCCTCAAATCAACATGGAAAAGCATCCTATGGTTGGAATACATAAGGAGCCCAGACCTACAGTATATGTTTATGATACTCTACAGTATTTGGACAGTGATGTTTTTCTTGTTTTGGCTTTATATGTCAGTACATTACATTTGATATACCACTATGATGATGAAAGAGCAAAATGTCAGCTGTAATTCCACAGTGTTTACATCTGTATTGGGTGAATCATATAGAAACCACACTCTGGTCACTGTGGTTGTCTGTGGTCCTGCCAGCTTGTTTGCCACTGTTAACCTCACCCGTGTGAACTTTCTTCCTTGTACCACACAGGTGATTTCTACACACCTTATGTTGTCTCTTTATTTATTGTGGTTTTCAGCCTCTTTTTGGTGATGGTCTGCTTTGGTACCATGAACACTTCATTTATTGACAGACAACAGCAATAGACCCCAGACTGAAATGCCAAATCTGGAATAAATGTCAGGTATAGGCGTAATTTATGATGAGGACACAGGGGACCACCACCTTTTTAAACATTCGGTTTTAACCCCACCACTATCAAAGGGTGACTTGCTTTCAGTTTTACAAAGAAATCTGCAGGTATATTTTTCCACATCTACAAAGTTCAGTCTTAGGAGTTGGTTGCACAAAAAAATTGACAATACAGTTGTTGTGTGTGCTGAGATACTCACATATTCTTACTATAACAGGTTATTAAGACAAATATAACAATTAAATATTACTGGTTCTTATGCATTTTTGAGAATGGCCTTAAATAATTGTTAAATAATTTGATGAACTGCTTTATATACTGAGTTTACAAGAGCTGTTTAATAGCACTATACTTACAGTATATGATACACATTCTAAGGATCCAGATAACCAATCTAAGTGAAATCAGCTACTTTATTTGCCGAATGTAATCAAATCCTCACAGCTAGTGTGAAGCCTTCCCAGAAGAGTAGAGCTCTTCTGCGCATGAACTAATGACACGCTGTTAAACAACTAACATAGAAACAATTAAGCGGCAGTTAATCTAAATACTTATGCTGCCCTAATATTTGGTCATTATGTATGAAAAGGGCTGTTTGCATATAAATACCCTCAAATTAAAACTGACATTCTTTAATTTGTCACAGCTTACCTGCACAACAATAAACCATAAATAACAAACTGACCATGCCTAATAAGCATTAATGTGGATTAAAAGGTTATCAGTTCTACCTATGGGGAGATCATCCCAGGGGTTTGGTGGTACAGGCGGTTCAGTTGGAGCGGGCAGTGTCGGATCTGTGGTCCAAAACGCTCTGAATCCCTTCGCTTCCGTGAAGAAGTCAGCATAGAAATGCATCACCAGCTCATTCCCTGTTGTATGGATCACTGGGGGGATACTGGTACCACAGTAAGGCCCTGTAGTGTGGTCAACACACACATCTGTGAACCTTTACAGTATATTTTTAACATCATTTAACACTCATTTACCTACGGTAGAAGCCAAATTAGACAGTCACAGTGCAATGAATATTAAAATGTACATGTAATATATGTACATATTTCATCTAATACTTGCTTATATAAGGCATTTTTTTACTCCTTACTATGAGTGATATGAGGATTTTTTTCTTTAAACATGCCAAGTATGTGGACAGCCCTCCCAGTTGTTGAGTTCAGGTGTTTCAGCCACATTCATTGCTAACAGGTTTATAAAATCAAGCGCATAGCCATGCAGTCTCTGTACACTGGCAGTAGAATGGGTCGTACTGAAGAGCTCAGTAACTGTAAGTCATAGGATACCACCTTTGCCACAAGTCAATTTGTGAATGTTCTGCCGTGCTAGATCTGCCCCAGCCAACTGTAAGTGCTATTATTGTGAAATGGAATTGTCTAGGAGCAACAACAACTCAGGAGCAAAGCGGTAGCCAAGGCAAATTCATAGAGTGGGGCTGCTGAGTACTGTGTTGTATGTCGGGACCAAGGGCTATTCCCTTCAACCCCAGGCCTCCAACATAATATTATGAATGAAAAAGAAATGGCTAAACACTGACACCAATAACTGTTCTAAGTCTAAGTTCTCAAGAGATGTCAAAAAAGAAAGAGTCTTCAGACGCTAAGTTTGTGGAGAGAGGGAAAAAGCATCAGGTGGCACAGGGTCTCGAGAGACCCAACTGTGCAAACAGTGTTCCAAACAACAGTTTATATACCATTTATCTGGGTAATTTGATATCCCCCCCACCTTACTTCTCAAATTTTGATTTTACCTTATTCTCTAATAGGTGCATCTCTTTGTCCATCAACTTGGTCATCGCATGCTGAGCTCACTCCTAAAAACTGGTTTCAAATGGTTTTTACCAGTCTGCTTCACCTTTCAAGGTCAACTTGTACCTCTCTTCACTGGGTCAGTAAGTATACAAAGGCCTGTCTGTGAACCCAGGGGCTTTCCAGTGTCTAGAATTTCCTATGCAGACAGAAGGCTAAGACTAAGGCCTGCCTTAGAATTAATAGTGAATTAATATTCTCTGTTAGCCAATACTACCTATTTGTTTATTGATTACAATATCTAATCTATTTGGTTACTGATTAAGGGAATATTTATTCAAAATCTCTGTCAAGTACATAAAAATCACTTGTCTTCTGTTGCATCGCTTACTACAGTTTTCCAAACTACCTCTGGATGCAACATCAGCACAAGAGGAAGTCAAGAGCTTCATTAAATGGGTTTTCATGGCTGAGCAGCTGCACACAACCCTAAGATCAGTACGCACAATGGCAAGCTTTGGCTGGAGTGGTGTAAAGCAATGGAAGAACACAGTGGTACTATGTTCTCGTTCTCTGGAGTGATGAATCTTGCTTCACTATCTGGCAATCTGATTGACAAATCTAGGTTTGGTGGATGCCAGGAGAACACTACCTATCACAAGGCACAGGGCCAATAGTAACGTTTGGAGGAGGAAGGATAATGGTCTGGAGCAGGGTTTAGGCCCCTTAGTTCCAGGGAAGGATAATGTTAATGTTGCAGCATACAAAGACTAACTACCTTTGTGGCAACAATTTGGGAAAGACCCTTGTCCTGTTTCAGCATGACCGTGCCCCTGTGCACAAAGTAAGGTGCATAAAGACATGATTTGATGACTTTGATGTGGAGGAACTACAGTGGTCTGCACAGAGCCCAGACCTCAACTTCACAGAACACTTTTGGAAGGTTGATTGCGAGCCAACTAACATCAGTGCCTGACCTCACCAACACATTTGACCGAATGGGCACAAATTCTCACAGACACACTCCAAACATCAGTTGGAAAGCATTCCCAGCAGAGTGGAGGCTGTTACAACTGCAAAGAGGTGGGATTGCCCATAGATTTGGGATGGGATGCCCAACAAGCTCATTTAAGTGTGATGTCCACATACTTTTGGCCATATTATATAAAAAACACTGCAAAAATATTTTAAGTTAAACAACATATACATACATTTTTAAGTTGAATAAAAAATAAAAAGCTTTCATTATTCATTAGCACATTAGCAACATTTTGAGCGAATTATATAAAACGTATACAATATTTAACGCAGTATTCTGATATATTGGAAACTTCAAAAACAGGCATTATGAAGTTGAGAAATCCTTGCTGACCGTATTTCTTGGCCGTGGGCTGTGATCCATCATAAATGACCACGTTGTCAAAGCAGCGGCCTAACAGGATGCCAGCCGCCTCCATGTCAAACTGGGTGAACGTCAGCGTGATGGTTTTGCCCTCGGGCACCTGCACCTTCCACAGGCACTCTCTGTTGGGAGGGTAGTTCATGGGCCAGTTTTCTGACTTGATGACTCCCATCTCCTCGTAAGAGAAGCCTCCACAGCCTTGGATTTCTAGGGGAGTAGAGAGGAGGGATTATGGTGGGGGCTTAATGCTGCCCAGCACAAAGTGTGGAATAAAACACACTAACTGATTAAGACCTCATAGGAACACAGGGCCAAAGAACTGGACATGGCTCAATGGAAACTAGTCCAATCAGAAGTTTTTGAATGGTACAGCTTGCACACATTGGTCACTCATACACATACAGCGATTGCTCTGTGAAACAGTACCAAGGGCTTTATACCAGAAACTGTCACTGCTTGTACAGACATCCTTTCCCCAAATGGACACAGAGTCACATCAGTTATTACATTAGTTATATTATTATATATTATTAGTTATTATAAACTACACTATGAAAGTTTTGGGGATTTAGAGATCTCTCTGGTGGAAATGTGTTCCATGGAACCCGCAGAAGAACATTTTGTAACGTGGGTTGTGCCTTGAACCCCTTCCCTGAGCAGATGTATCGTTTGAGATTTTTCAACATGACATTTATACATAATCTAATAAAAACATTTTAATTACATTTTATACATTTAATCTAATAAAAAAAAAAAGAAAAAGAGGGGCCAGTCATGGGCTGGAGGCTAGGGAACCAGCCTTGTGACCAGAAGGTTGTCGGTTCGATCCCCTAAGCTGTCAGTTCATGACTGAAGTGCTCTTGAGCAAGGCGCCTAACCCCCAAGTGCTCTCTGGGTGCCATGAATAAGGCTGCCCACCGCTCCAGGCAAGTGTGCTCACTGCCCCCTAGTGTGTGTGTGTTCACTAGTGTGTATGTGGTGTTTCACTGCATGGATGGGTAAAATGCGAAGGTGAAATTTCTTCATTATGGGACTAATAAGGGTCACTTAATTAATCTTAATCTTAAAGGCATATGGCGTGATCTGAAAAACTCCTGCCAAATCCTAACCCAACCCGCTGACTTTTAAATTATTATTTCAGGCTTTACAGGGCGAAAGTTTTTTTTTCTTCAAACAAAAAAAGTAATGCTGCTTCTTTTAGTTTTAGCCAAAAAATCTTACATAGTGTAGCTTTGATAAAAAGATAATTTGCAAGTAAGCATGTTAGATTTGTTTACACTCTGCAGTGCACTGGTTTTCTGATTGGGCAGCTTAGCGCTAACAAACTACTAGAATCCTATAGGCAAGTTAGCAGAAGTTAGCATTATCACTGAGGTGGGTTTTTCCTTATGCTATGGCCCAAATTGAGGGCCTAGCTCTAAAAGGTCCAGTTTTAGAGCAATTCAAAAATAAAATAGACAACATACGCCTCCGATATCTTATGCTTTATATGTCAACATTAGAACACAAAAAACAAATAATAGGAACATCATACATACTCAGTATAGAGATTTAGTTTTGTTGCCAATTATAATGGCATTTTTGTCTTTCCTTTGTGTCGCTAGAATTCTTAGTCTTAATCTAAATTATAAATATTTTAGTCAAATACCTGATAATGACAATAATTATGATTAAAAAGGAAGACATGCTAATATCTGTTGGCAGAATCAACAGATGATCATAGCACAGTAAAGAAGTGTTAAAAATGATTCTTACTTCTTGTCATCACTGACTATGACCAAACAAAACAACCATCTATTTTGGCAGTAAAGTTTCATTTTTAAGAGTTAAACTGTCTTTAAATGCTCTACAATAATTAATACCTGACAGTAACTATCCTTCAACCCCCAAAATATCTTGCATAATTTCAAAAAGTGGGGTGGTCCCTATAGACCCCCCCTGCCCAATGCCCCCACCACCCTGCCCAAGCCCCCTGCCCTGATTTTGCACCTGTGATACTACTCAAGTAAACCTCTGTTTCCATTCCACTAAGATCCTAATTAGTTAAACAAGCTGAGTTTGTTTCAAATGGAAGTGCAGCTTTAAGATGTCCTCCTTGTGTGACCCTAATGTTAAAATGAAAACTGCAGAGAGCATTTTTTCGTCTCACACTGGTGCAGACTTATATCTCCCAAGATACGGATCAGCTCCTGCCACGCCGAGAGGAGTTTAAGGCATCTTTGGAGGCTGTAGCAGGCAAACACGTATAATAAATCCAGCTATATTTACATTTACATTGAAATACGGCTCCCTAAACTGCCGTTTTGGCAGCGCAGGTAGAGTCTCATTTGTTAGCCCTGACACAGGAGCGGTGTGGTGCGGGGCCAGCTGAGAGCTGCAGTAAAGACTATAAAGTGAAATCTCCGCACAGCCACGGTCAGTGAGTCTATTTATTGCACAGAAGCAGTCTACCTTCATTGGCCTGTCTAGAAAACGTTTGGCAGTGAACGCAGCATACAGACACGCATATGGACAAATGAAGGAGCTGCCAAATGATATCTGCCGAAAGGTGTAAGCGTGCTGCAACTTTTGCTTTGAATGCAACACGCAAGCACACACATGGTAGAGCTCTGCATTGGCTGGTAAATGTATTACAGTTGGGGCAATTATTTTACTTATTACTCATTTCCTGATTGTTTTTCCTCCTTCCTGGAAAAGTAACCTAATTATTCAATACTTCTATGTTACTCTTTAAAACTCTGGAACTGGAAACTGGAAAAACTGGAAAAAACAAGGGATAACATAATAGTCTTTTCACTAATTTACTCTCCCTGCCTTTAACCAAGACACAGAATGTTATGCTTTATTAAAATGCTGTTTGAAAGCCAAGGAAATTTCCACTAAAACAGTTCAAGAACACACACACACACACACACACACACACACACACACACACACACACACACACCTTCTAAACTGCTTATCCTTCTGGGTCGCGGGGAGTTAAAGAACATCTACCTCAAAATAAAATGTAGTTCATGGAGCTGTATCAGAATAAAAACCTGGCCTGTTTAGGTGACTTTTGGGACCCCTCTTCCTTATAAAATCAACACTTTTCATCAAGGGTGGCTCCACACCTCCAAAAGTAGTGGGCAAAACATATTTTTGCTAATGTCATTTCATGCTAATGTCATCTTTATAAACCTATTCGGAGGTGGGTAGTAACTAGTTACATTTACCCAAGTACTGGTACTTAAGTAAAACATTGATGGTTATTTTTTACTCTCCTGAGTATTTTCAAAACGTATTACTTTTACTACAAAGTATATGAGTAAGTAAAGGATCTTTTATCTCCATTACATTTTATCCATTCATATTTAGTTACTGGTGCCTTTTTTGTGTTTAATTTCAATTATGTTTCGATGGTGGCAATATTTGTACTGCTTTGTGATTGGTTACATCTCTGACTTTGGAGCTTCTGTATTTTAAACCAAAAGAATCCCAAAAAGAGAAGAACAGACCTGCACGGTCTTCAGTTCCTATGCTGACAAACGTTGGATGTAGCAACTAAGAAGTTTGACTGCAGAAACTGAGTACTTATAAAAAAATAGATTTTCAACCTGCTTCTTTTGTACTTCTACTCAAGTTGTTTTGGAGAAGGTACTTTCACTTGTGTAATTATTTTACGCAAGTATAAATACTTTCAATTGAGTATTAATTTAGGCTCCTCTACCAACCTCTGAACCTGATCATGAACAGTGTCAGTGTTAGTTTTGATGCTGCCTTAGTAGGTTCAGCCTCAGATAGCAGTATTTGTTAACTAACATCTCTGAAGAACAGGCTGTTTTTACGCCCAGTTCATTTTCTAAAGACTGTACCAGAGTTTCTTTTTTGTTAAATTTTATCGGTTTGGTTTGGATGGTGGACTGTAAGGGCTAAAGTATGTTTAACACCTTAAATGACCATGGCCCAAAGTTTTGTTTCATGCTTCTATAACCTAAGAATAGCTCAGCTAGTTTGCACTGAAGCCCCTGTAGTCACTGAAGTCCCTGTAGTTCAGAGGCTGGTAACTTGATGATCCAGACCTGAATGTTTTCTTTTTTTGGAGCAATAGGCTCTTACTACCCAACTAAACAGCTTTTTAAATACAGTTTTCTCAGGTGCCCATAACTTTTTTACAGTGCTATATGTACACAGATCAGGCATAACATTATGACCACCTCCTTGTTTCTACATTCATTGTCCATTTTATCAGCTCCACTTACTATATAGGTGCACTTTGTAGTTCTACAATTACAGACTGTAGTCCATCTGTTTCTCTGCATACTTTGTTAGCCCCCTTTTACCCTGCTCTTCAGTGGTCAGGACCCCCATGGACCCTCACAGAGCAGGTACTATTTGGGTGGTGGATCATTCTCAGCACTGCAGTAACACTGATGTGGTGGTGGTGTGTTAGTGTGTGTTGCACTGGTCTGAGTGGAACAGACACAGCAGTGCTGCTGGATTGAGTAAGGTCAAAGATGATAGCTCATCTGCTGCTGCACAGTTTGTGTTGGTCATCCTCTAGTCCTTCATCAGCAGTCACACGACGCTGCTCACAGGATGCTGTTGGCTGAATATTTTTGGGTGGTGGACGATTCTCAGTCCAGCAGTGACACTGAGGTGTTTAAAAACTCCAGCAGCACTGCTGTGTCTGATCCACTCAGACCAGCGCAACACACACTAACACACCACCATCACATCAGTGCTGAGAATGTACCTCTATGTAATATTATATCTCATGTGTATTCTATATACTTAAGTACATATATATAATGACAACATGTCTCATGTCTATTAGATAATATGAGTACCCATATGTAAAAATAATACGTCCCATATTTATTATATTGTATTGTGTGATATATATGTATCTATATGTAATAACAATACAATCCATAATCTCTGCTTCCCTAATACACATCGACTCAGGTGCACAGCCACCAAGGACACAAATATTTCTTTATAATGCATACTCACACACACACACACGCACACACACACACACACACACACACACACACACACACACATCCACACAGGTGATGGTGTAACCATAGATTACTGACGGCTATTAGAACAGACAGCTGTCTCAGCAGGACTCACCCTTAGGTGAGTGAATGATGGAGTGTGTGTGTGTGTGTGTGTGTGTGTGAGTGAAGCAGGTGCTGTACCGGCAATGTCCTCTGGATACACAGCCTCCCACCTGGCGGAGAAGCCACGGTCAGCCAGCCGGCCGTCAGACTGGAAAGTCAGGGACATCCTGTTACTGACACTGACAAGCACTGGAGGGAGAATAAACCCGCAGTGTGTTCCTGAGAGACACACACACACACAGAGGGGTGGCATCAATCTTCAAGTAAGAAAAACAAGAACAGTGACTTTTACCTTGCTTGCTTTGTCATTAAGCTTGCACAGAGTTGACAAATAACTATATCACTGTGACTGATGTAAATGACCTATTAAAACAATACACATCTAACATGAAAAATTCAGCAGTTATTTTAACTTTATATTAAGGCATTCTTAAACTATCACGACTTATGTGGCATTTGGCACCTATTATGTGGGAGAATTGATATTCTGCAGCATATTCTATTCATACTCTACATAATCAGCACCATCTCCAACAAGAGGTTTTTGACATAATTATAGTGGGACTGTGTACCACTGGCCTACATTCTGTACTGCACCGGTGTGTCCCTCTACACCTTAATAGAGCACAGGCTTTCAGCAGCATGCAGCCAACTCGCAATACACCACACACAAGTGTTTCTATA
Source organism: Colossoma macropomum (assembly GCF_904425465.1). Lineage (NCBI taxonomy): Eukaryota > Metazoa > Chordata > Actinopteri > Characiformes > Serrasalmidae > Colossoma > Colossoma macropomum. The sequence goes on from NW_023494791.1 coordinate 37,275,001, forward strand.
CAAAGGCAGGATGTAGGGTCATACATGTGTCCCATATGTATTATGTAGGTAAGTACCTATGTAATATGAACATCTCTCATGTGTATTACATATATGTAAGTACCAATATGTATTAATAACATGTCCCATATGTATTACACATATGCACTGAGAATATGTCCCATATGTGTTATACATATGTACATATGTGTACTTATGATATGTCTCATATGTACTATACATATATGTATTGATGATATGTCTCATATGTATTATACATATGTAAGTACATATATGTATTGATAGTATGTCCCATATGTGTTATAAATATACAGTATATGTACAGACATATGTACAACTCAACAGGATATTAACTACTTTTTCCAAAAAAAAAAATCTTGTTACTTTTTTACTGTACATTTACATTTCTTTGCATTTATTCTAATGATATATAGTGTTTATGAGTAAAAACAAACACTGCTAAGACAAATGGTTTTGAATAATGTGCTTAGCTTTGCACAGTAAGTACTGTACATAAGTACCTATATGTATTATTGATAGGTACCATATGCACCATATACACAGATCAGGCATAACATTATGATTATCCTTGTGTCTACGCTCAGTGTCCATTTTATCAGCTCCACTTACTATATAGGAGCACTTTGTAGTTCTACAATTACAGACTGTAGTCCATCTGTTTCTCTGCATACTTTGTTAGCCCCCTTTTACCCTGTTCTTCAGTGGTCAGGACCCCCATGGACCCTCACAGAGCAAGTACTATTTGGGTGGTGGATCATTCTCAGCACTGCAGTAACACTGATATGGTGGTGGTGTGTTAGTGTGTGTTGCACTGGTCTGAGTGGATCAGACACAGCAGTGCAGAGAAACAGCTGGACTACAGTCTGTAATTGTAGAACTACAAAGTGCAACTATATAGTAAGTGGAGCTGATAAAATGGACAATGAGGGTAGAAACAAGGAGGTGGTCATAATGTTATGCCTGATCGGTGTATGTTCTTGTTGTTGAATAAAACTTTGTATCTCCATTTTTTGCGAAGCTGTCCTTTACATTGCGTGAAAAAAACATAATGAATGGACCAAAAGACAAAGAAAAATATTTGGAATACTATATTTTTCCATGAACGTCCACTGTAACTTCCTCATATTATATTCCTTACATTTCCTTCTACTGTAAATGTTCTATGGAGATACAATATTTTGTTAACCTCAATCTTAACCCCATACCTAATCCCAACCCCAGGAACAAGAAAGGCATGTTTTTGTCCTTTTGGTTTAAAAATAAAAGACTTCACTTCTTTTTTTTACAGTCAGGACACTTTTTGTCCTGAAACTGTAAAACCCACACACACACACATTGCTGAGCACTCAAATTAGCACCACAAGAGATGAACTGAGGGCTGAAAGTCAGTGTGTAAGGAAGGAAGAAAGAAGATATGAGCGGTAAGGGCATCTTCATCTATTCTCACTCACACTAGTGAAGGGCAGAGAAGGATAAAGTGCTGCAGCCAATGAGGCGTACAGTGTGACGGCTGAGGACAAATAAGCTTGTTCAGTGTGTGATTTGCTCTGTTGTGAACAGACGTTTTTAACCTGCTCTGCTGCTGTAATGTGTGCTGAGGTGTCAGAGCTGCTCCACTTTGTGAGTATCTGGGACACTTGAAGTGCAAATCCTTCCTTGAAACTGAACAGCTATCACACTCGCTCTCATACTCCCTCCCACCTTTACTCTCACCCTCTCTCTCACACCCTCTCCCTCGCTTTATTCTTTCTATCTCTCTTTCCCGTCTCTCTCACCCTTTCTTCTTTCTTTCTCTCCTATTTCTCTCCTCTTTTTGTCCCCTTCTCTCTCTCTTTCTCCTTTTTCTTGCTCTCTCTGTCACTCTCTCTCTCTCTCTCTCTCTCTCTCTATTATCTGTCTTTCCCTCTGTCTCTTTCCAATGTTTTTTGTTCTTTTTTGTTCTTTCTTTCTCTCTCCTCTCTCTTGCCTTTAGTCTCTCTATCCATGTCTTTACCTCTCTTTCCCTCTGTCTCTCCTTAGCACCTTAGTTTTCTCTCCTTCTCTTTCTCTCTTGCTCACTTTCTCTCTCTTCTTCCTTCCCTCACTCTCTTTCTCCCCAGTCTCTCTTTCTTTTTCTCTTTATTCTCTCTATCTCTGTCTTTCACTGCTGCCTCTTCCTTCTTTCTGTCAAGTCTCTCTCTCTCTCTTGCTGCTCTCTCCACCTCTCTCGCTCCTCCCTTTGTCTCTTTATTCTCTCTATCTGTCTTTCACTTTGTCTCTTTCCCTCCTTCTTTCTTTCTCTCCCCTCTCTCTCTTCCCTTTCTCTCTCTCTTTTCCTTTGTTCTCTCTATCGCTGTATTTTCCTCTGTCTCTCTCCCGCCTTGGTCTTCTCTCCTCTTCCTTTCTCTCCCTCTACCCCCCCCTCTTATTTCTCTCCTTCTCTCTCTGCTTCTCCCCCTCGCTCTCCTTTCTCTGTGTCCTTCTCTCTCCTTCCCTTTCACTTCTTCTCTCATTATCTCTTGCTTTGTCTCTCCTTCACTCTCTCTGCTTCTCCTGCCTCTCTCTTCTCCCTTCCTCTCTCTTTCTCCCCCTCTCTCACATTCTCTCTCACCTCCTTCTCCCCTTGCTCTCCTTCCCTCTATCTGTCCTTCAACTCTCTCTCTCTCTCTTCCCCACTCTCTCCTTCCCTTTCCCTTCCTCTCTGTCTATCTCTCACATTCTTTCTCTCCTTCAGTCTCTCTGCATCTCTCCATCTCTCCTCCTTTCCTTTCTCTCTCTCATTTTCTCTCTCACCTCCTTGTCTCTCTGCTTCCCCCTTGCTCTTCCTTTCTCTATCTGTTCTTCACCTCTCTCTCCTTCACTTTATCTGTCCTCCCCTCTCTCTTTCTCCGCTTCTCTCCCTTTCTACTGCCCTCTTCCCCATTCTCTCCCTTCCTCTCTTTCTTTCTCTACCTCTCCTGCTCTTTCTTACCCCCCCTCCTCTATGTAAAGCTCCTCCGTCCTGCTGTGTGTTTTAGCGTTCAGTATCTGAGGTGCAGTCTGTGAGAACCGTGTGCTGATAAAACTATCGGTCGCAGTAATAAAGAGCAGTAATTTACACCTCACTAGCTCACTATAGCTCACCGCCTCTGTCACCGCCTCGAGGGAGATCACGATCAGCTACCTCTGCAGCTCCTGTCCAAACTGGCAAAAGGTGAACGTGGTGTATGCTGTACTGTGCTGTCTGCAGCGTTATTGCACCACAGCCTCAGGAGTGTCCAAATACAGAGTTTATAAGTGCCAAAGGTCTTCACTGATAGGCCACACTCCAACACTTATTAATCAGGTTGCACAATTTTCTGGCTTAAGAATACATATTAAACATGCATTCATGTATTATATACACTATATGGCCAAAAGTATGTGGACACCTGACCATCACCTATATATGACCTTGTTTGACATCCCATTCCAAAATCTCAGGCATTAACATGGAGTTGCCCCTCTTTGCGGTTATAACAGCCTCCACTCCTGTGGGAAGGCTTTCTGCAAGAATTTGGAGTTCGTCTGAGGGGCCGGTGCCCATTAAGTCAAAGGAGCATTTGTGAGGTCAGCCATCGAAGCTGAATGAGAAGGCCTGGCTCACAAAGTTCTAATTCATCCCAAAGGTACTCAGTGGGGTTGAGGTCAGGGCTCTGTGGAGCTTTTTCACACTAGTCTCATCAAACCATCGCTTTACGGAGCACGCTTTGAGCACAGGGGCACAGTCATGCTGGAACAGGACAGGGCCCTCCCCAAACAGCTGCCACAAAGTTAAATGCATATTACAGTATAAAATGTCTTTGTGTGCTGTAGCATTAACATTACTCATCATTGGAACTAAGGAACCCAAACACTGGAAAAACAGCCATAGTCCATTATCCCTCCTCCACCAAGCCTCACTATACATTCAGTACGAGTGTGCTGATGATGTCCACCAAAACCAGTCAAACCCAGACTGTAAGGCGTGAATTACCACTCCAGAGAACATGTTTCCAAGGGTGGTCTTCTTTTCACCACTACAGCCGACACCTGGCGTTGCACATATTTATCTTAGGTTGGCGTGCAGCTGCTTGACAATGGAAACCCATTTCATGAAGCTCCTGCACAGGTCTTGTGCTGATGTTGCTTCCAGAGACTGTTTGAAACTCTGTAGTAAGTGATGTAACAGAGGACAAGCAATTTTTACATGCTACATGCTTCAGCACTTGGCGGCCCCACTCAGTATTTACTGCTTTGTGGTGTGTCCTGCCTTCCGTCCATTGAACACTGGGACAGGCTCTAGCACTCCCTGTGGCCCAGGAGGATAAGCGGCTTAGAAGATGAATGAATGAATCGATCAATATGACATGTGATTTAATTTTTTGCATTAGTTGCTGCTTAAGTCACTCAAAGTATCATAACTGGACTTATCATGGACTCAAAATTGGGTCATGTTCTATGACTGGTCTCTAATGATTATCAATCAAATACTATCATATAGACCCAGAGCAACAAACACTGAAGTGTTCTTTGACTACATCCACTTAATTGAAAGAATATGAAAAATGAATGTGCAATATTTTTCAGACATTTGAAATCACTGTACAAAAAAATCCTGTACAAGACTTCACAGCTTTTATATAACTAGGAGGCTAGATGTGTCCAGAACAATGAATGGACCCATGGAGGACTCTTAAGATGACTGAGAAAGCTGTATAACATGGTAAGAATTAAATTAATTTATCATGTTTCAAAAAAGGAGATCAAATATTAATGAAGATAACCTGACAAGAAATAACGTAAATGCATAATTATTTAACAGAATTCTTAAAATATTGAATAAAACAACTAAAAATATCTTTTGGTGAATGGTTTTCAATTTGTAAAGGCATGTAAAGTTACATTACATATAATGTGGTAAGTCCAAACTTTATGCTAGTGAACATCACTAAGTTAAAATGCATCCTAAGCCTAACCTTAATCCTAGTACAGTACACACAGACTGGTCTTACCCAGTGATTGCTGGCTGTCGGACACAGTGAGCTGGTCCTGGCCACACTGTCCCGCTTCTCCCACGATGGCCAGGTCAGTAATGTGCAGTTTGACCAGTAGACCCTCATCCACGCTGATGTTCCATGAACACTGCAGGTTTGCAGGATACACATCAGGGAAGCCCACTGAGTGGATCACACCTTTACGACCAGAAAGAGTCCCAAGAGACCCACAGCCAGAGTCTGCAGAGAGAACGAAGGAATATCAGTCTGGAGAATGAACGATGCTTTCACTGAACTGATTCTGTCCATTATATATCCAGAAGTTTGTAGGTGGCTTTTCTAATAAGTGAATTCAGCTACAGATGAACTCATGGCTGATACAAGTACTTGACTGTACTACACAGCTTGTGCAATTTCCATTAAAAAGTCAGTAGAATGAGACATTATAGCAACCATACATGAGGTCACCACAACCAATGTCAAGCATAGGCTAGAGGGATACAAAGCCCCCAGCACTGGACTGTGGAGCACTGTGTGATAGAGCACCATTTAATATGATGGTGCACCATCCAATACATTTGGGATGAGTTACTAACCATCCAACATCAGTACCTGACCTCACTCTTGTGGCTGAATGCAATCAAATCCTCACAGCAATGTTCCAACATCTAGTGTAAAGCCTTCCCAGAAAAGTAGAGGCTGTTACTGCAGCAAAGGAGGACAAAGTCCCCACAAATTCCCCTGATTTTAGAGGAAACATTGGATGAGCAGGTGTCGACAGACTTTTGGACAGACAGCATTAGCTGTTTATCAGTCCATATGGGACAGAATGATATTTCCATATATGCACCACTTCTCTATCTACGTCTCTGCCCTATATTTTCTACTACTTAGTCTAAGTTTTATTGTGAAAGTAAAATCAAACAGTAATTAATTTCTTGTGCTGGCCTGTAGCAGTCCTCAGGGGAGCAGTTTCACAAAAGTCAATTTGGTCTCTATTGCTGGAGTGCTGAGAAGAAGTAATCAGAAAGAAAGTCAATATAGTTTTTGAACAGAGCTCTGTAAAGGTCCACTATGTTGAACAAGTTCATATGGGTCAATGGGTTTAAGGCTTGATTAGCTGAGAGAAGGAGGAGATGGAACATCTGTATACTCACTGACCACTTTGCGATCCAACTACCTGACTTGGGTGGTGGATCATTCTCAGCACAGCAGTGACAATGACATGGTAGTGATGCGGTAGTGCAGTCACTGCTAGGTTGCGAGTGGTCCGGCACCCAAAAATGTCCAGTCAAAAGTGGCTCTGTGGTAATTGGTGAAGATCTAGAGCAGGGGTGTCAAACTCTATCACTAAAAGGTCCACATTAAACTAAACACCAGGCATCTTTTCTTTTAGTGTAACCGCTGGCCCATAGATTGTTGTTAGGGGAAGGGGGTCAGAACACACACTATACTGCTGTGCATGCTGAGGACTGTAGTGCATCTCAGGGTGAAACAGGCAAATACAAATAGAAAATTAAAATAATTTCACGGTCCAAATAGGACTGTGTCACAGGCCTGACTCAGCCCACGGGCCTTGTGTTTGACACATGGGATCCAGAGGATGGCTAATACAAAATGTGCATGAACACATGGGCTGAAGTCTCTAGTTCTACACCAGCAAGGTGGAGCTACAAGGTAGAGTGACCACCATAAAAATAAAGATGAGGCTCTACATTTTTACATCTTTACATTAACTTGCATTAAAAGTTGAGGATTTTTTTTCCTTTTTTTGTAAAGTTGTTCCAACAGCAGCAATATGTTTATAAACTTACTCAAAGTGCATCAATATTGGAGGTTTGCACAGACATGTCTTTAAGCTCGGACTTGACTCATACCCACAACCTAGTTCATCTGGTACTGCTTAATATAAAACCCGAACTTGACCTGAACCCGCTCACATGCACTAACAGATATGGATTATACAGACAGTGCTTTGCAGTGTTGCTAACCATTTAAGTTGAATGACAGAAAATGAACTAAAAAAACTTCACGTTTACCTAAAAGCTGAGCTTTTGCTATAGCCAACACTGACTTAGCTGGCCCAAGGATGGACTATTAAACTATACATGACCAGTCTGTGTTTTATCTGATGTAAGAAGCAGGTCAGAATCCTTTTATTTTGTCCACGGTGAACAGTTAAGACTGTCTTTGTTGTACACATACTGTTTTATATTAGACACTAAACTATGAAAGGCAGATGGAAAACCTGAGGCCAGTTGCACTAGCTGTACGTAAACTCACACATAGGCTAATTGTAACATAAGTGTTTACTAAGTTCAGGTTTACGCTTTACCATGCAAGCTAGTTTTTTTTTTTTTTTTAATTTTTACCCAATTTTGTCTCCAATTTAGTCGTCTCCAATTCCACCCGCTAGTTAGGACTCCCCTAATCACACAATGCTATCAACTCTAGGAGGGTGAAGGCTAAAACAGGCTTCCTCCAAGACCTGTGAAGCATCTTGTTGAACTGCTGCTCACGCAACGTCATTGGACAGCCAAGCGTGCTCGGAGGAAAGCGCCAACCGCCTGATCTGTTACATCAGCCAACAGACGTCTGCGCTGACTAGCATCATGTTGAGTGATGAGGGGAGAAGGGGGGCCATCCTACCCACCCAGAGAGAGCGAGGCCAATTGTGCTCTCTTGGACTCCCGGCCTGTAGCATCACCAGTGATCGAACTTGCAATCTCCTGATGATAGGGCCAACGCTTAGACGGCTGCGCCACTCGGAAGCACAAACTAGTTTTAACATGGAGCTTAGTGAAAATGTTAGTGGTGAAAAATGTAGATCAGGGCTGCCCAAGCCTGGTCATGGAGCTCTACCACCCTGGAGAGCTCAGATCCAAAACAGCTGGCACCTATGTTGAGATGACTCTGAAGGTCTTCTTTACCAGGTTCAGGTTTGGTAGATTGTGATGTAGCTATAAGCCCTGCAGGGTGGTGGATCTCCAGGACCAGGATTAAGCACCACTGGAGTAAGTGGGTCACAGAAAGCACAAAAAGACCACCAAAAAATAAGCTAATAGGACTAAATGCTATGTTGTGATTTTACCTAACAGTTCTTAACATTGCACTGGTTTTAACTCTGAACAGATCTACAGGTCCAGATCAGTGAGATGCAACAGCTGGCTAAAAATAGTGTTTAAAACCTGCATATTTGGTTGTTGCATGGAAATATTAAAGAATAAACAGACAATGCCAACAAGTACTCTCTTTCCATGGTAGTATGTTTGTAGATTGGTTCCGAAGATGGTATTGTATCAAAGCAATGGGTGCATTAATTATTACTAGTTAAGGTATGACTGAAGGATTTTACAAATTTAGTAAAAAGGCTATTTTGAACTAACTAGCGTTGACCATTCATTTTACACACAAAAAAGTATAAATTTGCACAAAAAGGAGTGGACAACCTTGGACCAAGAACCACAGCTGTAGAGCTGTGCAGGCCTGTGTGGTATGTACTTAGGATTTAATACAGTTTAGAATGGTGAATTCGGCATTTACTTATGGGTGCAGATGTGGTGGATGGCGTAGTTTTAGGGGTTTGAGCGGCGGAGGTGGTGGTGGTGGATGCAGGTCTGGTGGTTGATGTTACTGGTGGATCAGTGGCCACAGTGTAGACAGCGCTGAAGCCTTTAGCAGTCTGGCCAGAGTCGCTTTTAAAACGCACCACCATCTCATTGCTACTGGAGACCACTGGTTCTGGCATCTGGTTTCCACAGAAGTGACCTGAGATGAAGGACAATCTGTTGTTGTTTATTGCTGTGAGGGTGTAAGACAATCAATAGGCCGAATGGTGTGACTGGAATTAACAAACCGTGTGCTAGACTCACCCAGTTTAGGGGCACTAACACCATCTGAATGACCATCAAAGACGTCCACAAAGTCTCCACAGGAATCAGGCACCAGGTCAAAAGCTGTAAACGTGAGTTGGACCTTCTCCCCAGCACTCACTACAATCCTCCACTGGAGACCAATACAGAAGAATCAGTCACCTGAATCATTAGCTTGTCCGTTTCAGAATTCAGCACATTGAATAGATGAAATCCCAGCACTGCAGTTTGACTCAGTACTGGTATACATTGAAGAAGATAATTTAAAGCAATACAACAAATGGACAAATTTTCCTCCTTAATGCAGTCAGTCAACCGAGGCTTGTTTGCTGTCTGCAATGTCCTGCCTTAGTTTTTGCATGGGAGCTATGAGGCTAATGTAGCTGACGTAATGTAAGCTTATAACCAACCATTTAGCATCATGCTAAAAAAATCATCCCCTGCTCACCTCATTGAGTTTTTAATAAATCTTAAATAAATTTGCTTTCCTGGTTTCTGACAATGCTAAAAACAGTAGTAGCCGCCATCTTTAGGCATAACTTTGGTCTCTACCTTCTATTTTTTTAGATAACAGTATGGCATAGAGCACAGATGTACATATGTAGATGCTGCGTTGGCCTGTTGTTCTCTGTCTGAGGCGATATGTCTGCGCGTGTACGTCATATTGGAGCAGTCAAGATCTGCTCATGAATAAGTTCACTTGTATTGAGAGATGATGAGTCTCAGGATTAAACCGGCCACAACCTCCTTATTACTCAACTGATTTTCACCAAATATGTTTTGTTGTATAATAATATGTAACTGATTCTGCTAATTAGCCGTCCGGACCAGCAGCATAGTATTCAGTTTGCACCTGCCGTTAAAAAGTTTAGCGCGAGAAACACAATCACACACACATCAGCAGATCCATCAATGTGTGAATCTCTTCTAATCATAATACACATAAAAATAAAATAAACCCCCAAAACACAGAAGGACAAAGCTAAAGTCAACTTCCTATTCGCCAGCTTCTTGTTCGAGTTTCCCCATTCCACCTTAAATGGTGCAGCAGTCACTTTCTGGTGCCTGAAGCTGCACCATTTAAGGTGGAACGAGAAAATTCGAACAAGAAGCTGGTGAATTGGAAGCCGACTTCAAGAAGGTGCTAACGTTAATCTATTATGAATATCAGATTAAGGAATGCTATAACTTACGTAGCTACAATTAACCATCACTGTAAATATCTAATTAACTTCTATATAAAGTTAAGATCCCCTGAATAGACTATTAAATGAAATAAGCTTGATATTAAACCAGAGGAAAAACAATTACATCAACAGGTTGTCGGTGTATCACCACACGGCCATATCTACACATAGACATCACACAAACAATAAACATCACACACATGAGCGTGGATTGCTGTGTTCCCTCTGTTAATCATATCCTGCTTTCTGAGTGCAATATTCTTTAAATAGTATCATGCTGCACAGTATCTTTCATAAACTGCTACTCTGTAGCTAATGGTACTGAATGCAGTCCAGCAGCGACGTTGACCGCCCTAAAATGGTGGCGCCATTGACATGACTGGCTGGACCCGGCATCCAGGCATGTATATCTATGAGCATACAGTGTCAGAAACCACATAAGCAATCTTTGAGATTACCAACTCCTCAGTGCAATTTAGGGCACATGCCTGATTATTTAGGCATGCAGATCATTTATTGGACGATGATAACCTGCTAGGTGCTACCCTTATTTAGCCGCTTTAGCCTCATACCCCCAGACATCAAGCATGTTAACTTGATTTTTTTTCTTCTGGACTATTCATTTATACTAATGCCTTCTAGCCCTGGTCCTGAAGTTTTCTTTCACTAGTCAAAACACTCGACTCAACTTACCCACTGAAGTGATGATGTTAGAGCATAAAAACAGCAAAATCTACAATTAAATGAGGCATCAGGACCTGAACTGGGAAAATTTGGCTTGACAAAAGGCACTTTCTGGTCTTAAAGGAGTCATTGCTCATAAAAACGTACTGCAGGAGGTCGTTTTGAGCATCTTTGACTTTATCAGTAACCTTTTGCACTAAGAACTTTGCAAACTGTATCACATTAGTTTTTGTGAAAGACTTGCAGGCCTGTAGGTCAGACACTGAGCAGATGCTCAGTCGTCTCAGCCAGCAGCGGTGACGAAACGTCCTGCTCAGGGCCATGACAACAGCGATCTGTCTGCATACAACACATCTCACCTGGGAACTGAACACAGCGCTCAATGATTGCTGGGCCATTACCTTAATCACTAAACCAATCTGCCTTCCATTTACTCTGTCTCTCTCTCTCTCTCTCTCTCTCTCTCTCTGTCTGTCTGTCTGTCTCAAGATTCAAGGTTTGCTTTATTGACATGACAAATTTTCATTTGTATTGTCAAAGCATTGCAGCAAATAACTGAACATATATAATAAAGTAAAATGTTCTCTCTCTCTCTCTCTCTCTCTCTCTTTCTCTGTCTCAGACTCTCTCTTTCTCTCTACCTCTCTATTTTATTCTTTCTTTCTCTTTTCTCACTCTCTCTCGCTCTGTCTCTCTGACTCTTTCTCTCTCACTCTACATCTCTATTCTATTCCATTCTATTCTATTCTATTCTAATTCTTTTCCTGACTCTCTCTATATTCTCTTTTTCACCTTTTTTACCTTTTTTCTCTGGTCGTTGCTGTCTCTCTCTCTCTCTCTCTCTCTCTCTCTCTCTCTCTCTCTCTCGTATAAATGTCTGCTCAGTTCTAAAACAGTGACAGTAGTAATTCAGATGATCTTTCTTTGTGTGTGTCCGTACGTTGTTGTGTGTCTGTCTGCTGTGTTGGAGGTTGACAGGCTGGCTGTAGATTAGCGGTTTTCGGCTCTCCGCCCGACCAGATGGAGCTGCTGAACGACAGGGAGGGTCCTAAGAATCTAAACTCCATAATCAAACACCCTCCTGTCAGAACAGCTCATCAATTCTCATCACGGCTTCACCCCAAAGCTTTTCCCTCTCCTCCGGCTGCTCTGTGGCCGAAGCTGAGTGAAATAGCTAATCAGTTTCAGCGTGCATGGCCGCTGGGCAGCAGCTTTCACTCAGAGAGCAAACTTTCTTTTTGTAGTGACTATTGTGAGGTTAGAAAAGCCTAGAGAACATTCAGTGTCATGAGAATTTGTATGTGTATCACATGTAATCAAGCCAACATTAACATCAGAACAAATTCACTGTTGTCCAACTTGCCTACAACAGGATAGGCCAGTTTGGTAGTGCAGCATTTCAAACTTCAAACTGCAGATTGCCGTAGTTTCTTATTAGGTGGAACGGAATTCTTATGGAATATTCTGTAAATCACGTCCAGCCTGGCAACAGTTGCTATGAAAGAACACATTTTTGGGCAGAGCATGATGTTGCTCTCATGCTGGAGATCAGGCTGAAGGCAGAAGGCAACAGTAAAGAGGCAAGACAGAGAGATAAAGATAGGAGAGAGAGAGAGAGAGAGAGGGAGAGAGAGAGAGGGAGAGAGAAAGAGAGAGAGAGAGAGAGAGAGAGAGAGAGATAGACAAGGAAATAAAGTGTGAAAAGAGAAGAGCAGATGGGGTAAAGAGAGAGGCTCTATAGGTTATGTGGTTAAATGAGTGTACCTGGTAGAGCACACCGCTCTCATAGCTCTGTTCAGGAAAGCCAGGGGTCATCAACTCCCCACGGTCACCCTGCAGGACACCACCAGCACCAACTATTTCTGGAAAGAGAGAGGCAGAGACAGAGAAGGATAGAGAGAGTGTGTAAAGGGTAAAGAGAGATAGAGAAAGAGAGAGAGAGAGAGAGAGAGAGAGAGAGAGTAGAGAGAGGGAGGTTAGCTGGATGACACTCGTGGGGATATTTTTCTCTCCGCCCCTCTCTCTCCTCGTCCACTCTTGTAGCCCCTCGGTTTCTAGGTCAAACACAGCGAGTGGCACATTATGTCCCCCCGCTTCCACTCTCGTCCCGCAGAACAAGATTATTTTATTCTTATCTTCACGCAGACATAAAAGGATCGTTCAAAATGGCAGCAGGTGCAGCTGATATTTCACACTGAAAATCTTCTTTTGTGTCCGCCAATAGCAGCATGGTTATTCGATTGAGCAGACATTATGTAATGTCTTTATTATTAACACTGTTATTACCTGTAACCGCCTCGGGGTCCACTGCGCGGTACATGGCTTTGAAGCCTCTGTCCGTCTGTCTGTCATTGGTGTCGAAGTAAACCACCAAACTGTTTCCCAGAGACACGACCGGCTTTGGCTTGGAATGACCGCAGTACTTCCCTGCAGGAGCAAAACGACCGATCATTAGAGACGGTGCAGATACTTAGATGGACACTGCGTTTTAAAAGTTTGAGAAAAGCTTGTCTTTTACTTTCAAAATTACTTTTCAATGAAGCATAAATGCCAGCTAATGTGTGCTAATCGTTTGGGTATATTTAGCTTCAGCTCTCCTTGTTCATTAAAGTGTCTTCCTTGACATGAAGAGCAGGTTTTGCCTAAATGATGATTTGACAAGTTTTCATTTGCAACCTATAGTTAAAAGCACATATTAAAACTCTTTTGGCACAAGAGTGGTTGAAACACCTGAAAGTTTTGAGTGCTGATGAGTTCTGATGTAATGCCGCAGGGTAAAATTGGCGGGTTCTGGCATCATTGCCACGGCAACACTGTCACAAATACTACGTGTTGTTTTCCTCCAGTAAAACTTGACTATTTTTATTAAAGACATTTTTAAAAGCTAGGTGTAAAACAGCTTTGGAAAGAAAAGGTACATCTGTCCACCCTGTGGAAGCAGAAGTAACATTGGTAAATTGAAACCCTGCATCAGCATAAATAAATGTGATTTCTGTTTCGTGTTATGAAAAAAATATGTGAAATTAATTAGAAACAACTCAACTAATTAGAACAGAATTAGTTGAGTTTTATGGGACAGAAATTCACAATTTAGGACTGCATTGTCTTACAGTAATTTTGCATTCACTTGCAATAATCTAGCTTTTCACACTGATTTTGCTTTTCTTCACAATAATTTTGTATTCCCTCACAATAATTTTGCATTCCTTCATAATAATGTTTCATTCCCTCAATAATTTTGCATTCCCTCACAATGATCTTGCCTCCCTTACAATGATTTTGCATTCCCTCAAAATAGCGAAACCGCAGAATATGAAAGACACACAATAACAACTTTAGAACCACTTTTGGTTCCCTAAAGAACCTTTCAATAGATGGCTCTTAGAGAGACCTTTTTGTAAATGAAATGTGTGTCAGGGACAGACATGATGCTCATTAAACGACTGCAAGTGATTTATTCTGATCTCCTACTGCTACATTAACATAAAACCCCCCACTCTCCTGGACCTTTAAAGTTTCAATAAGATGAGCAAGACCTCCTTAAGATGCTCATTATAGCACTGCAGTGACTCCACTGTAGTTGCGAGGATGTTTTAATGTGGAACATTGCATTGGCCCAGAATGCCAAGTGGTGGAGACTGGCTTCTAGTTGGGGGGCCGATTTTAGGCATGACATCAAAGCGCAATCTTCTTAGCCTTGGAGTGAGGAGGACACTGCAGCTGCAGGGCGGGGGAAGTGTGTCTGTGGAGCTGTGCTTGTGTCCTAATTTGGTTGAGGACCTTGCTCTCAAAACTTTTATAAGTTGTCAGTATGGGATGGGCAATATGCGGATATGTTTTTTATTCTATTATTATTCTATATTATTATTCTCATGATACAAACTCCAAAGGAGTTGGGCCAGTAGGTAAAACACACAAAAAAAAGTAGTGATTAGCCTGTATTTGAACAAAAAAAACAGTACAAAGAAAAGATATGTAATGTTTTATCTCATTAATGTCACTGTTTTTTACAAAACTTTATTCATTCTGCCAGCAACAAGCTGCAAAAATGTTGTGATAGGGGCAATTTAAGACTAGGAATGTTGTGAAATGTATTAAAAAAACAAGTGATGCAATTAAGGAGCACTCAGGAAAGGTGTAGACCTTTATGAGCGAGGGTGGGTTGACACTTGCCACTATGCCAAAAATCCAAGAGCACATATTCCAGCTGTTTAAGAACAACACCTCTCAACCACTGTTTGCAAGGATTTAAGTATTTCACCATCTACAGTGCATAATACCATCAAAAGATTCAGAAGAATCTCAAGAAATCTCTGCGCATAAAGGACAAAGCCAAAAACCACAATTAAATGCCTGTTACCTTTGACCCCTCAGACAGCGCTGGTTAAAAAACAATATGTTTCTGTGATGGATATCAATATACAGGCTTAGTAATAAACACTGTTCATTGCTGCATCCACAAATTCAAAGTAAGACAAAGTATTCAAAGTAATATGCACAGTGGAAGTCACATATCAACAACGTGCAGAAACACTGCCGACTTTTCTGGGCTTGAGCTCATCTGAAATAGGCTAATGCACAGTGGAAACATGTATTGTGGTCTGACTGTCAAATGTTTATGGAAATCATAGACGTTGTGTTCTCCAGGCCAAAAAAATAAAAGGACCATCCAAATTTTTACAGTGTAAACTTCAAAAGCCAGGGTCTATCATGGCATGGGGGTTGCTAGTGTATAGCTTGCACATCTATAAAATCACTGTTAGCACTAAACACACTTTGGAGCAACCATGCTGCCTTCTAGATCTTTTTCAGGCACATCTATGCTTATTTCAACATAACAACACCAAGGAACATTCTGCACATGTACAGAATGGCTGCGTAATCAGAGAGTGCAGGTGCTAGACTGGCCTTCCTGCAGTCTAGAAGTGTCTCCAGTTGAAAAAGTGTGTCTAATTTAGCTCAAAATATGACAACAAAGGCCCTGTACGGTTGCATAGCTAAAGACTTGTATAATTGAAGAATGAAAAAAAATCTGCTTTCAAACCTGGATGAATTGGTGTGTTTAGTCCCCAAACCACTTTGAAGTGTTGTTAAAAGGTGATGTAACACAGTGGTAAACATGCTCCTGTTTCTTGAAATGTTTCGAGGACATCACATTTGCAATGAGCGCATTTATATTATTAAAAACAAATTTAGACTAATTATAGAGAGTCTGTAAACAACAACAGACAATGTACAGTGTGGTAACAGTGTACTGTGTAAAGATTACATTTTTCCTCCTGTTCCTTCTAAATAATATTTCATTATATTTGCATTATTATAGTTTTCATAGTCTTTTTAAAATGTGGCACAACTGTATTGCTGGTTTATTTGGTGAAGGGAAGCTTCCTCACGATGCTCAGAAAAGTTAAATATTGTGACACATATGAAAATGTCTATTGAGTTTTGTTTTTTAAATAGGGTGCACTAATCACATATTGTTATGGGCAATTCTGATTTCTTTGCAGCCAAATTGGCCGATGGTCACATTTTTGGCCAATTTTATTAGCCTTTATTTTCATCCTGAAGCTCACACTGTGTGAAGTAAACAAACGTTAAACAAAGAAGCGTGTTTTGAGTAGGGGTGTCACAACATGCATGTTAATATTAATTTTTTTATACAGGGGTTGTGAGACAGTATTTGCCTGAATGAATCGAATATAATTACATTTCATCCTATAGAATGTGTGCTATTGGTTTCTTTAGTTCTGTTAAACCAGTTGATGATGTTCCTAAAAATAAAAACCATCAATGCAAAAAAAAAACTTTGATGCACAGCTCTTGGAACTGGAGCAGGTTTGGTTAGCCTGCCTTTAGCAAGCTTATTTGCCAGCTTCTTTTTTTCCTCAGGCACAAGAGTGTAACTGCTGCACCATTTAACACACTCCAGAAATATTCAAAGGTCAAAGGAAACTATGTTTACTTTGGGTGGTTGATTAGCTAAGCTGTTTAAAATGGCAAGCATAGAGAGCAAGTTTGGCTGGAAAAAGCCAAAAGTTATCCTCGCATTCATCTCCTTTTGGGGAACACTTCGGTTTGCCAGTCGAGTACAATAATGACGAGCGAAGGGTAAGAAACTGAAAGATGACAGCATTCTGATAGTTGCTCAATGCGAATATCAAATATCCATTCTAACTAATTTGCAAAGACATCAAACAAATGTCTGTTATTGAAGTGAGGAGAAAACTCGAGTCGCAGCAGCTATATCTCCAAACTGATTTAAGCAGCCAGGAAGTGCTGATTCTGAACAAATAGCTCTGACAGGGATGCTTATTGCTTGCAAGTTACTCAGTTGTAGAGTGCTGGATTTTGCAGTCTGCTGGACGTGACTGAGATGCATTAGAAAACACTTGGCCATGCTTTATATACCCACACTAGATCTGACTATAAAATGACTTTTAAAATTCAGTTAATTTAATTTTGAGATGTAGCCTTATAGCCCACACATTTGTGTTTACTTTTATTGTTATGAGCTATAATAATACACACAGGTTTATGTGTAATAAACATCTTGAACTTTTGTTTGTATTAGTTTTAATGTTTGTTTTTTTTTTACATCTTTTAAGAAAATGACTTGTGATAATTATCCCTTCAGCAAGCACTGTTGTCTTTTTTTGGGGGGAAATAAATAAATAAATAAATAAATGTTATGTTAGCATTACTTTTCTAATTCTTTATCAGAAACATATTGTGTTGGGGAAAAAACAGCTATGTGTATCACATGAGATCTGCATATCGTTACACCCCTAGTTTCTAGTGCTTTCTACTAGCTAAAGCTGTAATATAAACACCATTATTTGTCTTTTTACAGGCAAACTGACTTTTACTTAAACACCATATCAGTTCAAACCAATGTGAAGCAAATAAAGTAGTATGTTGAAAGAAAGTGGTAGCTGGCTTTTTAGCATAATGACCATACTGATGCAGTCATGCACTTACTTGGCTCACATTATTTCTGTCATTAAACTGTGGCACAGATCAACACAAAAAAACCCAACTACTAATAATGCTTGGAGTAAATATACAATCCCTTCTTAGCCAATTCCAATCATGCATCCCTCATTTTCACCATATCGCCCACTCCAATAGTTATCAGTATATGAATATAAACTCTGAAGTGGCTTAATCCCACTCCAGCTCACACACACACACACACAGAGACACACACACACACATAGATTAGCTGACACCACGTAGTAGCTCTATTGCACTATTGAACAGTACATTTAACCTTGTACAAAACATCCAGGCCAATTCTCGTTACTTAGCCTTCTACAACCTTGTACTACATTTAGAAAATAGGAAATTTTCACTTTGCTCTGCTTGCTTTCAGTCTGGTATCTTTATAGGTACATTAGGTTTAACTGCTTTTATTCTAAACATTCTTTGATTAAAATGATGCAGAACAATGTATCAGTTTAGATGAACAAAAGTAATCAATTATTCAATACATCAATCAATTGATCAAACCAAATTTCAAAACACTTCAAATCAGCCATTTCCATTCCATCTCAGTGCAAGCCCTGTTTCAGTAAAAGAGATGGAGTGGCTGCAGGCCATCAGCAATACCCTCAGTGCACTTGCTTCTGGAACAGTCAGCACCGTATAATAAATGGTGGAAGCTTGGAAAAAAAAAGCTTGGATAGACAACAAGAAACACCAAAACTAGGCATGATGACTGCACGATTTTGACTCTTTGTCCTTTGGCAAACTTCACATGCCCAAAGAGTTCAAACCAATTGAAAGTGGACAAAGCAAAGAGAGTTTTGTGATACTTAGTAATGAGGTTTTTCATACTGGTGCCAATGGTATCTCATGGTATCTCAACTCATTAACAACAACAACAATGCCATAAACATGTCAGAGCAGATGCCATTTGCTGTCATGTGTTGTCATGACAGATATTGTTTAATAATATAACAGTGCCACGTTTCCATTACCAGTACTTGTCATGACAGATCTCACAGCAATTAATGTCATAAGAGGTAAATAGAGTACACATAGCAAAAATACACTGCCATGACAGGTTTATGGTTCTACATAACACCAAAAATCATTGTGTTATTTTTTTAATGTCAAGCTTGTAACAATAGAAGAACCCTTTTTGGTGTTACATAGAACCTTTTGCAAAAAGGTTCTATATATAACCACATACAACACATTCTCCATCAATCTGAAGAACAATTCCCCCATGAAAAGAACCATTTAAGCATATAATAGTTCTATAAAGAACTTAAAGTTCTAAGTAGAACGATTGCCTTTACTAAAGAAGCCCCAAAAATGTTTTAATAGATGGCTCTTTAAAGACATGAATGTGTGTGAATATGAATAGCCTTTAGAAGTATAATGTCCTTACAATGTAAAGGTTCTAGACCAGTTAATGGATTCATTGATCTGCTTGTTTCAATCTTATACCTCTACATCTTATTCCATCATTATTTACTCTGTAATGGTTTTGGAAACTCCTGTTATGTCACAATCATGCAGGTATGCTAGCAACACCTTAACAACAACCTAGGATACCATAGCATTGGCCTAGCAAACTCTTAGTAACCACCTAGGATTAGTACAGCAATGGTCTACCAGAACCTTAGCAACCACCTTGGACACCATAGTAACAGCCTTGCAATATCTTAAAAACCACCTTGATAATATAGCAATGGCCTAATAACACCTTAGCAACCACCTGGGATAGCACAGCAATAGTCTAGGAACACCTTACCAACCACATGGGATAACATAGCAATGGCCTATCAATACCTTAGCAACCACCTGGTATAGCATAGGAATCGCCTAGCAGCACCTTAGCAATCTCCTAGCAACTACCTGGAATTACTGTATAAACCCAATGAAGTTATCAAAAACAAGCAAAAGTGTTCTGCAATTGTTTTAACCTCTGAAGCATTATTTGCTTTGATAAGAGTCAATATAATTTGTCAAAAGACTTTCATAGCATAGCATATTAGAGTCCCCTGGAGTAGTGAACACCGATGCACAATAAGCCCATTCAACAGCTCACAGCAGTGTGTGTAAAAGCGGAGGCTGCGGGTGATCAGTACATGTGGGCAGGCATTCCCCACTGCCCACTCACAACCCTTCACTCCTCTGATTCATCGGAAAACGCTTTCACTCCTGAAATACTCCTGCTCAAGATCATTGCGCTCAGAAAAACAGCCTTGCATAATAAAATCAACAATGTCAAAAGCAGCTCTTCCTGCATTACATTAACTCCTACAGACTATATATAAAAGGTCATTGCTGCAACGGTCACCGGCTGCCTGACAGTCTACGTAATCAATCAGCATGTTCAATTGAATTCTCTGGAGCAGTTAAGCTGCAGTCGTCTCAGAGCAAAGATTTAATTAACAGAAGATCGTGCAGGAGCAGAGAAATCTAAGTAAAGCATTACTATCATTACATTACAGTCTTAAAATTAAAGGTGCCAAAAAGGCGCTTTGGATCAGTGCCATGAAAGAACAAAAATAAGGGTGTAATGATTTCTATACATATGATTTGTGTGGGTTCACGTACCAAAACAGCCATAATTATTTTTTTTCTTTCATAACATTTGTGGGGAGTTTGATACCAAAAAACAGCCATAATTCATTTTTACATGACCATTTTCCAGCCTCTCTTTATCCCTTAGAATGAAACTGGCTGTATTTTTGTTAATGTGATTTTAAGACTGATATAACATAAATGATTGGCTGTCATATATCGTGCCTCATTCAAAAAGGCAGGGGTTGAAACATTGCTTACAGCTTCAGAGTAAATGGGTGGAGCTACACTGCTGTAGGCTGAATAAGTGGATATATGCAAATGCACTGATTTTAATGACATCACAAAAATAATGACTTTAAAACAGGCTGCTTTTTTCAGGTTTGTTTTCATATATGGACTGGGGACTGCACAGTACGTTTTGAAACTTTTTGCAGCTTTTTTTTGAAAATGTTTACATTTTATGGCAAGCATTTTTATGTAAAAAAGTGAGGTAAATAAAATTTTCCATGATACTGGCCCTTTAAAACTGTATTGCCTATGTGCTGCCTATCTAGGAAACCACTGTCAGTGATCAAAACTAGGCTTCTGGTTCTATCAGAGAAAGGCTGGGAAGAGGGCGGGGCTTATCTCATACACACCCACTCTGAATTAACTGAGTTTTTTAGGAAGTTACTTACAAATTGCAGACTTTGCAATTTTGAGTGGTTTATTTTATTAGAGTGCTGCTGCAGCCAAATCAGTCTGTATAATCAGAGCTCCGTAGGAACAAGACATAAAATACCCAAAATGAAATTGAATCTTGAGAATATGCATAGTTATATCACCGGGCTAAAGTACCTTTCAACTGAGTGTTTCATTCATTAAAAGGTTCTTTAGAAAAGTGGCTTGTCTATGGCACAAGTCCAAAGTACCCTTTTTTAAGCATGTGTATGGCGTCCTGTATGTGGGATGAGTGGGATTTTAGGTACTCTGCAGGAGCTCATTTACCTCTCATTTTACTGTGTAGTATGGTTAAAATAGAAATTTCACTTATTGATATTAAATTGATTTTATAGTTAATCACACCAGGGCAGCTGGAATCATGGTTGTGGGCAGGAATTTGACCCACCACTCTTCAAAGTACTGGGGCGACAACCCACCACTGTTTGAGCTCAGGACACTTAAGTTTACATAGCGCTGACCTATAGACATTTAAAAAAAAACAAAACTAATGGTCAAAACTAATTAAAATCTCAATTTCAGCTGGAGATAAAGTCATTGTGAGTTTGTGCTCAGTGAGAGGAGCTGCAGCTCACTAATCTGGTAAAAATGCTTTTATTGTGATACATGAATGAATGCACTTAGTCACCGTTTATGTTCCTACACTGTGAATTAACTGGGAAGTCCATTTTGGTCTGTTCTTAGTCTGTTTTGATGTGTGAACAGTGGCAAAAATAACAGGTCTCAGTTCTTTTCTATTGATCCCTGCTTCAGTGCACTGCTGGTGTGAATGGATTTCATATGGGAAAATTCAACACCAGAGCGCATTGCTTTACTCAGTGCTCCAGCACTGTACTGTCTGCATAATCTGCCTGTTTAACATTTTACTCTTTACAAACGCTCATATTATTCCTGCAGAATGAGCTGCAGGTAATAATAGCAGAGCAATAAAAAATAGCAAAGAAATGCCTTTGATTTCTGCCCACTTATTTTTGGCCAAGCATCAGCGACCTGCTTCTTTGATTGTGATAAACATAGACGTTAATTGTCTAATCTTTTGTTTTTTCTGCTTTCATAGTGGTAAAAATTAGTGTAACAGGGTGCTTGTATCCCTGCGAAAGATCTGATAACCAAAACATGTGTTTAATTTGGTGCACTTTAGCCTTGCAGTATAAATCCAACCAGATACAGCAACACAAAAACCCAAACTCTGGTTTGTACATTGGCTTTGAACTGGGTGCCTTCACCTTTAAACATAAACTGTATCAAAGATGTTTCATTCTGAGACTAGCTAGAGGATAAAGCCACAGTGGACCACTGATTATGACCAATGCAGCTACAGGCCACCACAACGTTAATATGCCAGAAGTGAGGTGAGCACTTTGATGATATATGGGTTTCCTACACTTTATGGACAAAATATATTGGGAGACCTACACATTACACTTACAGGAGCTTTTATGACATCCCATTCTAAATCAAAAGGTATTAATATGGAGTCCCCCCCCCCTTTGCAGCTGTAACAGCTTCCACACCTCTGGAAAAAGATTTCTACAAGATTTTGGAGTGTGTCTGTGGGAAGTTTTGCCCATTCATCCAGAAGAGCATTTACAAGGTCATAGCATTATCCCTCCTCCACCAAACCTTACTGTTGGCACAGTGTAGTCAGGCAGGTAATATTCTTCTGGCCTTCTTGTCCATTAGACTGCCTGATAGAGAAGCATGATTTGTCATGCCACAGAATACGTTTCCACTGTTCCAGAGTTCAGTGGCGGCATGTTTTACATCACTCCATCTGACGCTTGACATTGTGCTTGTTGATATAAGGCTTGCCTGTGGCTGCTCGGCCATGGAAACCCATGCTATGAAGCTCCTGGCGCACAGTTGTTGTGCTGATGTTGATGCCAGAGGAGGTTTGAACTCAGTTATTGAATCAGCAGAGGGTTGGTGACTTTTATGCACTATGCGCTTCAGCACTCAGCGACCCGCTTTGTAACTTTATGTGGTCTGACACTTCGTGGCTGAGTTACTGGGGTTCCTAAACGCTTCCGCTTTTCAATATTACCACTCACATTTGACCGTGGAAAATCTAGGAGGGAGAAATTTTGCAAACTGACTTGTTGCAAATTTGGCATCTTATTACAGTACCAGGCTCTAATTCAGCGAGCTCTTTAGAACGACCCATTCTTTCATAAATGTTTATAAAGACTGACTGCATGGCTAGGTGCATGATTTTATACACCTGTGGCAATATGACTGAATGAAACCAGTGAATTCTCTGATTAAGTGGATAAATGAATTTGAATGTCTTTGTACTCTGCTGACCAATGAAACACACCAACACCCTTCTTGGGGACTATCAAATGTTCTGTAATCATCTCAGGTGGAGATCTCTGGGTCTCTCTGGACATGATTCTTAAATAAACATATTGTTTTGGAGACTCAATTGTGACTATGCTGTTTAACTGATTTCCTGTGTTTAGTAGAGACTGCTACCACAGTAGGTTTTTCCAGAATCCTCACCGATGATCCCCAGGTTGTCCCGGAGCGTGAGAGAGTCTGCACTGCACGTGCCTGAATCCTCCAGAGAAAAGTCTTGGAACCATAAATGGATCACCTGGAGAAACAAGAGCACATAGATTGTTCTCTTTTCTCTTGCGCTCCATTCACTCCCAAAACAAATGCTCTCTCTCTCTCTCTCTCTCTCTCTGTAGGTTTCTCTAAACAGCAGATGGATGACTTACTTGCCCCATTTGTTTGCATTTGTATGTGATGTAATCATTTAGCTTTGCTATCTGTATTTACATTTAATCACTTCATGGCTCCTTTTCTCTCTTTTGAAGACACAGAACTTTCCTTTCTATTTCCTCTCCACTGCATTAGCATAAAACCCTTTTGTTCCTGTTTAAGTAGCTCTTCTGTGCTTCCACTCCAGCTTGTTCAAACTCAGCAGCTAGGACTTAAACAAAGATGTAGGAAAAAATGAAAAATGATTATCCCAGTTCAATGATCCCTCCTCATTTTTTTGCTATATCAGGATTCATTTTACAATATTATTAACTGGTTATAAAATGCAGCATATCTCTGCAGCCCTTCATTTGGTAGCACGTTTATTTCAGTAATAGGTCTCTTGGGGCTTCAGAGGAAGAGCTGCCTCAAAGATTCAATGCACAATTATGAACAGTAGGGGATAAACTACAGGGGATAAGATGAGACTGGAAAGAAAGGATGAATATAAAAGGATTCAGTCAGTTAATCATTGCAAATCACTTTAAAATGCTACATTTAATTGCTCAGTTTAAGCTGATCTCATTGAAACCTGATGGTATTTGCATATTGCCATGATTTTTCTCATCCTCCGCTGACTAGCTTCCTGACAGTCCAGTGCATTCTCATCTTAGTGCACAATTTCTATTTATTTGCTAAGTTTAACATATTGGGAAAAATAAAACAGATTATAAAATGTGCCATAAATTTTGTACAGGACACTTTTTCTGTCATTTGTCATGTGATTTGACCAGGGCATGCAAACTTTTGCATACAACTGTATAAATCTGTATAACTGCTAAATTTTATAAGTTATAGATCAATTACTGCTAACTATCAACATCTGTAGATCTGTATATCAATCACTGCTAAGTATCAATATCTATCAATCAATTACTGCTAAGTTTCAATGTCTATAGATCAATCACTGCTAAGTATCGATACCTACAGATCAGTCACTGCTGAGTATCAATATCTATAGATCAATAACTGCTAAGTATCAATATCTATGGATTAATCACTGCTAAGTATCAATATCTATGGATTAATCACTGCTAAGTATCAATGTAACCTCACTGGGGGGAAGGAGCCGGAGCTTGTGCGGGAGGTTGAGAGGTACCAACTAGATATAGTTGGGCTCACCTCCACCCACAGTGTCGGCTCTGGAACCAAACTTCTTGATAGGGGTTGGTCCCTCTCCTACTCAGGGGTTGCACAGGGTGAGAGGCACCGGGCGGGTGTGGGGATACTCACGAGTCCCCGGCTGGCAGCCGTGCAGTTGGAGTTTGTCCCGGTGGACGAGAGGGTCGCCTCAATGCAAATTAAAATCGCAGAGAGGAAAACTGACTGTTGTGTGTGCTTATGCACCAAACAACAGGTCTGAGTATTCAGCCTTCTTGGAGCAAGTGGGACTGGATGGCCCGAAGGACTCCTGACTCAGCAGATAGGTACCGACAGGCAAAAAAGGTGGCAGCCGCAACAGTGGCAAAAGCAGGGCGTGGGAGGAGTTTGGAGAAGCCATGGAAAAAGACTTTCGGTCGGCCTCAAGGAGGTTCTGGACAACTGTCCGACGACTCAGGAGCAGTCGGGGTGGCTGCGCCCTAGCTGTATTCGGCAGGGGTGGAGAAACTCTGACTTCAAATGTTGATCTTGTCAGTCGGTGGAAGGAGCACTTTGAGGAACTCCTTAATCCAGGAGGCATGCCTCCCTCAAGGGAGTCTGGGCCAGAGGCTTCTGGCGTGTCAAGCTCCATTTCCCTGGTGGAGGTCACTGAGGTAGTTGGCAAGCTCTTCAGTGGCAAGGCACCGGGGGTGGATGAGATTCATCTGGAGATGCTTAAGGCTCTGGATATTGTGGGGCTGTCGTGGCTGGCACGCCTCTGCAATATTGCATGGGCCTTGGGAACAGTACCCTTAGACTGGCAGACCGGGGTGGTGGTTCCTATTTTTAAGAAAGGGGACCGGAGGGTGTGTGCCAACTATCGACGTATCACACTGCTCAGCCTCCCTGGGAAAGTCTATGCCAAGGTGCTAGAAAGGAGACTTCGACCGATAGTTGAACCTCGGATTGAGGAGGAACAATACGGATTCTGTCCCGGCTGTGGAACAATGGACCAGCTTTTCACCCTCTCGTGGATTGTTGAGGGGGCATGGGAATTTGCCAACCCAGTCTACATGTGTTTTGTGGATTTGGAGAAGGCTTATGACCGTGTTCCTCCGGTCAGTTAACAATGATGATGACTGCTAAGTATCAATATCTGTAGATCAATCACTGCTAAGTCTCGACACCTATAGATCAATCACTGCTAAGGTTTGATGTCTATAGATCAATCACTGCTAAATATCGATACCTACAGATCAATCACTACTAAGTATCGAAACCTACAGATCAATCACTGCTAAGTATCAATACCTATATATCTATCACTGCTAAGTATCAACATCTATAGATCAATCACTGCCAAGTATTAATATCTATAGATCAATCACTGCTAAGTATTGATACCTATAGGTCAATCACTGCTATATAGCAATGTCTATAGATCAATCACTGGTCAGTATCGATACCTACAGAGCAATCACTGCTACTGCTAAGTAGCAATAACTATAGATCAATCACTTCTAAATATCAGAACCTATAGATCAATCACTCTTAAGTATCAGAACATATAGATCAATCACTGCCTAGTTTTAGAAACTGTAGATCAATTATTGCTAAATATCAATATCTATAGCTCAATCACAGCTAAGTATCAGAACCTATAGATCAGTCACTACCTAGTTTTAGAACCTATAATCGCTGATAAGTATCAGAACCTATAGATCAATCACTGCTAAGTATCAGAACCTATAGATCAATCACTGCTAAATATCAATATCTACAAATCTATCACCACTAAGTATCAGAACCTATAGATCAATCACTGCTAAATATCAATATCTATAGATCTATCACCGCTAAGTATCAGAACCTATAGATAAATCAGTGCCACCCACTTGCCGAGAGTGTGCATGATTGGTCTTTTGAAATGAAGCCATAAACTGCCTCTACTTGTAGTTAATCAAAGCACTTCTCAATTCAAGACACAGAAAGAATCACACATGCTTCTATTTCCTCTCTACTGCATTGGCATATTTCCCTTTTGTTCTGGTTTAAGCAGCTCTTCTATATGTTTGCTCCAGCTAGCTCAAACTTACCAGTTACTGTTTAAACAAATACAGAAAAATGAAATTTAAGTGACTCTCCTCTAAAATCTAACCGAGCTTTACATTCCTTCACGCAGTTTTCTGGCTTTTCAGTCATCTGGGTCACTACCTTATTGTTTTCCACAGTGATGTGCCAGCTGCAGCTCATTCCGGTATTGTAGTTGCTTGGATAATTCCCACTGCTGAACTCCCCCGAGTCTCCGCTCAGCTGTCCCAGGCTTCCACAACCCGAATCCAATACCTCCTCTGCAGACGACAAGTGAGAAACAACAAACCGTCACTGCTGGGGCCTTGGTGAACTAATTACGCTGTAACAGCACCCTGTAGATGAAGCCTTGTTAGAGTGGTAAATGAAATCTTATCAGCAAATTATAATAATTAGCACTTTTTAAACATGCATATTGTAACTGTAATATGAAAACATCATAGCTGCCGTATTTATTTTTTTCCCTCATTTGAAAGCACAAGCTGCCCTTTATTGTGTTGGTTCATGATAAATGGAGCATTAGAAGTTGTCCAAAATTACCTGAAATAGCAGCTTATCGAAGTCATTCAGAGTAGTTACTTGTGACTACTTATATAATTATAGAGAAACTGACTCAAATTTCTTTGCAGTGTTGGTGATAGGAACCAGGGGTCATGTCTACAGTGCAAACATAGCCAATTTTGCCTCACAACACCCTGCATGTACATCCCCATATACAATTTCATGTAATAACTCTCTGTGATGTTTCTTTTAGAGGAATAAACACTTCCTATCCGTCTGGTTCCTATCACCACCACTGTGAACAATTCTGACTTGGTGTGGAATGGAGCATTTCACACCAAACCATCGTTGACATTTTTTAACCATTTAATTATGTAGAACTTTTGGAAAATCGATGGAGTTCTCCTTTATGTAAGCAAAAGCTCTAACACATTTCACAAATTCTACATAATTAAATGGCTAAGATGTAAACAAAGACATTCAGAGTGTTTGGTGTGAAATGCTCCATTCTAGAGAAAATTACAAACAAAAGATTTTGTTCTGATATTCAGTTAATACATATGCAGTAATATTACAATTAATAATATCTACTATGTAATACTAAATAATTCAGCAGATGCATAGAGATGTTTATCAGCTGGAAGGTTCTATAAAAAGTGTCACTAAACAATAACAGTAAGCCAGCTGAACTAAATAACAGCACCCTGAAATGAATGCTGCAGGACAAATGCCTGCTGTATTCATTTAATTGGCTAGTTTAGATGTCATTAGCTAGTTATTGTGAGTTTCTGCTTTCTAAGTACAACCTCATTTCCAAAAAAGTTGGGATGCTGTGCAGAATGTAAATTAAATAAAATGCAATGATGTGCAAATCATGTAAACTACATTTTTAAATGAAACTAGTACAAAGACAACATATCAAATGCTGAAACTGAGAAATTTTATTGTTTTTCGCAAAATATATGCCCATTTTGAATTTGATGCCAACAACTTGCTCCAAAAAAGTTGGGACGGGGGCATGTTTACCACTGTGTTTCATCACCTCTTCTTTTAACAACACTATGTAAGCGTTTGGGAACTGACGAGACCAATTGCTGTAGTTTTGAAAGTGAAATGTTTTCCCCTTCTTGTTTGCTATAGGATTTCAGCTGCTACTTTTCACTTCCCCTCAGTCCATTTTAAATGAGCTCAGGCCCAGAGAAGGTGGCAGCATTTCTGGATCCTGTTTATGTAGTTATGCAGTTTCTCCTTTGTGTTTCTGAGTTTTAACTTGCAGCGCCAAACTGTTTTCATAGACAGTAATTTTCAGAAGTGTTTCTGAGCCCATGCAGTGATTTTTTTTTAGCATTACATAACTTTACCAGCCTTTTGTTGCCCCCATCTCAACTTTTTTGGAACGTGTTGTTGGCATCAAAATCCAAATGGGCATATATTTTTCAAAAAATGTTCCAACATTTGATATGTTGTCTTTGTACTATTTTCAAATAAATATAGGGTATAATTGATCTTTACATCATTGCATTTTGTTTTTATTTACATTTTGCACAGCGTCCTAACTTTTTTGGAAATGGGGTTGTAGATCTACTTGCTACATCTAACTTCCAGAATGAACAGCTTAGTCTATGTAACATCTACTCCATTGGAAACACCTACCTTGTACTTCATTTACAAGGTACTTTATTACTCACTGGCTACTTTACAAGCTCCACTGACTTTATTGGTCCACTATAAGGGTGTAAAATTACAGACTACCTAGATACTTACTATCTTCTTGTCATACTCAGTCAGTCAGCGCCCCTCAAACCCATTCCTCATTGGTCAGTTTCTGACTGCAGGACTGCTGATCAACCAGGTGTTTTTGGGTGATGAACAAATTGTGAGGATTTTGGTTAGATTCAGTAATGAGAAAGGTGCTTTGGCGCTTGGTCAGACTTTGGGCTGGTTTGTCATGATTCTGGCTGGTTGAAAAAAGTATATGAAATGAATAAACTACATTACTTAATAATGCGGCTGTAATTTGAACAGAGCTAATTTCTCCTCATGTCAGCGTTTAGCCTACCAAGTTTATTATAGCAGTTTATGGCATAGATTATCCAGTTCACGTGGCATTACTGACTGCATGCTGTTCTGCAATAGTTGGAAACTGGACTAGCCTGTGATCTGTCTGGTATTGTCTAAGGTAAGCACGTTTTTAAAAATGTGTATGAGGAATAGTTATGCTTGCTATGCTTATTGCTATTAATTTGTCTTTGTAATCACATGGGCACCTGGGTGCTATCATAAACAACATCAGCAAATAAATAAGTCCAGAAGTCTAAGACTACATTGAAAATCTGAGAATTTTGTCATCTAAACCTACAAATAAACATCAGAAAGTCTTAGAATTTGAAAATTTAAGATAAAAGATTTTGGGGTCATCACTTCTACTGAATCATGTGTTCTGATGACTCTCAGGTGGACTTGACCTACTCATCATAAGCTTTTGCACAATCTTATGGAGTCCATGCCCACTTGAGTTAAATCATCATCAAAGCAAAAGCACTAAGAAATTCTGAAATTCATAAGTATCAAACATTCCAAGGATTTTACAGTTATTAAAATTGTTCTGCTGATAAAATTAGAACAAATTTGTCTTAATTTGAAAAAGAATGCAAAACAAGGTGTTACTACTGATCTCAGTAGTGTTATATAAATAAACGAAATTGTTAAATGAAGTGTTAATACTCTGAAAGCATTTGTGCGGTTTGTGCAAGCTGAGATCAACACCTATTTCAAATAATTTAAATATCTTATTTAAATTATTCATGTTCTATGTTTCTTTGTCCAGCTGGTAATGTACCCAGAAGCTAATTATTCATGCCATGTTCCTTAAACACTGTAAAATTTAGTATTATGGTTGAAATGACCTTAGACTGTTTTTGCTTTGTGCCGATTTTGAACACATTTCTGGCAGAAAACTATAGAAGCAATCTGGAGGTTGATCATTATCAGTGCAGCACACAAATGATCATGATAGTATGTGTGGTGCTGGTGTGAGATCAGATATATCAGATACAGCAGTGTTGATAGAGTTCTTAGAAACATCAGTGTCACTGCTAGGTTGAAAGTGGTCCACTACCCAAAAATATCCAGCCAAGTGCAGCTCTGTGGTCAGAAGCTGAGCACTGATGATGGGCTAGAGGATAGCTAGCACAACAGAGAAGCTACAGTCTCTAACTGTACACCAGCAATAGTGGGGTTGGTGAGTGCATATCACAAAGTAAAACAGCCTTTTCTGGACATTAAAATCATGCACTGATGGTGTTCCTGCAAAATTTGACTCATGTCAGATGTAGGATTTAACCAGCACTGCTGCTTTTACTGCTCAAGAAGACGAGGGCTGTGTCGCTTTAAATGCGGCACATGCTAAGAATGCTGTCTCCTACTCGATTAGGCCCATTCACTCACAGAGATTGATGACGTACATTACTATAAAGTACGATGTGACATTTGGCTAAAGAAGCCAAGGGCAGCGATGGATATTGTTCAGAACGCTCCCTGTCTTTTTGAAGGATAAAGGCATTTTCTTAAACTAGTGGAGTGGCAATGCAGACTCTCTGGTAGTTGGAAGCTGGCCAGTGTGCTTTGTAAATTGGGGTATTTTAGAGGCTTGAAGTGCACCTAAATTTTGTGTGTGTATAGCAGGAAAGTGTAACCAGACTTTGTAAAAAGCAATCAGCATTTGAAATGTTGACATGCATACCAGTGGTTCAGTATTGGTCTAATTAAAGCTCCTGTTTGGGCATGTCTGAATACAAAATGATTGACAGTGGCATCTTCCAAACAACAAAAACAACCCATAACACCGCCAATCCATGACCCATGACCCCCCCCACTCCCCCCCAGAAAAACAGACCATTTCACTCTTCTGTGTAATGGTCTATTTTAAGCTGTCTAATGGTCATTTTAAAGATTTACATTTTGCAGCTAATGTTTAAGAACTCAGGCTTTCATCTTATATCTGTAATCCATAGCTAACTAACTGCGGGATTACTAAGACAGACTTTGTTGACACTGCGGACAAATTTCTCATGTCCCTTATTATGCATCTGTAAAGTACAATCACAGGGGGACACTAGTACAGATTCTGCAGCAGGTGGCTAACATAGGTAGGAAGGGCCTGGCTACACTACAAACAACGGTGTAGTAAACCTTTATAACAAGCACCATTAACCAATTTAGAAAAGCTCAAATAACCTACTTGCTGGGAGTTTTGGCTGGGACTCGGAGCAGCAGGAGAGCAGTCACTTTATGTGAGGGAGAGGAACGTAAGTAGCTAACGTATACATGTTGCTAACTCTGATTGGACCTTTGGCAGATCTGACGTCACCTGCGCCAAATTTAGTCTCTCTCAATTGAAGTATATTTAGAAAGGAACCTTTTTATAGAAGAAGGTAAAAACACTCTTAACATTGAGTATAAGCTGATGTCTGAAGTTCCAAGTATCTAGGAGTGCCCTGTGTGCGCTGTTTGTGCAGGGGATAGGAATGTGAACCAGGGGGGCCCTTTGCTCCCATAGGAAGGGGGCCTCTCACTTTCTCCCTTCTTCTCTTAGGTCCAAATAGATGAGATCATTTTAAAAAGAACCATATGCTCTGTCTCCTGTTTCAACAACAAGAACCATATATATATGCTGTTGGTCATTCTGTTCGGGGGAGGACATTTAGAATTGGCACGGATCCTCTCTCAGGTGCTTTATAGTGCTTGATATGATGCTGTTTTACTATGTAATAAATTTTTTGCTAGCAACTCAGTATCAGCGGAGTTTTTCTTCACAACATCTACACACCCTCGCCGCTAAATAAACAACACAACTCAAATCGAACTGAAGAAAACAGCAGAAAAAAGTCATTTAAAAAATCTCTCAGTATAAAAGGCCAAAAGTGTTCTTTCTCTGCCAGCTCATAATAAAAACATCACAAAAACTATAGAAAATAGAAGAAAATGTGCAGACAGCCATATTCTACCTTTTTTTCTTGTGTTTGATATTTCCCTTGAGATCCACATATAAGATTGTAAAGCATTTAAATTCAGGGTTACATGATCATTTTCCATCCTCTCATTAGATATTTACATAAACAGAAAAAAAGGAACGCTGATATTTTTAAACTGCAGGAACACAAAAATGTGGACGAACCTGCGTGACTCGCGAAGTTGGAGGTCACGTTGGAAAGTCAGACTATGCTGTAAATGGGACTGTAAATGGACGAGTCTTTTATACCGCTCATGTAAACGTCTTGGTTCTGTCCATTTTGTTAGACTAAATGGAATTATAGAATAAATGAAATTTGTGTGGTGGGCCATGACTGAAGCCCCTCCTCCTTCTTATCTAACGCCATATAAATTCCTATCTCTACCTGTTTCCTGTGACAAAGTTTTCGCAATACCCACCACCACCCTCATCTGTTCCTCACCTATGTCAGTCCTACCACTGTTATAAAAGCAAGATGGGCTCTGGCCTTCTAGCTCCAGGCAGAAGCCCAAGCCCAAGTTCCCTCCCTCAATCAGTCTTCCGTCATACTAACACCATGTTGAAGGCATGATCTGCACTCACAAAGAATTATGTGCTTGTGACCATAGTTATTTAGAGTTATCAAACAGTACATCACACCATTCCAGCAAAGCTCTAGTAGCAGTGGAGTAACCAGGATATTACAGGCAAATTCAGCTCTGGGCCTTTTTTGGCCAAGAAGTCAAGCACATCCATTTTTTCAGGCTTGTGGCTTGAATGATAAATGTAGTGGGCCAGACTTCCAGTTCACAAGCTTTGCATTATTAGGTTAAGTTTCTCCACTTACAGTGGAATTCCATCGATATTTCATAGTTTCTGCATAATTCAATCATTAAGATGTCAACAAAATCATTCACAGTGATTTAATGTGAAATGGCTGATTGTAGAGAAACTCTGATTTCTTTGTAGTGCTGGAGACAGAAACCAGGGTCACCACATCTAGAATGCAAGTATAGCCATCTTTTTTTCCCCACCCAAAATGACCAGTGAACCTTCATACATTTTCTAAGTTTTTATATATAAAGTTCATAAAGGTTATATAGCAGTAAATTAAAAAAAAGTTTATTAGGGGACTATTTTGCCCTACAACACCCTATGTCTACCTCTCTGCCATGACTGGATTTAAAAATATATTTTAGGTCAAAACTCAGACATCATACAGTGTATTTTTAACCATTAAGTGTATTAACTTTCTGTGAGGGAGCTTTTAGAGGCACAAAACTCTTCAGACATTCCTGTCACCATCACTGTGAAGAATTCCGACTTGCTGAATTTCTAGAACCAAGCAATTCACATTAAATCTCTTTGATTCACTTTGTGTAATTAACTATGCCAACATTTTGGAAAATTGAGATATGATTAAAATTGCAACTCTTGTGACTTGAAAATTGCGATTTCGATTAAAAAAACAATCAATCATTCAGCCCTTGGGTCTGTTCAACACAGCCCCCTGTGCTATAGGCTCCATTCCAATTGCCTGGCCTCCAATGCTTATGCCACTGTCTGATAGACAGCAGTTTTATTGCTAAACATCAATCAACATGTGTGCTATCACAATAAGTAAAAATCTCATAAAATAAGTGACAGCTGCTCTAAGTGTTCAAGCTGTGTGCAGCCATTTTGAATGATCACTTACGACACACATTTGAGGTTCCTGGGAGAATTATCACAGATTATATGGTGTGTCATGCTGTCTATGATAAGTGAAAATATGGTATACTGCAGCGAGCAGGGAGAAAGATGATTAAGAAATACAGTTGAATAAAAAATACAAATATAAATCTTTAGCAAATACCATATTCCATACTTTCCTCTCAGATCTGTCTAGTTCCCCTGAGATTCAGTGTAATGGACATGTAACATGGAAGCTTTCTTTGGCTAAATTAGGACAAGCTTGACCTTGTAGACGTCAGTGCATTCACGGGGCGGATTCACGCCTGGATGGGCGACACGGAGGCGCCCATAGCCTCTGAAATAAATAAAGAAATAAATCGCAGCGGGTGTCTTAAGAGCAGCGCCTCCCTGTCCTTCCCAGAAAAAGCTAACCTACATAGCGATGTTCTCCTCACACACATCTGCGTCTCTCGGTCTGTCAGACTGGAGTGTGGCCAGCGGCTGAACACATCAGTGCAACTCTTGTCAGCCTTCAAACCTCTCTGAGCGTCCAGGCCTGCGTCCCTGCACCTGATGGATATACGATGTGAGCAAAGCCTCCAAAACGGTCTATGCGCCTCTCGCCTTTGGAGGTTCGAGGCCATGCTTTGGTGTGTAAGAAGAAAGAGAGCGACCCAGAAAGAAAGATGTGATCTTCCAGCGGTTTGGTGTGAAATGAGTGTGGTGCGGCGCTGATAAGCCTGTACTGATACACTCACAACAAAAGTTCTCTGACAAACTGTGAAAGAGAAGAACGAACGCTTGTACTAATAAATCCATTGCAGAATGACATGGCATTTCTGTTTGAAGGTCAGAACAAAGCCTAAAAATAAGCTATCCAAATGATTTAATGCCACAATCTGGAACTGCTGTGATGCCCAAGCTGTTCTTAGCTACTGCAGCAACAGACACTTTCATACTACAGCAAAAATGTAACCAATGTGTGGAGCTTACATTGTAATCACAAGAGCTGTTCTGACAAACGCTGATTAGGGCTTATCTTAAGATATATGAGGCATTTTACTGAAGGGCAGCGTTCTTAGGAGACATGACACCTTCATAATGTACATAACCCTACATAAACATGTATAAAGGCTTATTCCGACTAACGTCAGCTGTCATAAGGGCTGATTTTGCCAATTTTGAAGTGATTTCACCTCTGAAATTGTAATGACAACTGACGCTTGTTGAAATAAGCCTTTATAAATGTTCATATAGATTTGTTGCAGTTGTCATTAAAGGGTGATGTAGATGTCGTGTAGCCTTATGAATGCCACCCTTCTGAATTTTCAAGCATGGTCCTCAAAATGTTTCTGAATACTTTGACCAAAGCACACTGACCAAAATGCCAACGAAACCAAACCTTATGTTGGTGTGAAATACCTGTGTAGGTTTTTGAAATCCTCTAGAACCTTCTCCCTGACTTACACTGTTCTAAAATGTTCTCCCCCATTAACACTGTTCTATAAACTTCTCTCTCCATTAACACAGTTCTTGAATGCTCTGTTCACTTGACTTTCTTCTATAATGCTCTATCCATATTCACACTGTTATAGAAGTCTGTACCCATTCTCAACGTTCTACAATGTTCTGTTCAGTTCACTTTGTTCTAAAATGCTGTACTCCCATTCACACTTCTCTAGAATTCTATCCCAATTCACACTGTTCTACAATGTTCTGTCTGGTTCACTTTGTTCCATAATGCTGTCCTCCGGTTCTAGAACTGATTTCCCATTCACACTGTTGCAGAAAGCACTCCCCCAATCATACTGTTCTAAAATGTTCCCCCATTCACATTGTTCTACAATGTTCTCCATCAGTTTACATTGTTCTAAAATACACCATTCAGTTCACTTTGTTCTATAATGTTCTGATCCCATTTACACTGTTCTACAATGCTCTCTTAAGTCTACTTTGTTCTATAATACTCTCTCTTGATTCACACTGTTCTAGTAGTCTATTCCCATTCACACTGTTCTACAATGTTCTTTTTAGTTCACTTTGTTCTATAATACTGTACTCCCCTTTGCACTGTTCTAGAATTCTAACCCCATTCACAATGTTCTGCAATGTTCTGTTCAGTTCACTTTGTTCTATAATGCGCTCCTTACATTTGCACTGTCCTAGACGTTTATCCCCATTCACAATGTTCTACAATGCTCTGTTTAATTCACTTTGTTCTTTGATACTGTCCTCTCATTCACACTGTTCTAGAATTATATTCCCATTCACACTGTTCTAAAATGTTGTTAAATTCATTGTTATATAATACTGTCCTCTCATTCACACTGTTCTAGAATTCTATTCCCATTCAGTGTTCTGTTCAGTTCACTTTGTTCTAGAACCCACTCCTTCCGTTCACTCTGTTCTAGAATTCTTTCCCCATTCACACTGTTCTACAATGTTAAGTTCACTTTGTTCTAGAACGCACTCCTTCCGTTCACTCTGTTCTAGAATTCTTTCCCCATTCACACTGTTCTACAATGTTAAGTTCACTTTGTTCTAGAATGCACTCCTTCCGTTCACTCTGTTCTAGAATTCTTTCCCCATTCACACTGTTCTACAATGTTAAGTTCACTTTGTTCTAGAATGCACTCCTTCCGTTCACTCTGTTCTAGAATTCTTTCCCCATTCACACTGTTCTACAATGTTAAGTTCACTTTGTTCTAGAATGCACTCCTTCCGTTCACTCTGTTCTAGAACTCTATCCCTATTCACACTTTTCTATAATGTTCTGTCTAGTTTACTTTATTCTATAACACTCTCCTGCCATCCACACTGTTCTAGAATGTTTCATCCAGTTCACTTTGTTCTATAAAGCTCTTCTTCCATTCACACTGTTCTAGAATTCAATTCTCATTCAAACATTTCTAAAATGTTCTTCCACATTCACACCATTGTAGAAAGCACTCTTCCGATTCATACTGGTCTAAAATGTTCTCCCCATTCACATTGTTCAAAGAAGCCACCCCAATCATACTCTTCTCAAATGCTCTCCCCCCAATCGCACTGTTCTAGAAAACTCTCCCTCATTAATACTGTCCTAAAATGTTCTCTTCCAGCTTACATTGTTCTAAAACGTTCTCCACATTGACACTGTTCTATGACATTCTTACTGGTTCACTTGGCTTTTCAGTGCTCATTCTGTAACAAGATAAAGCCAACATTGGAATGTTGGTGTTTGTATGGGAATGTGGGGTCAGTGGCCTTTAGAAACAACATTAACTTTGCATCATTGTGAGTTTGTTCGAAAGGTTTATTGCAATTGATTGTGTTGACTCGTTTGGAATGTATTAAGGTTTCTATCTGCTGTAAACATCTAACAGTGGTTTCTGAATGTCAGGGTTTTACATTAAATCCAACATTACAAACAGTTCAGCCAATCAGTGCTGATTCAGCCAAAACTTTTCTTAACTCAAAGCTATTGATTTGACATCAGGCCTTCATAATTCACAATTATGCCCTGTTGAAGGTTACAGAGGCTACTAAACTAAACTAATGTCATTTTAGTTCATTTATTTTTGACTAAATGTTATAAAGACCAATTGTCCATGGGCCTGAAGTAAACTCCAGCAGAGTTGCAGAGTTGTTCACGGTTCCTTCAGATTTACAGTTCAACAATATGCACACGATCAAAGGTCTGCACCAACAACTACCTTAAAACGAATGTAAAAGTAACTCACCTTCTTCATTCTCAGTTTCAGAGTTGTTTCTCTCAGTGACATAGACCACGATCAGGCCAACGTAGGCCAAGGTCATGGCCACAAAGAGAACAATCAGACTTTTCTCCAAGGCTGTCAGGCCTTTCTTGGACGCCATCTTCCTCTTCTGGTGTTCTTCGTCCACAGCGTCCTGACTGAAGGTGTGTTCAAGCTGATGAAGACAACCTTGCAATGCTTTTACCAGACAACTGTCCCATGTTTATATCTGCTGTTCGCTGTTGAACTTTGTGAGGCTGTACTTTGTTTTATGGTAAGCTAACAAGGTGCACCTGAAACACCTGCAAGCCCCCAATAGTGATCTCTGCCATTATCAGCTGGACGTGTTAATTTGATATCAGTGTTAAAGTGCAGGATTTACAGTACCAAACTGACTATATCTAATCAGACATGGCGCAATCTGGGTTTACAATCTTGATACTGGATTTACAATCTTGTATCAATATAAATACTCAAAATGACTGATGTGCAAAACTGTAGCTCACTGTAAAAAACTATTGCAACGATGCGTCCCTTTCATTATTGTTTGTGCAACACTCAACAGCTACACTTTGCATGCGTGACTATGCATGCTGCACAGGACTGATTAAGGGAGCATTCAGAAAATGCACACTGCACCTCGTGCCTAAAAAAAGCAGGACGACTCTGATACACCTGAGAGTCATCTGATCACAAACTTCATTTGAAAGAATAAGACAAAAAAAATTAATCTGACCATTTTGCACAAATCTGCTTCAATTTGAACTGTGATGTAGAAATAATGCAGAATCTTGAGTATGTTTTCTTTTACTTGTCACAACTTTTCTTTATTTTTAAGTTTTCCCAAAGTCTAAAGCTTTCTGTTGTTTATTTACAAGATTAAATGAAAATCTTCGATTCTCAGACGTTCTGACCTCACTGTATATAATAATCAGTAGAAACAGATAATATTTCAATAACAAAGCACAAAAAAGAAAGAAGTCAGGAATACAATTTATTGTGTCATAAAACAGCCAAAACCTACTTTTGTTCTTGTTGGATGATGACTAGTAATTTTGAGTCTTGAATGGTCAGCTGTGGACGATGAATGTTGCTCTTTTATTTGGCACAATGCACAAGAATTAACATTTTTTCAACTTAAATATGTAGTTTGAAAACACACAATCCACACTCAGGCTAGAGGAGTGCAGCAATAAAAAGATATAGCACTCTTAAGAGAGTTTGAAGAGTCATCATCTGAACAGCCCCTCAGGCCACAATGACATTGAACATGTTTCATTTAGCTGGAGGCATTTAGCTGGTGGAAACCCGACAGAAAAAAGCACTGATGCAGCTTCCAAACCTTAATAAAAAGCTAGGTAATTATTGTGATATAAATTATTTATATCAGCACATGCCAAGTCACAACTCACAGCAAACCACTGCCTTAAGGTTTGAATGTAGGCCCAAATCATTCCACGAGATTGGAGCCAAATGGGCATTTTATATTTTGTCAAGGAAAGTTTTCTGGACTCCATAGTTTCAAATACATATCGCTCTTTCCATTTTTGGTGCCTAATAACGCTGAGAAGCACAACCCCATCATACTGAAGCTGTGATGGAGGTGGAGGGGAATGTGAGAGATGGAACATTTCAGGCTTTCAGACACCCTGTTATCAAGTTTACACCTTCCAACATCAGTTTTTCAACAGCAAATGACATGACTTTTCTATGAATATTCCAGAAATGGTAATATTACATATATATATATATATATAGCTGTTGTCGGGAGAAAACCTCGTATCTCCAAAAAGGTAACTTTACAGGAGGAGGAAAAAATATACTTTGCTTTTAATGTAAGTCAATTGAACCAGAATTTTTTCCAAGATGTTTTGGGCTGTTTCTTTTGGTCCAATCATCGTGAAATTTAAACACAATGTAAAGGGCGACAGGCACCTTTAAATTATGTCAAAAACTGGAAAACGACAAAAATGGAGATACAAGGTTTTCTTCCGACAACAGTGACTATTTATATATATATATATATATGCATATATATAGGGTGCACAAAAGCAGAACCAGCTTTTGAGCATAGCTCTTCTGAAGACTTAAATGATGTCGCTTGCTCTTAATCATGTCATTTTTTTGGCAGAACATTATTTTTAATGCTAATAAGTTGATGTGACTGGGTGCAAAGCAAAACTCAAGAACAGATAAACTGCTAGATTTGTCTGAAAAAATATATATTTACTGTTTTTTTCAAAATTTCTGCACTCAAGCGGTTTGATGTAAAAGTGCTCTGTTTTTAGAGCAACTTAAGTCAGAATTGTTCACAGTGGTGTTGACAGGAACCAGACGTCTGCAAAGTTTATGCCTCTAAACTGAATGATTATGAAAACGCTGCCTCATGCCAGAGATGTGGCCCTGTGTTAGTTCTGAGATGATGATGTTTTGGCCTGATGTTTTGGCCTAAAACATATTTTAAAAACCATTCCTTGTGAAGAGATACATGGGGGGAAATGTAAATAGGCAAAAACCAACCATATTTTGTCAGATTTACCACCATCAGCTCTATGTACAAAGCTCAGAAGACAAGTGTAGGTTCAATGGTGGTTTTGGATAGTAAATAAAATGTCTAGATTTGTGTTGTAGACATCACAACCCCTGGTTCCTATCAGCACCACTGTAAACAAATATGAGTCAGCAAGTTTTTCTACAATTAATTATCTTACATCAAAACACTCTGAATGACTTTGTTTTTGATCTCAATGATTGAATTAGACAGAGAATGTAAAAACTGGAATTTCCCTTAAATGTGGAGACAGATATACAATTTGGGCTTGGCAGAGGATTGATGTAAGAAGGGCCTGGGTTTGATTCCCAGCTGGGCAACCAGGGTCCTTTCTATGTGGAGTTTGCATGTTCTCCCCGTGTCTGCATGGGTTTCCTCCCACAGTCCAAAGACATGCAATCAGGCCAACTGGAGAGGCTAAATTGCCCCAAGTGTGTGTGACTGTATGTGTCTACATGTCTGCCCTGCGATGGACTGGCGACCTGTCCAGGGTGTTTCCTGCTTTGCACCCAATGACCGCTGGGATAGACTCCAGCTCCCCCTGTGACCCAGAAGGATAAGTGTCTTAGAAAGTGTGTGTTTGTGTATATGTGAGATACAAATAAGTTTTAATATTAACGACTGAATAATAAGCCTGGGGTTCAAGAGTTTTACCATTTTCATCAAACACTGAATGCTTACAACTAAACACACCATCTCTGGCACACATTCGTAATGCCTGGGATCCAAAAGTCTGAAATACACTGATGTTGCTGGATTCGGCCGTCCCTCCTGCTGAATTCAGTGAACAGGATGGCAAAAGGAACAGTTTTCAGCACTGACTCAATGAATGGGGTTGAATGAAAGAGGCAGCTTTTCAAAGGAGCCCCTTTTAATCCAGTCACCACACGTTTGTCTGCATGACCCACTGGAGGGAGGCTTTTGATGGAGGCTTTTGAACGCCTCAGTGCTATCTGGCTCTGTCTTAAAGAGAAGCGTCAGGCTAACTCTATGAAGCTCTCCGTAGGAGCCTCGTTCCTCAGAGGCAGCGGTTTTGAAGCAAGAGGCACTTCATCTCATTTTATGATAATCGGAGAGTGGGGCAAGGGCTGTTTGCTGCTCCCATAAACACACGGAGTCTAGTATTAACTGCTATCAATAAGATTATAGCCACCATACCCACGTTCTGCCAGAAGCCTTGACCACATCATTATCTGGGGCTCCCTGTTGTGATTATGTTAAGCAGCAAGTTTGCATGCCTCATTTGAGATAGCTGCATTCGAGCACTTAGTGTCAATCGATCAAGTAATATGTGCATTGTTAGTCGGTCACACTGACAAAGCAGAGGAAATGAGCCTCCCGATATTACAGCTGTTCTTCACTGGGTAGTTTAACGGCCCTTGGGAGAAGTAGATCATGCTCGATGCAGAAGTGCCATTGTCTACAATGAAATCCAATGACAAATATTACATTATGTCACTATGGATTGTAGTTGGTTGATATTTGGATGTGTTACGGCTAGTGAAAGGATTAGACTTAGGTAGAAGTAGTGGTAACCTATTGTATTTAGTCAAATTTACTTGTACACCTTTGAAGGATTTGTATTTTTTTGCTGTGAATTCTCAAATGCGTATAATCTGATGCATACAGAAGCATAGAGTCATATGCAAAGCAGTGGTTTCCAACCCTGGTCCAGGAGAGCTACCATCCTAGAGAGTTTAGTTCCAATAAGCTGCCCCACCCCTTACTTAACTTCAGCCAAACAGGGACCTGCAAAGAGGTTGATTAGCTGGAGCTGGTGTGGCAAACTGTGGTTGGAACTAGGCTCTGCAGGACGGTGGATCTCGAGGACCAGGGTTGGAAACCACCGCTATACAGACTTTAAACATACTTTAGACTTCTTAAACTTTCTGCAAATTTTAGTTTAGTTATTTGTTTGCTGGGTTTAAAATGTTGGAAAGACAGTATAAAATGTGCCATAATTTTTGCACAGGCTACATTTTATGCCTATTTTCCCCCAGCGTATTCAATTCAGCTAATAAACAGTAATAGTGCATTACAATGTGCAGAAGTGTGTTCTTTGTCAAGGACGTATTGACTTACTTTCACTCAGAAAATACACAAAATTTGACTGGTGGCGCCCAAACTTTTGCACGCGGCTGTATTTGTGAGGAAATTATTCTTATTCTTATTAACTTCTTCTTCAGTTCTGTTTTAGCCTTTCACTTTCAGTTCCTATTTAGCTTTTATTTTATTCTGGTCTGTTAATGAAAGCGCCTGGATTTAGGGCTGTAGTACTCAAGTCTGGCCTCGGACTCAAGTCCAGACTCAAGATGTTTTGCCCAAGACTGTCTTCGACAATCAAACTAATCAAACTCTCTCGCCAAATTTAGACTCCGATCTTGAGACCAACTACCATTTCAAAAAAATATATTTATTTGTATTTTCATTTTATTTAACTATCACTACCAAATCATTGCATCTGTTTGTGTTTGAGGTAGCTAACTGGTGTGGGTTAACTGGTGCTGACGCATGACTGCCTAAGATAACTTCCACACATCTGACTAAATTTAGAAATCCATTTTTAGAGACATATTCTAAACTTTCAGTCAATACCACATTTATATTTGCGAGTAGAAGAAGAGATATTGTGTTATGATTTGAAGAGTTATTGCTGTTTATTGTTTTCTTTTGCAGAGGAAAAATACTCTTTACCTGAAGTTAAAACAAAGAGAAAAGAGACAGAAAAGAGACAAAAACCTGCTGATACAGAATATAAATCTATATAATGGATTATGTAATACTAAAATTTAATTTAAACCTTACAGCAAAGTTGAAGTAATTACTCTGATTTCCCAAGTGAATCTGTTGGGGTATAGCTGACTTTTAAATGACTCACCAAACAATTTGAAAAGACCACAAACTCGGACTAGAAACAGTTAAAGTTTGGCCTCAAAGAGGTTGACTTCAAATTTCAAACCGACCTGACCTTTATTTTTTTACAGGGTACCTGGATTACTTTGTTGTTGCTCACACTTCATTTTCAAGCTTTAGCTTTTTATTTCAGATCAAATGGATCTTAAATACAGAACAATAGAGCCCAACAAACTTCAGCTTCTATGCTGATAGATGCTGGATGCAATACAAGGTTCCCCTGCTGTTCTGTAGGAGCTCAGTACCTTTTTGGACCAAATACTTTTTTTACTCAAGTTGATTAGCTACTCTTAATTTTACTTGAGTCATTATTTCATTGAAGTAAGAAGACTTTTACTGGAGAATGTTTTTTTAGGCTACTTCTGGTTATGGCAGAGGGCTCCCGTGAGCGAGTCCACAATGAATGGGGGTGAATAGAGCTAAACAGCTAAAAATGATTAATTTTGGATAGTAGAAGGAT
Organism: Colossoma macropomum; assembly: GCF_904425465.1. Taxonomy (NCBI): domain Eukaryota; kingdom Metazoa; phylum Chordata; class Actinopteri; order Characiformes; family Serrasalmidae; genus Colossoma; species Colossoma macropomum. Next base: position 37,318,761 of record NW_023494791.1, read on the forward strand.
GTCCATCCATCCATCCATCGTTTAAACCGCTTATCCTTCTGGGTCGCGGTGGGGTGCCGGAGCCTATCCCAGCTGTCATTGGGCGGAAGGCAGGAGTGAGTTTATGGCCCTTGAGTAGTGTTTTATGAGACATAGTAGAAGGATGTATTTCACAAAAAAATTAAAAAATGACTGCTACTAAGTGCTGATTGGTTAGCATTACTGCTACTGAGCGCTGACTGGTTGGCATGACTGCTACTAAGTGCTGATTGGTTAACAGTACTGCTACTGAGTGCTGATTCGTTAGCATCACTGTTATCGAGTGCTGATTGGCTAGCATTACTGCTACTGAGTATGGTATGACTCATTGGCTGAGTAAGGCAGTTTGCACTCACTGGCATTGTGAATGTCATTATAAGTCCTATAACTGTTCAGAAGTGTTAAATATTATACTAGTTATGTTAAAATGTTTTATGCTGTTCTACATTCAGGATATGAATGCATTCTTCTATATAAAAATGTTTAAGCATATACAAACTACGTTTTTGCTCAAATGCTCAATACTAACCCATTTATTTTGGACTCACTTGGGACCCCCCTGTGACCGGAAGTCACAATGAGAGTGGCTGTTCTCCTCAATACACATTCTCTGGTTATGGACATTTGCCCAGCTCTAGCAGTTACATAAGCTAGCAGGTAACCTTTTTTGGTGTAGCCTACAATCTGTTGACAGGTCATGTCTTCGTTTACATGCTGAGATAAACTGAAATTTCCTTTCCTGATGGTGATAAGGCCATGCTGATTCTTACACAGCCACTGCCACCTGATTTGGCTTGTCTTTGCTCAGGGCTACTGCTAGCACTGCGAAGAGAGAGCCATACTGTCAGGATTTAATTAAGAGAAGTACAGGCAGAGTGCCTCAGCATGAAATCAGGTGTGAGCAGAAGACGACAGTCTGTCACACCGCAGCAATCTGCACATTTTTAATTTGACTTTTAATAAGAGCCGACCAGGAGTTTGAATAATCGCAGACCCTCCATTCAGGAATGAGCGTGCTAATGAGAAGCGACAGCTCTGCGACAGTTAGCCAGTGCATTATTGTTTAGCACATCCACATTCAAACTGAGAGATGAGCGTAACTGGCTTGTGCTCTTTACATGATTCATTATTTTTCCCACTTAGATTCTAACAAGCCCCACCTCTTGCACTACTATTAGTGTAGTAGTAAGAATATGCTTAGCCATGTTGAGTGAAGGGCGCTAATTCATTGACAGTTAATTAGAATTTTTAAGGGAGGGTTTGTTGGCAGACTGTATATGAACTACTAGCCAGTCCTAGAGCAGCAGGCAAGCTAGGTGGAAAAATAATGATTAGCCTTATAATGTAGGAATGTGCTTTTTGATTCTATACCAACTAACACCAAGTAAAACTGTACACTGTGCTTAAAAAATGAAATTTAAATTTAGCCTTAATTTGTTTATCAAATATTCAGATGTATTTTTTTTATTTAAAGCTACACTATGTACATTGTGGGGATTTGGAGACCTCTCTGGTGGAAATGTGTAATTGCATGCTACGTTTACAAAATCATTTGTGCCTCCGATCCCTTCTCCAAATAGAAGAATCTGATGATTGTGAGCAGGTTGAGAGAGTTTTTAAAGAGAACTCAGTCAAAACTTAGTGAAAGACATGTCTTTTGAGGATGTAAGTGAATTATCCACTTTTGTCACCATATCTTCATCAGCAAAACGTTGATTTAAACATCGAGCCAGACTTTCTTTTTGAGCATGTGCATGTGACGTTGATAAGGAAAGATTCCAAATTGGACCAGACACCTGTGAGTTTTAAATGACTTCTTCAGTCTTTTCAGGGTAACTCACAGCAGCACAAGGACACCATATTTTAGTCTGTTTTTTCCCCTGAACCAGTAATGACTTCTTTTCATTTTAACCAAAAATCATACATAGCGCAGCATTAAATACATCATATTTCCAAAAAACAGGCTACATAACTGCAGAAAATGGCGTTTTCCTAAGTCAATGTTAGGTCCCCTTAAATTCACAAAACATGTCATATGAGCAGGGGCCCAAACGTTTGTGTCCGAATGTAAATCAGACCGTTCAGTCACCTCATGCACAAAGGAAAACCTGCCTGTTAGCGTTACTGAGCTTATACAGCAAGTTAGACATATCATATAGATGTCATACTGAATGGCCAAGTCTTAGTCAAATTTGCTAAAGAGCTCTCAGATGTTTGCAAACATTCCCTTATACATTCAAATCTAATTAAAGTCAGATTAGATCGATTTGTTTGTTAGTCAGAAATAGCATGTTTTTCCATGCGTCTGGTAGCCATTGTGTGTGATAATGTTACTAAGCTCTGGTTCAAAACATACTAAGCTGAAGCAGAGGAAGATTTAAATGTTCTAAATATTCCAATTCTAACATTTTCTACATTTAATTGTGCATTTTTACATTCACATTGCATTTTTCAGTTGACGAGGTGTGACTATTACAGCTAGGCCTTCGGTTTGGGTCATAAAAGTCAAAACTCAGTCAAAACATGAGAAACGCCGCGGCAAAAGCTCGTTAATCTAAGTTAACGGTGATGAACACTTTCTGTTGGGGCTGAAATTAGCTTTTTGTTTGAATTAAACACTTGTTCACATGTTCACTTGAAGCTTGTGTCACACGTATTGGTTTACTTTGTAGCACTTTTACAGTGACATTTTCAGTAGTGAGCTCTGGTATAGAGCTGCCGCTGCTGTTTTCCGTTTCCAACAACCCATTGATCATCCTGCCGCTCATATTCACAGTCAGTGAAATATGTAGAACTTCCAGAAGGCTTTTTCCTGATACAAAAACCGATATGTTTAAAATTCTTCTTGCACACATAAAAAAGAGTAATTCTTTGTGATTTCTGCAGTGAAAAACAGTAAGACAAAACCAGTGCACATTAAAATATAGATTTGGAAGACTCAGTACGGTATACATACTGTGGAATGAAACAAAAACTCCATATGATCTGCAGATGAAAGCAATCCCTCCATCTCATGTGTCTGTCTGTGCCTGGATTGAGGAGCAGAGAGCATGGAAACAAATGTATTTCATATCCTTCACATATATTTGCTACAACTTTCAGTGTTAAATAAATTCAGTTTCATAAAAAACTCAGATTACTACTCAAAGAAAGCACTTGATAGATTGCTAAAAAAGAAATATCAGGATTAGAAATACCAATACTTCAGTGTCGGTCTGCCCATCTATATTAGCCATGTAATGAGCGCGGGATAATTACTACGAGCCTCTTGTTGACCATTAATTAGAATTTTTTGAAATTGGACGTGATTTATTGATACAGACATTCATTAGAAGCAGGGCTGAGGGCAACGCTAATGAGGTTTATGAGAGAGATATTCAGTCAAATCAGAGAGCAAGTCAGAAATTAGATGGGTTTTATCTCAGCTAAATCACTTCTGTTGTCCTCCTAGCACTGTTACACAAAGATATAGACTCATTCAGTAAGCAGAACTTAAAAATATCTCCCCACATAGGGAGATAACTACTTTTCCAGCTGCTTTCAGACTCGTAATGAAATGAGCCATTATGAAACTGAAGTCTTATCTCTCTTCTGCCAAGACCACGTAGCCCAGAACTTCCAGACTCTGAACACTGAAGAATTGAGTCGTACTTACAAGCTTACAAAGGCTTGGAGCTTCATAATCCTCCACACGCACCAAGACCGGTGACTGCTTCAAACTTCGCTCTTCTGCTGTAGCGGCAACATCATCGTGTACAAACTCTTCATAACTGTTTACATTTACTATTTATTGGAAATTTATTCATCCAGCAGTAGCCATTAAAGGGGTCATATCCCTTTTTTCTCACAGTCAATTTTCATGTACCAGGATTCATTTTTACATGACTATTTTCCTGCATGCTGTTTTGTTACTCTTACTGTTGCTCTCTGCCTTTAAGACTGCTACATGCAAATGGCCTTTGTTCTGATTGGCTGCCTTGTATCATGCATCATTCAATAAGCAAACCAGGCTGAAACACTTCTTATAACTTCAGTGCGAATGGGTGGAGCTAAACTGCTGTTTATACAGATACAAAATTGATGTTGGAACTTGTAAAAAACACTTTACAGGAGAAGGAAAAAATGATCTTAACTTTTAATGGAAGTTAAGGAGAAATTACTTATTCCAAGTCATTTTTTGCCACTTCTATTGGACATTTTAAGACAGTGTAAATAGCAACTGGCGATTTCATATTCTGTCAAAAAATGAAAAACAACCAAAATGGAGATTTGGAGGTTTGGTCCTGATAGTGATGATATGTAAATAGCCATGTTTACATGCAGCCTAATAATTCGTTAATAATTCCACTAATAGCTCAATCAGAATAGAATACACTGCCATTCAGAATACAGCTTCTATCTGATTGAACGAGGTGGGTAATCCTGTAAATAGTCAGTTAAATAGAAGGATAATAACCATGTAAACGCCTGTATGTGATTATATTCCCAATCGGAATGTTTAAGTACGTTCTGCGCATGTGTGTCTGCATCATAGAGAAAGTTTATAACGTTCAACATGGCGGAGTAGAAACTGGTCTGCAGAGGAGACGAAATTTATGCTTGGAAGTTTAAAAGATGGCGGTGGGACGGGCATTGTTACGGTAAGGGTCTACCCTAAGCAGTACTCTACGCATTCACGTAATTTTGGGTCGGATTACTTGTAGTATGCATGTAAACAGAGATTTTCTATCAGATTATTGAGTAGAGTGAGCATAAAAGCACCTCAGTCTTAATAAAAAATCAGAATGTATTCAGTCGGATTGGCAAAAATCTTTGCATGTAAACAGCCAGTGTGACATCAGAGAACAATTCATTCAAAACAAGCTGTTTTTGCAGCTTAATTTATATGTACGACTGGGTATGGTACGTTTTGAAATGTCAGCAATGAGTACACGAGCAATGAGTATCACTATTTTAAAAAAGCAAGGAAAATGATTTTATTTCCATAATACGGACCCTTTAAGTGCAGACCTGTTGGACCATGGGAACATGTATTGACCGAGCTCAGCAGGCCACACATAAATGAGGCGTTCTTCAGTGAAAGATTGTAGGTTATCAGATATTATTCAGGCAAAGTGAAGCTTTGAGCAGAACTGAGAGCTGGCAGTATATAGATAATTAGCTTGTTATAGAGTAGCACGAGAGAGAGAAAGAGAGAGAGAGGTCTGCGTGCAAGCTTTGTTTTGGAGCTCTCTCCACCGGGGGAGCAGTGATTTATGACTGCATCTGTCAGCGGTAATAAAGCAGTCTCTAATGAAGCCAGAGGAAGGTGACCTTGCGATGCAGAGTGACTTTACCCTGCATGTGTACATGTGTACAGCAGAGTTATTGACAAGACCTCTGGAACGCATTGAGTCTAATTGAAGCGCATGAGTTAGTAAGAACTGGGAGGATAAAAGCTCTTGTGTGAACATGCATGAGGGTCCAGACTCACACACATACATGGGTTGCTTCACTGCACCACTAATATATGTAGGGCAAGTATTCCATGGGGAACAGTGCCATCAAAGAAAATGCCAAAGCTCCACCAATTTAACACAGCAGCAGGTAAACAAGGGGGTGTAAATCTGACCTGAGATCTGCAAAAGGGAACATCATGTCATTAGTATGATTTAACTGGCTCATTGTTCTTAGCACAATAAAGTGTCTATAGGATAAGCAAATCTGTGTACTGTAAGTTAACTGACTCTCAGCGTTGAGTCGATTACTTTAGAAATGTGATTAGACACTGGTTATGAACTGCATGACTAAAAATGGAATCAGTAGCATAATCTAATCTGATTACTTTTGGTCTATTTCTTACTTATATAATTCTAACTGCTACTGATGGTGTCCAGTTGGCCTGACTGCATGTCTTTGGACTGTGGGAGAAAACCCACCTAGAAATGGGGAGAACTCCACACAGAAAGGACCCTGGTCGCCTGGCCAGGAATCGAACCCAGGCCCTTCTTGCTGTGAGGCAACAATGCTACCTTAATATCATTTATTATCTACCGCCTTAATTAAAATATATTCCTGAAAAAGAGTAACCCATAAAAAAGTAACTCTAATATGTTTACACCTATTTTCAAGTGTATTCTGCTCTGATTGTGGTTGTTTTTTGTAATCAGATTATGTAATCCAGATTACATGTCGTAAACTACTACCCAAAACTATTTCTGTCAGCTCTATTTCACTTTTCAGAAACCAAATAGAAAGATCACTGCTATCACCCAACAACTCCTCCAAACAATATATCACTAAGGTGAATTACTGATTAGCTTTAAAGTCAATGTGAATCCAAAATGATCATGTATTTTCTTTCCGCATCTTGACATAAATCATGGTATCTCTAAGGTCTCTAAGAGCTGAGCATTTTCTCTCAATGACAGGTGGAGGAAGTAAAACATGATATTATTTAAAGATGCACCAGAGTTTTGGCCGAAAACCACCAAAATGTCAGTGTGGAGAAAGAGGAAAAAAGATTAAATAGGTTTAAATCATAAAACAACGCTGAACAAGCAATTAGGTAATGAAAATGAGGAACAGTGATTAAAAACAGTTTGCTTTGTCGCTCTCTTGCACTACTGAGTGCAGACGTGTTCAAACACTTTGAGCAGCAGCAGATCAACAGTGAAAATGTCGGCTGTGTGGAATTGTTTCACGGTTTCTACAAGGAATATTAGCGATTTGTCATCTCTGTTCACGGCAAGCCATAACACCACCAAAGAAATTCTCCATTACAGGTTTGATTCCACTTGAAAACATAACATCCCACTCGATATACAGAATATGGCAAAACAACAGAAGCAGAACAGACAAAATGAGGAAAAAAATTCACAAATGACAGCGCCAAAGTGAAAAGTACGAAAATAAATAAATAAACAAAAAATATTTGCTTTAGATGACCAACCGTTCACTATTGCTGGGGGGTGTTCTACAATAATTTTCCATCCATCCAGCATCCAGAGGGACCCCATCTGCAGTCCAAACGACGATACAGATATGAGGGCTGGCTAAAAAGACGTGTCTCCTCGGTAAAATGATTTCAGAGCAGGCTGCTTTAATTATCAAGAAATTTAGGTCAAGGCTTTGGCTGTCTGTGGTCAAAGACACAGCAAATGGAAGCTTTACAATTAAGATGCTCCAGTCATGGTTACAGAAGACTAAAGAATTAACAGCATCATGAACTGGTGTGATAGGCATTGCAGGGTCCTTCATGTTACAAAGAAACACTACCAGTCTAAAAGATTGGATGCTAGACCTCGGACAAAAACGTGTCAACAAAACAAGCACATTACGAAAACAAGGAGCCCACCGAGTGCTTTAAATGGCATGGACCGGCACTTCCACTACCAGCGGTCACTTAAAACACAACAGCAGGAGCAACACTGGTCTGCAGTGATGTAATCCTTCGCTTTCCCCTCCTCCCCCTACTCTCCATCCCCATCTAAATAAATTAGATGAAATAAATCACAGTGCAAGAATAATGACTCCAATCAATGTTCTGCACTCCCCCTTTTCCTCCTTTTGAATTTCAATCTACATTATTTTACTTTTTAGTGCAGCGAATCACTTTGCCAGACAACTGAGGAGTGCGTTTTTTGGTCCGTTTGATGCTGCAATCTATAAAATCTCTGTGAAGGTTCAGCGAGGGGTACGGTCTGTATCAGCACTCTCGCATTGCACCACCATTGCGTCCTGCCTCCTGCTGCCCAACCTTCATCATTACTCTCTACATCAAACCCCATGTTTAGAAACAGCTCCCCTAAGGCCTGTGCAGAGGCGTCCACCCTTTAAAACCAACCTGAAACACGGTTACCAGAACATTTCTCTTCATATTTTCTAATATCAGTGAATTAGGGCTGCGACTAATGATGATTTCCATATTAGACTAACCGGTTCGATTATCGGAAAGAGAAAAATTGGTAGCACAAAATTTCACATAATGTCTCTTTCAACAAATTAGAAATGCACAAATTATTCCTCCTTTTTCGACAGTGCTCTTTCACACACCTACCGAATCTTATAAACCATACTTTTATCTAGATGAACACAAATGCTGTTTTACTCAGTGTGAAAGGTGCAGGAACAACAAAGGAATGCATGAACAAATCTTACACAGCAGTCTAAGTACTCTTAGGGAGGTAGTTCTATTTTTCCTCTAATGAGGCAAAGATAAATTCTTTAGTTTGTGTGGTCGGAAACTAGATGTAATCAAACCTATATTAGATATTAGCGAGCACACAAGCAACCCGAATAGCCGTGTCAGGCATGCAGGGCCATAAAGCATGTTCACCGTTCAAATAGCAGTAACCGCGCACATGTTAACATTTTCAAAAACATCCATCCACATGATAACCTAAAAAAGTTTTATTTCCATCCTGGAGAGCATTTTCCAAAACCTGTGTTTTCAGGGATATTAGTTTTGTGCAGGCGGGAGGCCAAAACACAGAGACTGCATTCCAAAGCCTGCATTTCACATCATAGAAGGCCCAAAGTGAAGGAGTCTTCATATACAGCCTAGACATGGAGTCTACGTTCCAAAAGACTTCAAGGATGCAACAGATGTATCCTTCCAGGCCTTTGGTTACCCATAGTTCTCTGCACACAAACTGCGCAAAGGAAAACAAACAGCACCATGAAAATCACAGAAAATGAAGCCGTTGGAGCAGAACTTGTTTTAAAAAGTTGTTCATGTGCTTAAATTTGTCTTCATTACCTTATAAAGTGTAAAATGATTAATTAATTAAAGCATTCATCCACATATCGTATATCGTCCATATATCATATTTTATTTATTAGTATTTGTATATATGTAGTTTAGCGTACTACATAAGAACATCTCCTCCATTTCCATGAGGAAATAAAACAGCATCACATACAATGAACAGGCTTCATTTTCTCTCACCAGTTCCCTCACAAGTTTCGCGCCACAATTGCAAGAGGCGGGGCCTTTCTGGTGACATCACTATGCAGCCTCATTAGTACTGTTGCCAATATTGTGACCGACAGGCTACTAAGAAGTCTTCATAGGACAGTCCTACCAAGGATCCGCCCTACCTCAGCTGCAGCCTAGGCTGTAGAACACAGCTAGAGAAATGCAGAGAAACACAAAGAAACCCAGCACACTTTCGAAAAATATCTGTATGGATGAAGACAAACAGGTCTGTGCATTAGCACACTAGCAACCAATACATATAACTTAGCCATGCAGCTCAAACAAAAATGCAGCTCATCCTTTAAGACATCGTTGTTGTTAAAGTAGACAAGTTTTGACTACACTTTTACAGCAGATGCTCGCAATGCTGAGCTTTTGTCATTTTCTTATGTGACTGTGTTTTTAGACGATATTAAACTGAAGTGGTCCCATATTTTTGACTCTTTAAGCCGTGCATAACCCTGTACTGCAGTCTCCACCATCAGTGCTTTCCCACTTGCAATCAGGTGATGTAAATGGGGAGCACAAGCATCATCATGACAACTAAACACGATTCTAACAAGATCTGTTGCCAATGATTTTTTAACATCCACATTATCAATAACGCTGATTACCTGTTGCTTGCATACCTACAATTAACACACATTATTTTTGTTTATATTCAAAGCTCAATGCTTGGGACTGCCTCATAGCACCGGCACATGTATATCCCCACTTCAAAACATCCTTAAAGGACCAGCTAATTTCAAACACTCTCCATCATTAATACACATCACAAAACGCTTCGTCAGGCAGTCTCTAGTATCATCCTGCGGGCTGAAATCTTCAAAAACAAAAACCACTGAAAAAAGAAACAGAGATCACTGAACAGGGGTAAGGGCCAGATGGAATTTGTGAGCGGCTCGGCGGTTGGCGAGCTCTGTTGCCGGCATTAATCTCTTCCAGAGTTAAACACGGCCTATGGTGAAGATCTAATCAAAGCTTTCAAACGGGCGCGAGACACAGTGCCAGCGAGAGGGAGGACATTAAATATTGAAACAAGGGCTAATTAAGAGATGAGATGAAGGGAAATGAAAGAAAATGAAGCTGGAGGAATGGTGGAATGAAGGGAGGGAGGCAAAAGAGACAGAGACAGGGAACTGCATGCAGAGACGGGAAGAGGGAAAAGCCCTTCTGCCAAATTCAATATCTATGTTTTTCTCCTAGAAGTCAAGACCTCCAAAAATAGATCTGAGATGAGGCTCACGATGGTATGTTTTCCATCTTCAGCTGAAATGGCACCATTAGTCACATCAGTGAATGCATATAGCGCTCAACAATAACAAAAATTGTTTACATGATAATGGACACATCATCCTTCACTCTGGAATTAAAATGGACATTTTTACCCTGTTGATTCATGTCTCAGGTCATATTATATGATATATATGATATCATTCATCATATCATTATTCAGCCTCTTTCTGCTGGCCCCCCTAGTGACCATTCCACCAACACAGATATCTTTAACATAATCAAATAAAACATTTTCCCCGTAACTCTGTTATCTCATTTACTAGGACACTGTTGTTTCTCTGTCTGTGAAATGCTGTGAGTGTACTGAACTGCTAGCAAGCAATGAGGGGTAAAAGGGAAGCAGTGAGAATCCACCGCTGTGAAAACTATTCACACTTCTCCACAAAGACAGCCATGCCGAGATAAAATGGACAATTGCAGCTTTCTTCACATCAAACAATGGACAACGGCAACAAAAGCTAGCCTTCAAACACAATAAAAGCACTTTCATAAATGTCGACTTGCTTGCTCGCCTACCAAACTGAACATCTAGGTCACTTGCGTTGTGGTAAATCATAAATGTTTCCATCGCCATATATTATATTAATGTTTCTGAAGAAAAAAATGTACAGTGCAAAATCTTGGGGACCTCCAAAACAGGCGGAAATTACATATTATAGCTACTGTGAAAATGGTTGAGTTTTGATTACATCACTCTGCACCAGCAGGCAGGGAAAAAGATACTAGCCAATAATATTATGTTTAATATCACTCACCCAAACTTATCACTGACAGAGAATGCCCAGCTAGTTTAGAGACCTTCCCTGATAGCGTGTCCGACTCTAATGCTACGTTCACATTACAAGCCTCATTGCTGAAATCTGATATTTTGCTCAAATCCGATCTCTCTGACATGATGGTTCACACTGGTTTAGGTAAGTGATTCAAATCTGTCATTAACGTGAACGAAAAGACCCACATGCGCACATCCTACTCAGTTACGCCACATGAATGAATCACGTGCATCATCAGCAAACAAACAAACGGTCAGAACAAGACTTCGCTGCGAAGATAATTAACTCTGATCAGCTCTCAGCTGTTCATTATTATAGCGAGACGTAGGCGAAAAAGGTAAGATGTGTTTGTTTTTTCACTGTTTACGGCTTTAACTTCTGTTAAAGCTGCCACGGTAATGCTGAATGTTTCCACTGGTGCACACGCAGTGGAAAAAAAGCACATGAATTCCGATCTGAGTGTTCACATTAAGGTCACATGACCATGAATCGGATACGTTTCCAATTTAGGACCACATATGAAAGTGTCCACACAGCCCTGAAAACATCGGATTTGAGTCACTTTAACCTGGAAATGTGAACGTAGGCTAACATACAATATGGTATCGAAGCAATATGCATTAAGCTTTCCATTTCACTTTGACTTCAAACGAAGTGTGTACATATTAAAACAAAGCACAAACACAAGGCGAAAAGGCACTGCTTATGGAAAAGTTGAATACATCGAGAGTAAATAGTATTCTCCTGAAGATTTTAATATAAAATCAGGGATAACACTGCGGTTGAATGGCACAGGCTTAGTTTACTTTATGCATAACAACAAGCACAACATATTGTGGATTTTTTTACTCTATCAAGTCTAAGTAATTGTAATGAATCTCTGAAACTTTGAGAACCCATGAAATGCTAAAAATGGGGGCCAGTCCACTGTCAGAAATGCAAAACAAATATTTACCAAACACTTTACTGTACTGAGAGTACAATAAGAATTAAACTGCACAAAGTTTTTGTGAAACTTTGTGGAAAATAATGTATAATTAGTATGCTTACATCTGATAATAATCAGTGCAATGCATAAATGTGGATTCCACAATGTGAGGTTAATAGCTGGCCATTTGAACAAATATACATGCACATAACTAAATTTGTTCCATTATCAACACTGTATTAAGTATCATTATTGCCATTTCACTCTAAATACTGCTAATGACTTGACTCTCCACGTAAATAGCTTTTTTAGTCTCTAAAAATATTTCCTCTAACACTGTTTTCCACCTTCTAACACTCATATCACCAATAGGGTTTAAATGCCACAAATCCGTCATCAGGAACGGGGGTAGTTCTGTCATGCTTTGCACTAGAACAATCTTGTGGGACCACGATTACTTAGCAGTTCTCACTCCAACACCGATGAGGGGGGTGGGCGTACGCAACAGTTGGGTCGTCGGACATTTTGGAACATGGACCTGAACACGTTAGCCTGCCTCCGCTTGCTTTTCCTCCCCGATGGCGAGTCAGATGCTCCACCTGACATGGATTTCCTGAACACCGTCTGAGCGATAATCTTTTTCTCATGCTCCTTGATTTTGCACTGGAGGTGACTCTGGATAGCAAAGCCGAGTGACTCGGGGTCCAGCGATGCGCCATACACCTCCCACGTCATGCCTTGCTCGTCCCATACCACGTCATGGACACTCTTCTTGGTCTGCTTAGCTGCCTTCTCCTCCTCCTTTTTATTCCTCTCTGGCTCCAACTTGGAACCACTCTGCTTTGAAGATGCCGCTGTAGCTTTAGCTTTGTCTGTCGGCTGCTCTGTTTTCTTCTTGTCCTCTGATGTGGAGCATGGAAGCTTGGAAGATGGAGCAGGAGCTGCTTTTGCAGCCTCTGTTTTGGCCTTGTTGTCTTCTACATGAGGAATGGTTTCCTGCGGAGGGGGCTCAGGCTGTGAAAGGGGGGATTTAGCAGCAGGAGACTTGGCAGGTTGCTCTGACTGAGCACTTGTGTCAGACAGAACTCGACAGGCCTGATCAGATGCTGTGGTCGGCATCTCACAAAGGCCTTTCCCCATGGAGTCCTGATTCGACGAGTCTGAAGTAGAAAGCACAGGGGAGGCTTTGTAGCCCTGACTGTGGCAGCTAGCCTCAGCTGAAGGCTTGTTTTGGCTGACTGTCTCTATATTGATCTGATAAACTGGTTGAAGGGGCGGATATCCTTTCTGGGCACTGAGCGGAGGAGGCCCAGGCTCTTTGGGTTTGGCTCCAAGCCTAGACTCCTGTTGTAGAGCAGCATCAGTGTGTACCGAAACAGTGCCAGGTTGAGGAACCTTCTCTGATAAGGCCATTATAGACTGACCACATGAACTAACTGACGTGCCCATCAGAATCTGTGAGGGAACAAGTGAAGGAACTTCTGCATTATCCATTTTATAAACCACTGCAAGGCTCTCTGTTTCATCCGTCTGAGAAGAGATGCACGCCTGGTTGGGTTGGTGCGTAAAAAGGCTGGGACTTGTTGCCACAGCTCGACTGCAGACCGCAGCCACGGCCTGCACTTCCACGTCTTGGTGTTGTTTACAGGGTGAGGAGCCACAATCTGCTGCTGACGTCATGGTGGAAGCCTCACGGTATAGCTTACAGTGTGTCTTCTTGTTTTCCTCCGAGGCAGAGCCTTGTGTTTGAACTGCTTCGTCAGTCAGTTGAGTATAAGAGGAGGTGTCAGGGGAGAGCGGGATACTGTTTACTGGGATTGTGTTGTGGACAGCAGAAATTTGTGATGTCACAAGGGGTTCTGCTCTGTTTTCTGGGCATTCTGATTTGTAGATGTGACCTGTCTCTTTAACAGATGTGGGCTGTGTCTTGTCTGATTGTTGAGTAACACCTGTCTCAGGTTTCTCATTGATATATGTTGGCTGAGAGGTCTCTGCTGATTTTGAAACTTCTGTTGTAAACACCTTGGAGGAAACTGCTCCTTGGGCTTTCACGGTTGAATCTGGTGGTGGTTGCTTCAGCAGATCCAAGCTGGTTGTCAGAGCTTGGTCTGATTTCATAGCGCAACTTGAATCTTTCAATTCAGGTAAGTGGGAAGTGTCCTCGTTTAAGTTTCTAGAGCTGGTAAGTGCATTCTGTTGGGGTGACACCGCAGCACAGCCCGTCAGCTTTGGGTCACTAGTGTGGCTTAGCTTTTGATTGTGCATTGTACCCGTACAAGAAATGGTTTCCTCAGTCACTGATGCTCTACTCTGTACTTTGTCCTCACACCCCTCCCTTTTGGTTGCCATTTTTGCACCATTGCCATTCGTCTCCTTGTCAACTTTAGGCGACGTAACTACAGATGACGGGCTAGTCACACACACATCCTCCCTTTTGGCAGAAAGGGCTGATAACGGTCTTGAATTAGCATTGCCATCCTTGTGACTTTCCTCAGCATTGTTCTCACATTGACCCGTCTTGATGTTTGCACGATCCTGGGCCCCAGGGTTCTTATGACCTCCACTGTCAGATGAAGGAGAGTTGGATGTCCCTTCCAAGAGCTTTTCTCCAAGATTTGTGGGACCTTTACTGGGGGACTTTAAATGCATATTATCCTGATCAGGTTTTGTTTTTTGAGCAGAGGAGTGACTGCGCTTCACATTTAAGTTTGATTCCTGGTCCCAGTTGGCATTTGTCTCTTTGTTACCCAAAGTATCTATACCAGACAGTTGTGGGACCATTTGAACAGTAACAGTCCGTTTGGGGTTAGGGACAGTTCCCATTCTGAGTCCAGCTGTATCACTTAAGTTGTTGGTATTCCAAAATCAGTGTGGATATCCTGGAAGCCTAACTGTCCCTCCAAAGCTTCCCTAAGGCATAGAGATAGAAATTAGTTCAGATACAAAAGTAAAAATGGATGTTACAAGATTAAGAGAAAACTTTGAGCTACACAAAGATTTTCTGACCATATTAAAAGGTTAAAAGCTAAATCATTTACAAATGTACTGTTGGACTTATAAATGGCCAAGAGCGTCGCAATCTCAAGAATACATTTTCATGACATAAATGGAAAAAACAAAGAGTAAGAGAAAAGCAGGTCTCAGGTTTGTGCTGCAGTGAGCTACTTTCACTGAATGTTTGAGATCATTTTTCAAAATCTGTGTACGATTATGTACAAGAATGATAAATGAGAAGAATTCACTTAAAACATTAGAGTGTATATACATATATATATATGTATATATACACATAAAATGAATCCATAAAGCAAGAACCACTTCTAACAGTCTAATTCTTTATTCTAACTGATGTAGACATTAAACGATCTCAACTTAAACACATACTTTATGAAAATTTCTCAGGTCAACTGTAATAATTTTAGACAGCACTGAAAAATATGATACACACAGACACATACAAACACATGCAGGCCACTTAGTAACACACAGACATACCAGTTACTGATCAAAGCATAGTATAGACTGTGGTACGTCAAGATAGAAGAGTGAAAGCAAAGAAACAGGTCAAGTAAAGCAACCATGCTGAACAACACAGGAACTAAAGAGGATGCAGACATTTGAGAAGGCTCTCCTCAAACAAGAATAGAAAAGACAGCTTGTAACTTCAACCTTTTTGCAAGTCCTGGGTATAAGTTATACAGTCCTGATCTCCTTAAACCTTCATATAAACTGATCCATAACCTGGATTTGGGCATGGCATAAGCCAAACACACGCTGTAACGTCAGCATCTGTAACCAGCCTTTTTATGCCTCTCCGAGAGTAATTAGTAAGGCATAACAAGCTATGTCCTTTAATCTGGGTATTTTTTCTTTGCTTTATTTTTTTGTCTGGTCATTTTGCAATGGACACTGGAGCACAGGAGAGAACAAGCACAGTGATAATGTGTGAGTTGAGCCTTAAACTCAAATAAAAGAATACAATAACAGCTCAGTAAAAGTTGTCACTAGTTTTATGCAGTATCTTTATTATGTAGTATCTTTGAAATTTGGCTATGAAACTGGCCATGGAACTTTTCGGGTGTGAGCGTTTGTAGCCTGTTTGAAACAGGAGCTGAGACATGTTTTTACTTGTGCTTTTCCCAAGACCCGAAGTCACATTTTCTGATGTTTACAAATTGACCCTGTGGTCTGAAGAGGTCCTATGTACTATAGCTTGCTTTCTGTAGAGGCATTAAATCTGCCTGTGGCACCCAGCATGTTTAACCAACACAGCCATGTTTTTAGAACACTTTCATCTATGTTAGGTACAATAAAAGTGGTCTTAAAGTAGAACATCACATCACCCAACATGTTTGGTCAGGTTAGTTAAAGGTCAGTTATGTTCATGTTTGCGAATACAAGTTTTGCCATTGTTTATATGAAAAAATGAATGAATGACATTTTTGCAACAAGCAAAAAATATAAAATTTAAATAGCCACTAAATGTGTTTTTAGCATCACTGTGGACTGTAGCCACGGTAACACAGTTAACCTTCACTGGGCACAGGCTTAATCACAGGTGACTTCAGGTAATATGTCCAAAGCTCAATTCTGAATTTTGTGGTTTCAGTTAGAGTGAAATAACCTGGTAAAACACTGACACGGTTCAGGTAACATTGGGAATAACCCACAATGAATGGTTACACTGTTAGTTACAGAGAAATCAAAATGCATTTTTAATAGTTTATGCAAAATGCAGAATCCTTTGTGTCACAAAGCAAACTCATCCTGACATACATTTTGTCACACATACAGGCTTTTATATGTACAGAATATTGTGGTTGGCTTAATACTTACATATGGATCATTCTATTGAATTGGTACAAAGTCAGAGTGTGGTCTTTCGGTCTTTCAATAGACTTTAGACTAAAATTAATTTGCTTTGAATGACCATATGCCGTAATTATGCTTATTTCATTAAAACAAATGATTGAACATTTCATTTTGTCCCTACCAAAACAATCATAACGCTACCAAAACTGTTTCGGTGGTGACAATTTGAGCTAATTTGAGCATAACTCAAAAACGCTACATGACTAGCAAACACAGCTTTGAACAGTTTTGCACACGTAAAATCATAATATTGTTCATCAAAACAAAAAAATTGACTTAATTGCAACAAAATGTGTTCATATTTGGATCCCATCAATGGGATCTAACTGATGTTGGGTTTTACTGTATTTATGTTTATTTGTCTTATTTTAATGCTATATAATGACAAAAACACACTTAACCCCACAACTTACTCCCAAGATAAATTTTTTCAAACCATTTTCTTGGCTGCCTTAGGCCTTTGCACATTACTATACACATGATAATATGAATCATCTTTTGCTCTCCATGCTAGACATCAAATCTGCTTTTTTCTTTGTTGCTTAGTGTCACACAATTCATCTTTGACTTTTGCAATCAACCCCTAGCAAAACAAATCCCTGGAGAGCTGACAGACTGAAAAATCCCCTTCTAGCAGGCAGTTACACTCACTTCTGCTAAGGACGGACTACTGCTGAGAGGGAACCTTGCTGGTTTTCTCATCTAGGTAAGAATAATGGATTATTATACCAGCTTTACTTTAATGAAGCTCTTTTCTATCACACTTCACAGAAACAGTAAATCACACCATAGCATTTTGCTTATCTATTTATTGATTCTTTCTATTTCAAGAGCTTCCTGTCAAACCTTTGGCTGACTGCCCAATGCCTTGGCCAGAAAAAGACCTGCTCAGATGGTCGCACAAAGCCTCTAAATAACAAACATTATTACACCACGTTTATCATGAATAATGTATTTTCCTTTGGTGGAAATAAATTGCATGCTTGGTAATAGCTGTTATGTCTCCTAGCACAAATAATGACCACACGTGCATATAGGGCATAAAAACGCATACCTCATCTATAAAATTGGACAACACTCAATTTTTCCATGATAATAAACACTGAATCAAAAATGGAACACACCAGTGGACAGACAGAACAAGATTTAGTGCTCACAGTACTGAGCAATGCATTTCATCTCTGATTTCTAAAAGCTGCAGCCAGAACTATTTGTCTTTATTACTCTTGAAGGGACTCTGATGGCATAAGCTGGGCTCTCGGAGGTCCCTGCCTAAAATGTATGGGAAAATACTGTGTGAAATACTGTTCAATCTGGGCAGTATTTCATAATAATACTGCACATCACATCTTTATTTTAAGGGAAGCAGGCAGAATACAGAAACCTTAGCCACTGTAATTACTCTAAATATAATTCTGGTACATCACACAGTTCAAAAGTTTGGAAGCACTTAATAATCATCATAATGTAGATGGAATTGTTATAAACTAGACACCAAAACTTAAGTGGTATATTAAACAATAACCTGTCATTGTCTATTATAGTCATTTCTTGATATGAAATGACTATGAATAGCTGGTTGATCCATAAGATTTGGTCACTGCTTTTTTAATATGAGGCATTCTGGATATTCATTTTATTTGGGTTCAGCTCGATGCTATACAGCTTTAATGGAATAATACAGCTCCCATGCAAAAAATATGGGCCAAGCCCAAAAATGGCAACACATTAAGCTTTAATTGTCTTTACAACAAATCACTAAACATACAGATGAAGTAACGTAGTATGAGATAGCTTTTCCCTTGGCTTCTTTAAATGTTTAAGTTTTGTGGTTAAACTTGCTGACAGTCTTTTACAGAAAGAAGAGTCAATACTGTTCCACTCAGCACTGATGGCTTCAAACAGTTAAAAAACACAGGCAAGCTAGTTTGTGTTTAATGTGAGACCAAATATTCAATTAGGGACTCACAGCAGGCTAAAACCATCAGTGAAAACTACTATATTTTGGGTTTGGCCCATTTGTTTTACATGGGAATGTATTTATACAGAGTTGGGCAGAATACTTTATAAAAGTAGTGCTGGCTAAATACTGAATACGCTGTCTGAAATGTATTCAGTAATGTATTCGAAAACAATACACAAAAAAGTAAATTATTTAGAATACATCCCGAATACATACTGATAAACGATAAAATACATGAAAAAAACTCTGCTGTAATTTTGATGTATTTCACGCTGTTCCTCACTGTTGCTGGTTGGCAGTTTTGTTCATGTAATTCTCCTGATAATATGTTTCAGGAAAAATGTAATTACTCAAATTTATAGAAAAATTAATACAAAATTCTCAACGTTATTTCAGCTCTCATCGCTTGCTTCAAGCTACTGCTGCTCCCACAATCCCACTGCCATCTCAGACCCAATTCGCCATATCCCCATAACAAAGTATGCAAATGTGTCTATAAAGTGAGCAGCTGTGTGATTTTCAGTGGATGATATGTATGTAACTTGTCACTGAACGCATACACAAGTCCAGTATAATGCCAAAGCTAAGCTTATCACTCGAGAATATGTCCACTGCTCAGTTCAGTTCTCCCTCAAAAGAGTTTACTAACACTCAGATTTATAACTGGCTCATCACAGTGATTTATCAGTCTACTCAGGCTTGAGGACGTGCTAATTTTGAGCTCTTCTTTAGAGAAAGCCTTTATATTCTGTGTGCTGATTTGAAAAAAAGGACTTAACAAGCAGTGATGATGTTTCTTTGAAAGATGGTATTTATTCAAAAATTAGTGGGTAAATATTCTAGAGGTATTCTTCCTAAAATGTAAAGGATAACTTTATTCTGAAGACTTCATTTACAATGTGACTTGGACTGAATACAGATACTTAATTTCCATATTCAGAATATGTTTGCCCGACAATACTCGCATGCCATTACATCCCAACCATGAATATGTGTATATATACACCCACAAAATATCCAGATACCCCTTTTAATTACTGAATTCAGCTATTTAGAGGTTCACCCATTACAGATGATCAACTGTGCAAACAGCTTGTATAATTAGTTCAAAATCCATGTAAAGGCATTGCCAAGAAAATGTGATGCTCTGGATCAGCCGCACATGAGCCTCAGGTCGCCAATGCCAAGCGCTGGCTAGAGGGACATAAAGCCTCCCAGCACTGGGCTGTAGAGCAGTGCACCTGTGTTCTCTGGAGTGATGCTGCTCCATTCAGTACCTCTGTGATGATCTGGAGTGGAGAACTGATCATCCAACATCTGTACCTGACCTCACAAATGCTCCTTTGCCTGAATGCGGTCAAATCCTCACAGCAACGTTCCATCATCTAGTGTAAAGCCTTCCCAGAAGAGTAGAGGCTGTTACTGCAGCAAAGGAGGACAAACTCTCTATTAAGACCGCTGATATCAGAAGAAAGGCTGGATGAGCTGGTATCTACAAAGGGCTGGATATACATGTCACAGCTATAGATACAGACAGTCTTCATGGCTATATGTCACAAAGAAAAGAAAACTTGGTTTGTTCTTTGAAAAGACAGGTAGCAAATTAGGGGCTACACAGACTGACTGGACAGAGCCAGGCGGAATAACGGATAATTAGACTGGATCAGTTTAGGTCACTTAAAACGTGCATGAGCTGCATTATGAGGTGGAAAGATGAACTGGGAAAGACTAACCTGAAGGTTTACTGTTAAAAAACAACGCCAACATTCAGCTCGACCATCTTTTACAGTGAATTCCTCTACCAGCCCACAGCCTATCGATGACCTTGCGAGAAAACGAAGCGTTTGGTGGCCTCTCAGTTCCCAACGTGCGAGAAACACAAGGAAAAAAGCAGAAACACACATCAATAAAAACCTTACCTGCTTCGTCTTTGTCTTACATCCTTCACGGTCTCGGGTTACAACAGCGCAGCTCGTCCTCTCCACACACATCCACACGCGCTCTCTCTCTCTCTCTCTCTCTCTCTCTCGTTCTCTCACCACTGAATTTTCATCCGACCGTTAGTGACGTGCAAGCCACGCCCTCTAGAGCGCGCCAAAAATCCAAGGGACAGTGGCGGGAAACAAAAAAATCCTAATTATTTTATTAAAATAATTACGGCTTGACCACCGCAGTCCACAGGAAATAAAGCTAATAAAAGGAACATGAATTTTAAAAAAGCATCTCTGCAGCGCTCAAATAACAGGGCTCAGTGCAGGAGATGAGCGGTAGCATGTTTAAGCAGCCGGCCTTCATTGCAGTGCTGCACATGCACAAGTCACTGCAGCACACAGAGCCAAAACAATTCACCTGCATTTACACAGACTGTCCACTTCATTAAGTACACCGCCCTGTATCTACACTTACTGTCCATTTTATCAGTTCCAGTTACCATACAGGTGCACTTTGTAGCTCTACAATTACAGACTGTAGTCCATCTGTTTCTCTGCGTACTTTGTTTCACCCTGTACTTCAGTGGTCAGGACCCCAGGACCACCACAGAGCAGATATTATTTGGGCGGTGGGTCATTCTCAGGACTGCAATGACCCTGACGTGGCGATGTGTTAGTGTGTGTTGTGCTGGTATGAGTGGATCAGACACAGCAGTGGTGCTGCAGTTGTCAAACACTGTGTCCACTCACTGTCCACTCTATTAGACACTCCTACCTTGTTGGTCCACCTTGTAGATGTAAAGTCATGGATAATAGGTCATCTGTTGCTGCGCAGTTTGTGTTGGTCATCCTCTAGTCCTTCATCAGTGGTCACTGGACGCTGTTGGCTGGGTATTTTTGGTCGGTGGAATATTCTCAGTCCAGCAGTGACACTGAGGAGTTTCAAACTTCAGCAATATTGCTCTGTCTGATACACTTGTACCAGCGCAACACTGAGAATGAACCACCACCCAAAAAATATTTGCTCTGTGGTGGTCCTGTCAGGGTTCTGACCATTGAAGAACAGGGTGAGCACAGTCTGTAACTGCAGAACTACCAAGTGTGCCTATATAGTGAGTAAAGTGGTAAATGATAAAATGGACAATGAGTGTAGAAACAAGGAGGTGTAAATGAAGTGAAGCGTAACGCCCAGGTTAACATAACTGCTTGAGACATTTCGCTGACATACACCTTACAGTCTTAGTGTCACCAAACTCATCACCATTATGTGTTCTTCTTTGAGAAGATAAGGTAAAAAGGTATGTTTTAATTTTTTCAGTTCACTGATACCAGCTTCTGCCATGTTTCGTAGCTACGGAAGGACATAAAAACAGAAACACTTGGTCACTCTCAATCATAATTTAGCGCACTTTTTCTTTTGTATATCATCATATAAACCATTATATAAACCAGAGGTGTCAAACTCAGGTCCTGCTGGGCCACAGCTCTGCAGAGATTAGTGATTTCCGTCTTCTAACACTCTAACTAATGAAGATCTTGCTAATTAACTGACCATTTGTATCTGGTGTTTCACTGAGTCAAGACTGATACATGTGGTATAAACCTTTCTGCAAAGTTTGATGATTCTATTCAATATCTGGCCTGTCCTTGAAACTTGGCTAGTGTCAGGAAAAAAGTCTCTAACAGAGTGAAGAAGAAACACTGAGAGGAGCAGCTTTACACCTACTTTTACTTGTGGAAGGTATATTTTCGGCAGCCTGCCTTCATCACACTGCTGCAGGTGTCCAGGCTGATGCAGGTCTACAGCTCCTACTGAACAAAATCAATGCACAGTCTTTTTCCAATATTTTGTTCTGTATTAATTATAATACACACAAATTCAAATTGATCTTCAGTCTTCAGTTGATTTTCTCTTGATGTTCTTTTGCCTTTATTACAGTTTCCATTCTTTCCAGAGACTCGCTTTCAGTTTTTCAAAGAAATCTGCAGACACACCTCCAAAGTTCAGTACTAGAAGTTGGTTGCATATTCTGCTTCTGACAATACCAAACACATTCATTGATGTTGAGGTCTGGACTCTGGGGTAGTCAGTCTATTTTTCTGAGAACACCAGTAGCTTCTATGTCCTTTCTTTTTCTCTATTTCCGTTTCTCAGTAAGGGCTACTTAACAGCTACACATCCTTTCAGAGCCGTAGTGTTGAGTTGTCTTCTTACAGTAGAAGGATGGACAGACACACCTGTGGATTGTTCTTTTTTTATATCTGAAGCAAAAGTGGAGCTTGATTTTCTCCTCTCTCTCAAAGATGAAAGCTTTAAGCAGTGTTTATCTGATGGAGACAGTTTCGGTGTCCCATTTTCTCTGTATCTTTTAATCATCATTATTTTGAACAGTTTTAGAAACTCATGTTTCTCTTTCCTTTTTTCCCTTCATTGTGCAAGTGGATTATCTTACACCTAATCTCCTCAGTAAATCGCTCCTGAAACATGAATAACGTACAATTAATGTTTGTTTTAGCTTGAAATTAAATAAATGAAGGGGTTTCTGCACAGCACTGTGCTTCTGTATTTATGGGGTATTTCCATTGCCTTCTTTATGACCATTGTTAAAAGTTTTAGCCTTGTTTTAAAGCCTTGTTTTGTGTGTGTGTGTGTGTGTGTGTGTGTGTGTGTGTGTGTGTGTGTGTGTGCGTGTGTGTGTTTGTGTGTGTATGTAGGAAACAGGAAGGCATTACATAGGCCTGAGACAATAAAAGACAGAGAAAGAGCATTCTGAGCTCTTGATTTCTGTCTTGAAGGAATCCCCAGTGAGATGATGAAGGAGAGATTTTGCTGGAGTTGCTCTTCTCTTGATGTGTTGCAGTCTGTAGTCTCCTCATGGGCAGTCAGCACGGAGCTGTACTGTACAAAGCGCTGCAGGCTTCTCTGAATTTTGATTGTTTGCGTAACTAATCTGACCTCAATTCCCAACTTCAGAACTATGTGCATCAGTGCCAGGAAAGTGTTAGATATATCAGTTAACATTCATGAACAGTCTCATAATAATAATAATAATAATAATAATGATAATAATGAGTGTTCTTCAAGTGTTTTTAGTGAAGGCAATGGTTCTATTTAGAACCATGAGTTCTATGAAGAACCATTTCTTGCTTAAATGCTTTTTTGTATGGTGCAATGACTTTTAAGATTGATGGAGAATCTGTTTTATATGGTTCCATACAGAACCTTTTTGAAAAGGATGGAGTACCAAAATAGGTTCTTCTATTGTTACAAGCTTGACATCGTAACAATAGAAGAACCCTAAGATCTAGTAGTACTGTAAGATGTTAAATATTTCTACAGTGGTGTATAATAAAGATTCTATAATAAACTGTAGTATTTGCCTTAGATAATATAACTGTTGCACTCTGTAATAATAAAGTACAGTACCTGTGTATACTATTTTATCTTACATTCACTGTAGGATTGTCCTAGCAGTTCTGTAGAAATTCCTGTATCTAATATCACTGGAGATCTTTTTTATGCAGGGTTAATATTGTGAGACTGTATTTATATCCAGACATCTTAGCACTCATTAAAATGTTTTTAATGTGAGAAACTCCAAATATTATGCCATGTTTCCCTTCCCACCTTATCTTCGAGCGTGTAGACTGTTTTTAAGGCACAGTAAAGAGAGCTTGTTATTAATGGTCAGTTTCTGCCCTCTGGTGGTGCTAGAAAAAAGAAGGTATCTGCAAAAGTTGGCTACAAGCCGCTCTGCGCATGCGCAGCTGGTTTCCGGGAGACAAGCTGCGACCCAGACGACAGTTGGTGCTACACGGTTAGCTGTTTAGCCGTTTATCCGTTTTTCTTAAACTATAAACCGGCGGAAACTTTTCCGAAGTTCACCAGTGAATGTTATTCGTCTGCCGTTAGAGGAACCGTGGCGTGGGGAACATAAAGGCATAAAACCACTCTGCCTGGGGTAATAGTGATATTAGCAAACTATGCTAACAAAGCTAGCTAACTGTCCTAACTAACAACCTGTTTGAGTTGGTCAGTGCCTGAGCGGGTAACGGAGTTGAGACCGGCCAGACTTTATTTAAGATACCCAGTTTAAACACTGGAGAGTAAGAGATACAGGCACCCGTTCAGCTAAATGTGAGGTTTGTGTTGATACTGCTGCTACTACTGAATAACAGACTTGAAGGGGAACTCCACCAATTTGGCAAAATGTCTAGTTACTTAGTTAAATGGTTACGATGTAAACAAAGAAAGTGAAAGTGGTTTGGTGTGAAATGCTCGATTCTAAAACTTAGTGAGCTAGAATTGTTCACAGTGGTGGTGATAGGAACCAGACGTCTGAAGGGTTTAAAGCTTCTTAGAAAAAGTTGGCCTAAACCTTCTTATTAATAAGTGTATTTGAATCTATTCATGGTGGAGGGATACATGGAGGGCGTTGTTAGACAAAATAGTCCCCAAAGAAAATGTTTTTTTTTCTTATTTACCACTATTTTACCATCATCAACATTACAAGTAAAAACTCAGAAAACATGTAGGTTGACTGGTAATTTTCAGTTTTAAAAAGGTAGGTAGATTTCTAGAGTATTTAAAAATATATTTTATATTTTATGTAACAAGTTAATTTTGTTAATAGAATATTTCAAAATTACATTTTAAAATGAAAAGGGGAATTTATTTGTATATAAAATGTTGGTCTGTCACTGAGTGAGGGTACCTTTCTGTCAGTCCAAATCAGATATCCTCACAGGCCAGCTTTGACCTGTGGGCCTCACTTTGGGCAGCCCTGCTATAAATTGTTTAATTTTCTTTCTTTGTTTTCTAAGAACTTTTTTTTCTAAGCCACAATTGAAGGATGCTGCTGTGTAATAAACCCATTTAAGGCATTTCCAGGAGTATTCCATTGATTCAGTAATGTTAAAATATCAATTTTTTTGTGTTTTTAGAAAAAAAATAAGTGTTTTTAGGATATTGTTATTGATGTGGGACATTTAGTGTGGGGAATGAAATGATACATAACTAGCATCATGCAAGCCTTAACTGCTGTGTCCCACTTCTCTCTTACTGGATGAACTATGAACCAAACCCTCCAGTCAAAGACACTCAAGCAGCTCTCTCTGATTGGACCATGTTTAAGGGGACAGGAACCCAATTTTAAAGAAAATGTTGTTACATAAAACAATGAAGACTTCAGAAACCTAAGTTGTCAAGTCTGTCCAGTAGTGTCTTATATTTTGCTTCATGGATGCTTAAATGTCTTAGGTTATAAGCTGCCCTGCACAGCTTTTAGCAACTCTAGATAAACATCCCAGACTTCTTTCATTGATTTAAATGGCCTTATCCAGCCAGCTTGTACTAATCATCAACTTACTGAAGTTGACAGTGAAGCTTGTTTTAAAGCTAATCTTTTTTGCCTTGATAGCATCACAGTTGAAAATGTTAATAACTTGCTAAATGAACTGTTTGCCAGTAAATCCTATTGGATGGAGATTGACCCTTGCTAGACAGACAGCAAATAAATAAGGATTATACAAGCATTATCTGGCCTTATCTGTCCAGTTAAAAATACGTCGAGAAAGAGATTCAACTCAAAGCCTCACGTGAGCTGCTTAAAGACATTTTGTCTAGTTTGAAGTGGCTCATACATGTGCTGCTCAGAGTCACTAGTAATGGCGAGGAGGGCGCAATGTCAAAAATGTGTATGTTGATGTGTCTTGAGTAGAGCAGTTCTGTGGAATGTATTACAAACAGCTGTTCATGACTACATTTATTGCTGTTTTCTATTACAGATGATGTTGGCGTATATCTGGCAGTACGTCTATTCATCCTTCCTTCGCTTCTGGCTGAAATGGTTTCTCAGACACGTCACAGGCAAATGTGAACTGCAGCGGATATGTGCTGGGTACAAGCAAGGAGCACTGAGGACGACACAGATAGGTGAGGGTTGTAATCTTTATACAAAATAATAAGTACTTTACTCAGGAAGATAAATAAAACACTGGAAAGATAATACAGTTACCAACAGTTGGAGGAAAGAGACCCAACACATTAGGCTCTGGAAAAGCTATAGTGATTCAGCAAGATATGGTGGCATCAAGCCTTCAAGGGCTTTAAATGTCACAAGCAAGACCTTGTAGTCAATGTGGAACTTAACAGGAATGCAGTGTAAACTGAATAGTAAGCTACCAGAGTAATATGCTCAGATTTCCTTTTTCCTGGTAAGTACACAGGCTCATTCTGCTGGGTTACTCGGGGTAACCAAACATCTATATGTTGTTATTCTGAGGAGCTTATAGTTTCAGCTTTGGTTTCACCCTCATAGAATGAGAATCTCTTTTATTTTTCATCCTGTGCTACCTACATTTCACTTGCTTACAAAAAGAGATGATCATTTTCTTGCTATATTTGTATCAGAGAGAATCCGTATTGTTTCTGTTTTCAGAGTACTCCCTGAAATCCTCAAAAAACAAGGTAAGGGACGAAGTGTACATCAAAGCTTTACGATTTACTGTGTAAACTTTACACTGATCTTCACTCAGTTTATTCTGATCATCAACACTGTTCTCAGTAGACAGACCATGATAGCATTATCACTCCTTCAAGTATTGATTAGAGAGTTAGGTTTGCATAGTAAGAACACTGATCTAGGGCCCGAGACTCCTATATTTCTGGTGTTCTGAGTCACGTAAATCTTAAATCAGATTTTGCTTTCTACTAGGGCAGATTTACCACCTCGTTATGATAACCTTTGTTTTGTTCCTGTTTGTACACATTTGAAAATTGTGTGTTTTCTCCATTAGATTGGTCTTGGTTCCTTTTATATTGCCTAGGTGTTGCAAGATGCTGTGAGTGTGAAGGAGGATGCTGTGGTGGGCTGTGTGGCACAAATCATGAAAGAAAAGAATGTCAACGCCCAAAAAGACCCAACGTAAGTTTGAATTAACGGTATCTCATGTCACACATTTAGAGATATGCCGGGTGTCATGAACTTCATGGTGAAACTGTCAAATTCTTGTTCAAATAACATGGAATTGTATCAGGTGTCTGTTTCAGTATATTTTTAACCAAAACGATTCCTTTAAACTGTATGTTGCAATGCATTAAACATACAGTTTAATCCATGGACTGATTTAGCAGTTCATTGACTTGGAAATAAGTGCTGTGTGCATTTAATTTGGACGGTGAGTAAACTCGATTCTATTGAAATAGAAAAAAGAACGATTAAATTAAATTTGAATACAAGTTTTTCAGAATATAATTAATACAAAACCTACAGTAAAGCCCTACAACATATAAGAACAGCCTTGAATTTACTTGTGTTTTCTCTCTATTGATGGCTCTTTTCTTTCCTTGAACATTTCAAGCTTTACTCTATTAGTGAGTAGGTGATCATCAGACTAATTACCTGTATTGAAAGTCATTACATATGGAGGGAATAAGAATAAAGTTGACTAATCATTGTGAACATCATAGTATGTCCACTCATTGAAGTTGACTTCAAGGACTGGCTGAAGGATTCTAATAACATAATATTTTTGCAACATAAAATATCCCTTTGTAACACATTAAGAGCAAATTTTTTGACTCAGTTGAATCAGACATTTGATTAACTAAAACAGATGGTTCTAAGGAATCGGTTCAGTCAGCTGAATCAGACTTTCCATCCCCACTATTAAAGCTTTTCACTCTTTATAGAATTGGCTGACCAAACTGACTGAACATGTAATCTTGTAGGTTTAAGGGGAATCTTCAACAGTGCCTGTTGCAAATAAGTGGCTATAGCACACTGTTCACGACAGTCGAAGAGCTAAGAAAAGAGGTGTTCGACTCAGAAAATGAAGACCATGAGAAAATGCTTCTTAAGGTGAGTTTCATTTGAGATGCTCTTTGGCCTACATTCAGTTGTTCCATCACAATGCAGGGCGATAAGAGGCTTTGGCAAACACAGCTAGTTTGATGATGACTGGGCTCTTGGAGGCACTGTAGACCTAGACCTGATCACTGTGAATGCCTGCTGTACCCTGCATGATTATTTTTGAAAGGATTGTTTGCACAGACATCACGCATTGCTTTGGTGATTAGGCTGGTGATCAGGTTGCGCAATCAGAGTTTTTTTGGAAGATGAGGGGCTATGATGACATGCCAAAAGAGTAAAAATAGCTCTGATAAGCAAATATAGATCATTAAAACAAAACATTTGTTGTTTTTTTGGTTAGTTGTGGGACTTACTGATGCCATCAGTTAAGTTGGACTCTCGATTCACAAAGCAGTGGGGCGATATTGGGTTTCAAGGTGACGACCCAAAGACTGACTTCAGGGGAATGGGCATGCTTGGCCTGGTGAACCTTGTGTAAGTCTCATAATGTTAAATAAACTATGTATAAATATTTTTCACATTAAAGTACATCTAAAAGTCTTTCTATAGGCTGAATGTCCTGTGTGGTTGATTTGCACTTGGAAGAATTATAACTGTATCCTGCTTAAGAAATGTAGAAATATCAGTGTAAAAAAATCAAACTGTTTTTCTGTAGTTTGTAATTTGGTGGATTTTTTTTGTGTTTTGTTTTGCTGGAGAAGTTTTTTCAGTGAGAACTACACCAACGCAGCGCGACAGGTCCTGTCACATGCAAACCATCCCAAGCTGGGGTAAGCAGTTTGTGGCTACACCATTCATTCTACACATTCTGTTGCACTAAAACCTTTATCTGAGCATCACTTTACCTCAGACATCATTGAATTACATTGTAATGTTAGTGTGCTTTTTTAATGCAGGTACTCTTATGCCATAGTGGGCATTAACCTGACAGAGATGGCCTATAGTTTACTGAGGAGTGGCGCTTTGAAGATGCATTTCTACAACACTGTGGCAGGAAAACCTGAAATGCGTGACTTTCACCAGCTTTACTGTGAGTAAAGTGTTTTAAGCTTTAATCCCCACCCCTAACACTGGTTAGTGGCAAACTATCCTACTGCAACTGTACAGCCCAACTGCTGGCACAGTCACTCAGGGTGCAAGAAGTGATACAGGGTGTCTGTGGGTCCTTAAAAAGTCTTGATTTGTCTAAAATTACATTTTATAAATTAAGGGCCTTATTAAGTTGTACATGTTTAAAATTAGAATTTGGTCTTGTTTAGTTTTTCACTTGACACATCACTAACATATTAAATTCAGTTTGTTTGATTTAATTAACGTTACTGATATTATTCCCAGCGATATGAGCGTAAAAAAGAGCTTTTTATATTTGGTATATATTTGGTAAATTGTCTCTTTGAAATGGCTTTTCTCAGCAGCAGTAATAGCGATGCCATGCATGGACGTTCTCTGAAATGATTGCCAGAGCTAAAAAAAAAAAAAAGATAGATTAATTTATATTATTATTCTGAGCGTAATTATTATCTTGAACTGTTCCAATGAAATCCAAATCGCTATGGGCCTCTTTCAGGCTACCTGGCATACGAGTTCGATAAATTCTGGGTGGAAGAGGAGCCTGAGAGCATCATGCAGTTCAACCACTACAGAGAGAAGTTCCACGACAAGGTCAAAGGGTACCTTCAGGAGCCAGATGTCACCCTCATCTTGAAGGTGGACACTAAAAACTGATCCACACTCCAAAGGACCCGAAATGACTGAACAAACAGATGACTGAATAATAGCGTTTTTATGGACGTCTCTCTCCCATGCTTCCTGTTTTTAAACATAGTAGCGGCAGTTTTATGGTACTTTAAACCACAGAGCCTCAGTCAGTGATCATTCCTGAACACTATACTGTAGAATTACTGGTTTATGTGGTCAGGGACTTGCCCACGCTTAATACTACAAGAAATTTTAGGTCATGACAGTAATGTTTAGAACTAGTTGGTCCTGTAGCTAGATTGGATCTCTCTCCTCACTTGATATTTTGGTTGCATATATTTATGATTCCTGTGAGTTTGCTCTTGTGGTCGTCTGTCATCTCAGGAATTTGATATGTGTCCACAGAGGAAGATCGTATATGATCAACATGAAAAGTGTGTTTTTTCTTGAGCAAAATTGTCTTGCACATAGACAGTTCAACCCTTTTGCATGTTTTAATGCTTTTTTTGATGGCTAATAAATTTACCCCATGATATATTTCTTTAAGTGGCCTGTTGCCATGTAACAGAAATGAATGGTTAATGTATTTAACGTGTAACTCTGTAGTCAGTGACATAAGCAGTGAAAGTACTGCGTTGGGGTTTGTGTATCAATATTCACCGTCTTATTTATACAATTTTGCTGGACATTTTGTAGTTCCAGTCGCACTATGAATTGCTTTGGACAGTTGCAGACATTAATAAACTAAATCAGTGGTTAAGAAATGTTTGTGTTCCCTTCATTTCATTTAAAGGACCAATATCATGTAAAAGTGCATTGTCCTCATTTTTTTACTTTTTTAATAAAAGAAAGTTTGCAGTGGTATGTAAACATCCTATTTTAAAACATCCTATTCATTTCCTGGTCTATATGGTCCATATATGGAGACTAACCTGCAAAAATATCCTGTTTTGAATGTAATATTTCTGTGATGTCACATTAACACATTTATACTTAAGTTTGGGCACTCCAGTCAAATTACATGTTCATTTTCTAGAGAAAATAAGTAAACAAGCAAAATTTCCGCACATTTGAATGCGCAATTACTGTTTATGTACTGAACGTAACAAATGGGGGGAAAAATAAAGCATAAAATGTGGTCTGTGCAAAAGTTATGGCCCATTCATATCTTTCATTTTTCCCTGATACACCAACAGAAATTGTGCTCTAAAAGTTGCAGAAATATGTCATAGTTAAGTGCGTTAAGTGTGTTCATTTTTCGTTCATCAAGGTACAAACAATGTAAATATACCCTCAAAGGTACAACAGTGGTTTTAAGGTCCAATTGTGCACCTTAAATACGTTTTTCCCAGGTGAAAAGTACATATTGTACCTTTTCATAACCTGATGTTTTAAAACAGAACAATAAAATAAAAAGCCTGGAGACGAGACGGGGTGTGTGGAGTCAATACAACTTAGAAAATATAATTTTAATGGATTATGGTACAATTATGTTCCCTGACTAAAGGTACTGAGATGTACCACCCTAGTGCCAGTTCCATACCTTTTTTTCTGAGAGTGTAGAAAACCAACACTGTAAATTGACCAGGGAGTGTAACTATAGATTCACCTATTCAGAGGCAGCAGGTTAGGCTCCAGCCATTCTCATTGAAGTTATAGGAGGTGTTTCAGTCCAGAATGCTTTTTCGAATGAGGCTCAAAGCAGGGATGCCAATCAGAACAGGGCTCATTTACATATACCAGTCTTAAAGGCATGACATAAACAGCCTGTGTAATTGTAAGGCATAAAGATAGGTTGGACAATAGTCCTGTAACAATGAATTATAATTGTTTTTGGTGCACCCCACGACCTAGAAGGATAAGCGGCTTAGAAGATGTGTGTGTTTTTGATGCATAAACCCATGGAAATGTTGTAAGTGGACCTCAGGGGAAAATAAAATACCATAAAGGATAAGATATGCGCCCTGGGCAGACACAGATGAGCTGAGTAACCCTTCAACAAAAGACCACAAACTGAAAGTTGTAAAGCAGTCAGTGTGTTTCACTTAAATAATATTTATTTTAGTAATGGACCTTGATATGTGTCACAGTGCTGGATGTGTCCTTGCACATTGCTCCTGCACGTTTACAGCACTCGACCAGTCACTCTCTCTCCACAGTAAAGGTTCATGCAGTGAACAGGCAGAGTCAAAATAAAGTTTAAAAAACATAGTTTTTATCCCGGTTAAGGAGTTCCTTTTTAAACAAAGGATTAATGAGTTAATGACAACACTTTATTATGATGATCCACTATAGATGCCCCACTTAAATATCAGTACGACTTTAAATTAAGACTACCCTTATAAAGGGTTTATGCATAGTTTAGAATCAGTGTAACACATTGATAAAAAGGCCAAAAGTGACCTGTTATAACTGATGAATATGAATATGTGATGATGCTGGCAGGTTCAATGCTGACTGATGGAGAACACAAAGTAAGATCAATAACAAGCAAAATCCTTTAACAGTATAAATGAATGTGAGTTCAGTATTAGGCAAACATATATTTGTGTTATTTAACTGCTCATGAATGATTGAAATCTGTTTATGACCTGATTGATACCTATCAAGTTTAAACCATTAATAACCCCTTTACGAAGGTAGTCTTCTAAATATCGATTTAAATTCAATAACCCTAATTTTAACCTAAAACATCAACCCTAGTCCAAAACCTAACTCTAATGCTGATGATTTGTGCATATGTAGGGGACCATCAAAGTAAAGTGTGACAGAGTTAATTAGTATCAATAATTATAAAACCAATATGGTAGCTTATAGTGTACATTCTGTGAAAAGCCACTGTGTTCATTTGAATGAATCATGAAGGGAAGGCCAAAGTGCAGAAAGTGGCTTTTCACTGTCTGCCAGCTACAGCTGACAGCAAACACTGTTTCTGAAATACACCGTCAGAGCCCCGACTCAGACAGCTTTACATACACAGAGCTTTGAGATAAGTCATAATGCTGACCTGCCATGAGCATGAACTGGTCCTGCTGTATCTCTGTATTGTAATGCTATGTGAGCCAGCGCACTTCCTTTAGTTAGTTCAGTATTTAACTTATAAATTAAATATTAGGCCACTTGGTTTTATCCTCCATCACTTTCTCTTAGGAGGCTCAAACCGGCTGCTTTCTCAGAGTCCATGAGTTCAAAATGGGGGCAGAATTACAGTCCTTTCCTCTACATGGCGGCTTCCATCTTATTCCTGGACACCATCATAGCTCTCTTCAGCTGCTCGAATGACACGAACATGACGATGTTCCAGGAGCCCAGTCTGAGGAAGGATGGTACAAACCTACAAGGAGACAGAAACAGTCATCCAGACAGAAAATTATGTTTAATCAGGGACGATTTATCATATTTATAAAAGTTTTAAAACTGGAATAGTCTCTAACTAAATAGACAAGTGGTGGACAAAGTTTGAACGCAGAGACACTCTTGCTAAATATTACTTGAGTAAAAGTAAAAATCCTCTATATTTTTATGAGTTAAAGTATAAACATTTCTGTTTTTAAATATACCCAAATGTTATAAGTGAACACTTATAAAAAAAAGATGTTTCTTCAGGGGTTCTTTAGTAAAGGGAACAATTCTATTTAGAATCATTCGTTCTATATAGAACCTTTTCATGCTTAAATGGGTCTTTGCGTGGTGAAATGGTTCCTCAGATTGAGAGACTGAGGCAGAATGTGTTGTATATGGTTCTTGTTTTGTAAATGGTTCCATATAGCACCAAAATGTTTTTATTTTTATTGTTATATACTCTTAACAAAAGATGGTGCTTCAATGGTTCTTTAGTAAAGCAAATGGTTCTATGTAGAACCATGAACACTCAAAAAACCCTTTGCATGATTAAAGGGTTCATTACATAATGAAAGGGTTTATTTGGAATGATGGAAAATGTGAATGAATGTGCTGTAGATGGTTCTTTAAAGAACCTTTTTGAAAAGGGTTCTCTATAGCACCCAAAAGGGTTCTTCTACTGTTACAAGCTGGACAAAGTAACAATAGAAGAACGCTTTTGGGTGCTATGTAGAACCATGTACAGCACGTTCTCCATCAGTCTAAAGAACCTTTTCATGATGCAAAAAAACCTTAATCATACAAAAAGGGTTCTTTGAGTGTTCATGGTTCTATACAGAACCATTTACAAAAGAACCCATGAAGCATCATCTTTTTTAACAGTGTATGCTTAACGTTGTAACAGTAACAGAACCCTTTTTGGTGCTATATAGAACCATATATAGACAGAACCATACATATAGACTGAATTAGGACTGTTAAACCCAGATAAATGTGGAACCTTATGGACTCTTCAATGTCAAGTATGTGAAGTGAGTGATCGGTTGGGTGGTTGATTGACTAGTGATTGTTTAGAGAGATAATTAATTTGATTTACCCTTTGTAGAAAGCAGTGGGGCCTTCTTTGGTCATCATGGTCCAGGCACAGTTGATGGCGCTTTTGTACTGGCCAGGAGGAGAGTTCATGTAACGAGTCTTCACCACGTCTACTGGAGAGGCTATCACCGTGGTGATGAAGCCAGCACCGAACGCAGAGAGGAAATGGCACGGCAGGTTATCTGAGGTAGAACAGTGAACAGTGAAGGTGAGGTCACCGTCTTAATGCACACAGTCTGACAGAAACGCTTGTGTAACCATTTTTTTGCCCTTTTGCATTAAGTCTGGAACAGAAGTGATAATGATTAGAGCACCTATGGGCCGATTGTCCCCTTATAGCCCCTAACATGTTGAGCAATAGTGTCTTTCTCAGAACCTGCTTACACAGACGAGCTATCAGCTGTTTCCGAGTTTCCTCACACCTTTGCCCCTGCATTCAGCACTGCCTGGCGCACGCTCAGGAAAAGAGTGCTGACTAACTGTACTTTTACTTCAGTAAAAGTCCGCCTGGGCAGAAAGTACATGTACTGTTACAAAGAGCAACTCGAGTTTTTAATACTTTTTTTTTAAATTACACTTTTTTCCTGATGATTATTTATTTACAATCAGCATGCATAGTGTTTTAATTAACATTTAACTACACTTTAAATAAAGATCTCTGAATGATTCCTGGCTTGGTCATATGGTTCTAGGAAAAAACATTTAACCTTTATATTGCATTGAGGTTCTTTTAAATAAACAGCTCTTTTACAAAACTGCTTCTTTACGGAACCAAAACTGGTCTTTGCTCTAAAGAAACCTTTTTGGCATCTTTGGTTATGTAACTATTGTGAAATCTCAATGTAAATCTCTAGGTAGACTATTAAAACGTCTCCTATAAATCTAAGTACAGTAACATGACATACAGTACTTGCAGTCTTACACCAGTGCCTCCTGAAACTCCATCTACGCTCAGATTAAGATTTGATCCTTGACCTTAACGGTTTCTCAGGGCAACCAAAAGCTATAGTTAAAGACCTTGGTGCAACACTGGATGCTAGTTTATCATTTGAGTCCCATATCAGTAGTATAAGCCTAGCTTTACACAATTTGCCCTTGAGTTGCATAACGTAAAGTGTTCTACAATTCACTTGAAACTCAGCTGTAACAGTTGCGAGTGTCACAACTTTGTGAAACAAGTCTCATGAAACAGTCAATAAAGACGCTGGTAATGCGTCACGTAATCTGTGTAAAACGACTTTATCTGTTGATGACCCCTAATTTTACACAGATTACACAGATAAAAAATACATATTAAATATGCAAATGTAAGTAAAATGTCATGGATGACCTTATATAGTGAAATATGATGCAGTAATACCGGCTGATAATTTGGCTAGTGGAACAATCAAATCTATTGCATGCAACTGATTCTTTTTGAATTGCTTTGTGTAACTGTCAAATTGCATGGAGAATATGCTGCATGCAACTCACAACCAGCCAGTAACATGTCAAACATGTCACATGTTGTGAGTTGCATGCAGCATATTCTCCATTCTTGGTACTGAAGTCCAGGTTAAAACATATTTGTTAATGCTAGCGTATGCCTAGTTTTGTGGCTCATTTTCTCCTGTTCTTGTTCTTTCTGCTGGGATTTTATAACTTAAAAAGATGCTATATAAGTAAAAATATATTTATTGTTGTTATTATTATTAATTATTTATATAGTATGACTGGGTGCTGAACACAGTTCTGTCTGTGACCTTTCATATTCATCTGTACCTTAATCTACAGGATCTGGTACTACAAAGGTTGTGCTGTATATTGCACGACCTGTATTCTGCATGCAGAGGCATGTTGGCTATCATTATTATTCTGTTATCTGCATGAAGCAATAAAAGACAGTCACGGCTTGTGCTCTATATTGGAAGATATCTGCGTTAACACTTCTTATCAGCAGACAGGATTCAACAGTGAGGGTGTGTGAGTAGGTTTGACCAATCAGCGTTAGCGCTTAGCTCAGCCTATTGCTGGATTTTGGCCTATTAAACTGATCTAGACTGGAATTAGTGCTTTATGCCATCTTTTTTTTCGCTGATTCAAGATCAGATGTTGTAAAACTTAAAAGAATGCTAACACTGCTAATACCCCATGATAGCCAGTAAGCACTATGCTAATCGGTCCCCACTGCATGCAGTTGCTGTTAGCCATGTTAGCATTTTTTGGGTGAAGCATTTTAATATAATTTTCACGTACCTGACATTAGCTTGTGTTTGAGAATGGCTTCTTTGATGAGGTCATAGGACACCAGCTCTGTGCAGTTGACCAAGGCATTCCTAGTGATGTTTGGTAGCGTCCCTGAAAGATAATTAATTTGATTTTACTTTATTTTAATGACATAATATGATGAACCATGCTTAATATGACCAATTACATGAACCAACAAAGCAAAAAAATGCCAGACTGAGGTCTGAAAAAACAAGCTAAAAGCCCCCCAGTCCTATGCAACAGGTTTGGTAATACAGACCTTTCCACAGTCCCCGGAGGCCCTCATGGTGGAAGATCTGTCTGTAAGCCTGCATGGTGCCACTGTAGCGGCGGGCCACTCCCTGCAGGTTCATCTGAGCCTGGAAGCGCACCTTCACCACATCTGTGGGCTGCGCCATGGAAACAGCCATGGCCCCCGTGGTGCAGCCAGCCAGGATCCGGATACCTACATTAGGGTCTGAAAAGAAAGAAATTTTGAAAAAACTGTGGAATTTCCCTTCAAGTCTTATCTTTCATATAAACATTCTGGGGAACAGCTTATCATGCTTTAACGTCCTGTAATTGCATTGCTGATACTGATTACTGCGGCTGTAATAAATGTATGATTCAGTGGTATTAAATCTAATCAATTATAGCCAATATTCCGTCAATCAATCACTCATTTTTTGGCTAAAATAAAATTTAGGCTATTTTCAAATGTAGGCCTCCAAAGAGTTCAGTATGTTTTATTATTCATGAATTCAATATACTTTAAATAATACTTCTGAATCACTACAATAATCTAATAACATTGAATCAAATCATGGTGAAACGACTCATAAATGTAAGTGAATGATTATGAAGTCAGATATTTACACCCCCAATTGTAACTCATATCTCTCTGGAAAACAGAAATCTGTGCGGGTGCATTTCAACATTGGAGGGCTTGTTGATTTCACAGTCAGCACTCACTGTCTTTGCCTCCTGTGTAGAAGCTCTTTACGTTGTCATAGAGGCCGATTCGTATGGAGGCGAAGGCCATCTGTCTCTGCAGGCCGGCCACCAGGCCATTATAGAGCGAGCGAGGGCCCTCTGTCCGCACCATGGTGCTGATGGTCCCAAACACGCCCCTGTAGCGAATGTCCTTGGCAGCGTCCACCACCGCCTTCTCCCCCTGAATCTAAACACAAAACAGAACAACATCCACGTCAGAGAGCTTCTGGGGGAACACATGAGAAATGATTAACTGCTCTGCTGGCAATGACGAAATACTGGACACGGACAAAACTGAACATTGACAAACTGGTTGACATGTACAGACAGAATCCACATGGTAATGTTGTCAAAGAATGTCTTTTAGAATGAATATTCAGCTTTTACCTGTGTACATGTTTCAGAACATATTTCATGTGTTGTTCCAGTATAATTTTACACACTGCAAACTATATGTTTTTTAAATTAGACTCATTTACTTGTATTTATTTGTGAATATGTTGATGACTGTGAACTGTTTGAAACCTTTCATATTTGATATTAGTTTTGAAACACTTTTTATTATTCATCACTGACAGAATGCACTAAAATCTCCAATACTCCACAATCAGGCAGTGTTTACTAAAGACAGCACATTTGGCTGGAGTGGGAGCTAAACTCACGAAGAGCCTAGAGAAACTTAAAGAACAAAGCCTAATCACAACTTGATGTAAACTACCATTCAAATGTTTGAAATCAATTGCCATATTAACATTTTTTGCTGTTTTACATGGATGATTCTACTGAATTGGCCCAAATTTCAAAACACATTTCAGAGTCTTAACTGACTTGGAATTTAGACTAAAATCCTTTTACTATGAGTGACACTATACCTTAATTACGTTTATTTTATTGAAATAAATGACTAAACGATACATTGTGTCACTAACAAAACAATCATAAGACACAGATTATTCCATAACTACACAGAATCAAAATTATTTTTTGATATTAAACCATATAAATGGTTTACATATATATACATATATATATATAGAGAACTTTGCAGGAGAAGGAAAAAACCTACTTTACTTTTTCCAAGTCATTTTGGATCCTTTCGTTTGGTCCGTTCATCATGAGATTTACACACAACGTAAAGGACAACAGGCATTTTCAAAATATGTCAAAAACTTGCTTTGTTATGGCAAACTCTGTCAGTGTCTTGCAAATACTGTGTCCATATTTTTAATATTTTCTTGTTTTTTTGTATAATTTTAAAACTCCTGTAACGTTTTCATTTCCATTAAGTTTTAGTCGCTGTTCATTTTTCTGTATCATCTGAGCACAGCAGCTTCTCTTTACACTGTGTAAATTTTTTAGAAATGCTCCAAAATCGCTTGCAATAAAACTATTTTGCATTAACTTACATTAAAGGTGAAGATTTTTTGCCCTCTCCTGTAATACGGCCATTTTTTTGAAGATACCTGTTTTTCTTTGGACATCAACAATATATAAAACAAATGCGTAAAATAAAAGTGCAGATTGCAGATGAGCTCAGTTTGTACTAACTGTAGAGCCAGCAGAGAAGCCGGTGGAGCTGGCAGAAGGAGCAGAAGCCCTGTGTGCAGTGTGCACCTCAGAGTAAAGCACGCTAAGATCTTAAAGAAGCACTCAGAAGACGCAAGCAGTCTCAGTGGAGTTGAGCAGGAGCAGAAGTGGACTGCTGGGAAGTGTGTACCTGTAGTCGGACTTTGGCGGTGTCCAGAGGGAAGGTGACCAGGTCAGCGATGCAGGCGGCCGTTCCTGCGCTCAGCACTTTCACTCCCAGAGGAGGAGGAACATCAGACGGCTTCAGACCCACCATGATCACCTGCTTATACACACACAAACCGAGAGCTTGGAAACCGCTGCATAGTCAGACACTGAAACGGCTGAGAAACTGTACACGCTAACAGCCACAGACACAGAGGGAAGAGTCAGAGGCTGCACAGTCACAGACACAGATACTGTAGTGAACTACTGAATACTCATAGCTACAGGTGTACGCTTAAAGCTATGGACACAGAAAGGAGACAGAAAATAAAAGTTTGTGATCACTCTCTACTGGACACAAGAACAAGATGCCATCACTTCCATCTAGTAGCTAAAAAGAGGACAAGCAAATTTTGAATTTATTTAACATAAGAATAGCTGTTACATGTGTCAGCAGCAATGGTGCTAGACAAAACCTGTGAACTAACATCAGTAAAGGTATGTTTTCTCAGTGATGGTAAAAATCTGTAAAATTACAGCCATTTAATTTTTTTGAAAAATGCTGCCTTTTACTGTACTTTAACAGTTTCACTAGTCCAACTAGTTATTCTGACATACTGTATTGTACTTCCACAATAATATTAACAACTATTAAAATAAATGCAAATATCTCTAAAATGAAGGCGATAAAAGATAATAATTTCTGTAATTTCTTCTTCTGTAAATTAACAACAGTGTTAAAATACAGTATGTGCATGGTTTGTTTACATACATTTAACCTTTAACTTTTTGAAAAAATAAATGCATGTAAAAAAAAGTATTTTCACTCCTACTGTAAAATGTTATAGTCAATAGTATTAGCCATTACATTTTACAGTATTTTGACAGTAAAATTCCTTTTTTTCAATGTATATTTTAATTAACACCACCTTTATTAGAGGAATAAAAGTGTCTTTTCCATCATACGTCAGCTGTTATTCTTTTTAAAACCTGGTTATATCCAGATTTGGTACCAACAGATATACAGCAATTCAAAATGAAACTCTCCAAATGTTCTCAGAAGCAGATTTAGCCTGAGATAAAACTAATTTCCCCAAAGTCTTTTACCACTGGTATTGCAATTTAGACCAAAACTAGGCATCTTCGCCTAAATTTCAATACAATTACAGTACCAGTCCATGTGCCTTAGATCCCCAGACCCAGATTAATACTAACTGGCCAATTTTTGTATTAAATGGCTACTTACTGTTTTTAATCCACTGGTCAAATAATCCCTTTGGATGAAGTTGAGCTGAGCTCGATCTTGATAAAGGCAGGTACATTTCTCTCTCTCACTTTATATTTATATGATTTTTGCAGACACTGAGAGGCGTTACTTTGTGATCAGGGGCAAACTCAAAGTCCACTTACAAACACAGAGTCAATGTCCACTTCACCGCCCGCTCAGATAAACACACTGATTTCAAAAGTGCAAGTGCAAGATAAAATCACCTTTCAACATACTGTAAGTGCTCATACTGTATACAGTATATTTAGATAGACTCCTGTCTGTCAGCAGACAAATTAAACAGATTCAAAGATCAGAAGAATATTATTGCACTTTACTGAAAAATGCAGCTGCCAGAGTCTCACTAGGAGTAAACGAAGGGAACACATCACCCCCGCATTCTTAAATCCTTACACTGGCTACCAGTCTGGTATAGAATAGACTTCAAAATACTATTACCGGTCTATAAACCGCTCAGTGGTGCAGGACCAGCATATTCATTTCATATGTTGCAGCGATATGAGCCGAGCAGAGCTCTCAGATCATTAGGAACTAGTCAGTTAGTCCTGCTGAAGATAAAGACTAGACATGTAGAAGCAGCGTTTAGCTACTACGCTGCTCTTAAATGGAACCAGCTGACAGACAGCATTAGAAGAGCCCCAACACTGGACACTTTTAAATCCAGCCTCAAACATTCCTGTTTGAGCAGCTTTCAGCGCAGTTTAAACACTGTTAGTGTTTCCAGCCTCCTTTTTCTCTGTAATGGCACTTTTTTTTAATCCTAATCTAACTTTTAGTTTTTAATTTGATTATTTAACTGTCAGAATTTAATTTCTAATTTGATTCTTAATTGAATGATTTTCTCTTTTAAATGTACTGTTTTAAGCATGTTTAATTATGTTTTATCGTTGTTTTTAATTATGTTTTTCTACTTGCGTTTACTTTACTTTTTTTAAACAACTCTTTGAATTTGACTTTGAATTTTCTCATTTGTAAAGCACTTTGAATGACAGCAGTGTTTGAAGGTGCTATAGAAATAAACCTGCCTAGCCTGAATGTGTCGGTCAAACTGATTTAGTGTCAAAACGTAACTTTTTCACTGCACACTGTGAATAGATGAGATAGGAAGAGTTCATGTCCTGCAATCTTAAGGAAGGGTGTCAAAATGAATCGATGCATCAGTTTGAAGGTGGTGATTCAACTGCATCAACTTGGTGTAAGTGCTTATAATCATTTATAATAATATTTATCTAATAATATTTAATATGCATATATATTAT
Source organism: Colossoma macropomum (assembly GCF_904425465.1). Classification (NCBI taxonomy): domain Eukaryota; kingdom Metazoa; phylum Chordata; class Actinopteri; order Characiformes; family Serrasalmidae; genus Colossoma; species Colossoma macropomum. The sequence goes on from NW_023494791.1 coordinate 37,361,007, forward strand.
TGTTCATATATTTATACATTTAAAAATCCAGAGAATTAAAAATAATAAGATAATAAAAATACCACATACTGAAATTATATATACATGTGGAATTTTTATTATTTAGTATTTTTAATTCTCTGGATTTTCAAATGTAAACAAAAAAAAATCCACTACTGTGTAAATAGTTTCTCCAGTCACAAATGGTTCTTCTTTTTTCACATAACAGATGAAATTTGTATTTACTAAAGACCGAATCAATCAAGATCTTAAGGCTATACAAAGGTCACTGTCCTAGTCTTACATGACACATCTCATGCCTACTCTTTAACTAAATGGGCCTCGGCAGTTACAGTTAATAACTTCCACTTTATTACTCAGCTTAGCCTGCGTCAGGGTAATAAGCTCCAAGAGTTCAAAGTGAGCGCACTGGTATCAGGACAGGGGCTCGACCCACATCCCAACCAATCACAGAGCAGCTTTCAGGACAGCTACCATGGCTTGAGAAATGTGATTGGTCGCAGAGCTCATTAATGTCCTGGGAATGTGAAGATGTAGGGGAGACTGTTGATGTGGCTGGTTTAGTCTCTTAAACACCTTTGCACGTCCACATCCTAAGACTTTTTTGAAAAGCAATGCAAAAGGAGTTGTTTTTAAGAGACAGGACTGAGGCTTGGAAGAATGAAGCCGCTAGCTGGTCTCTGAAGGTCAAGTGCATAAATGCTGTCTAAAATTCCTGCATTATCACATCAGATAGGTCATATCCATATTTCTTGTCTATATTTACTTTATTTTTCCCTATGATGTTTGTGTGGGTTTATGTACCAAAACCGGTCACAATTCGTTTTCCATCCTCTCATTATGCTTTGGACTGTGCCTTCATGACTGATACACACTGATCAGCCAGAAACACCCTTGTTTCTACACTTATGGGCCATTTTATCAGCTCCACGTACCATATATGTGCACTTTATAGTTCTACGACTACTGACTTTAGTCCATCTGTTGCTTTATATACTTTGTTAGCCCCATTTTACCCTGTTCTTTAATGGTCCGGACCCCATAGGACCACCTCAGAGCAGGTACTATTTGGGTGGTAGATCATTCTCAGCACTACAGTGACACTGACGTGGTGGTGGTGTGTTAGTGTGTGTTGTGGATCAGATGCAGCAGTACTGCTGTCAGTGTGGGGAGTGAATAGTACAAACTCTTTCATTTTAGTTCATGAATATTTCTGACATGTATTAATGATGAGTGCATTTAAATAGGCTTTTGTGTGTTTGGATCATATCTTCAACATGGTGGTAGTATGAGGGAAGACTGATTGTAGGAGGGGAGAAATCAGAACTGGGCTGGATTTTTGCAGGGCCTGGTGCTAGAAGGCCAAACTGCCACACTTTTATAGCAGTTGTAGGACTGGAGATGGAGAGATGGAAATTTATAGGGTGTTAGATTGGAAGGATGAGGAGTTTCAGGCATGTTCCTCCCCCAAAATTTTTATTATAGACCACTGTAGTCGTGCATCATTCTGTAATCTGCATTATGCCCATATTAGGAACTACAAGTCTAAACTCATTTCTCAATGCCCAAAATGAATGGGGTTTTCAAAGTGTATAGGAGTGTATATATTTCTCCTGAATGTCACTAGATCCTCTGAATTACAAGGTTGTTAAGGAGCCAACTCAATATATGAATACTGCTACAGGTGCACTAAAGCTACTGCGCATCAATTTCATGTTGCTAAGCTACAAAAAAGTAAGGCAGGCTATGTTCGTGTTCTGGCAATTGTGCTATGCAAATAGTTAATGTTTAAAAAAAACTGTTAAACGTTAATGTTAAAAAGCTAATGTTACCTAGATCATTATCAGATTTTAATAGCTACCTGATTATTTAAATGGTCATGTATGCAGCATACTCTGATTTCTTAGGTCGGACTGAGGCCTAGAAATCTAATTAAGAGAACTGGATTTTAGCTGGATTTTAGCAATGCGGTTTTACAGAGCTTGTATACTCATACTCTGATTTCTTTCGCTTTTTTTCAGTCTGTACAAGGTAGGCGTTTCTAATAAAGTGGCCAGTGAATGAAAGCACAAGTTAGGTGTTTCTAATAAAGTGGCCAACAAGTGGAAGTACAAGGCAGTTGTTTCTAATAAAGTGGCCAGTGAGAGAAGCACAAGGTGGGTGATTCTAATAAAGTGGGTGGTGTGTATATCTCTAAATGTAGGATGATGGTAAACAGGTTAATGTCCGTCAGCACTACAGTTCAGACAGAGGACATGGAGTGACGCTGTGGCTGAAGTTCGCACAGGGACAGATAAGAGACTTGCCTCACTGCATGTTTTGTTAAGAGCATGACTACGTAAAATATGGCCACCTTACGCAAGAGACTTTAATGTGCAGATACCAGTTACAGCCGTAAACTGGTCTTTAAGTGCAAAGGCTTCTGTCTACTGGATCTGTGTTCTTGGCAGAGATCAGACAGATGGATCAGAATTTGGACGTCTCTGGTGAAGCCTTTCCGCTACAACTTTCAGAGCCAAAGTTTTGTGCAGATATAATTAACAAAAGGCAGTACAGACACAATTACATCCTTACGCCAAACAGTCAGTCACCCAAGATGTCTGTGGTTTCTTCTGTAGTTCTCTAGCCGAGCTATAAAGGTCTATGTCACTAAAACGTGTTAGCTTCTGTTACTTGTTAGCTACATTAGCCTCGTAGCTCTAGTGCAAACCTAAAAAAGCAAACTTCAGACACCAAACCTGTCCTGGCTGATTGAATATGAGAGAGAGCAAATCAGGGTCAGTCTGTCTAAACTGATTGGATTTTGGCTTCTGGATTAGATTAAATCCTGAAATGTCACTGAAATAGGCCAACAGATTCAGCACTAAGACTATTGCAGCTAAAAGGGAATTCCACCAATTTTTCAAAATTTCTGTATAATTCAATCGTTAAGATGTAAACAAAGTCGTTCTGAGTAGTTTGATGTCAAATGTTGCATCATAGAGAGAATCTAGAGACAGAATTGTTCACAATGGTGGTGATAGAAACCAGATGTCTGAAGAGTTTAATGCCTCTAAAAGTTACTCTAAAATTACTACATGCAATCATTATGAATGCGTAATCTAATAATGTAATCTACAACATGGACTCGTCAGATCACCACACTACACTGGGCATCAGTCCATTTCAGATGAGCTCGAGCCCAAAGACATTGGCAGTGTTTCTGAATGTTGTTGACTTCCACTGTCCATAGTACAGTCTTGTATTTGCATTTACAACTTGAATTTGTGGAAGCAGTGACAGACTGTGTTTTATCGACAACTTGTCAAAGTGCTCTCGAGCCCATGTTGTGATCTCCCTCACAGAAACATGACAGGTTTTAGTGCAGTGCCATCTGATGGGTTCAAAGGTCATGGACATTAAGTTGGGGTTTTCTGACTTTCCATTTACACACTGAGATTTCTCTAGATTTCTTGAATGTTTTGGCGTTATGCACTGTAGAGGGTGAAATACCTAAAATCTTTGCGATTGCTCACAGAGGAACATTATTTTTGAACTGTCAGATTTTTTGTTGCTGCATTTTTAGCGTGATGAGTGATGAGCCGCGACCCATCCTTCCTCATAAAGAACAAGGCCTTTCCTCGTTGTTTTGTTTTACACCCAAGCATGATTGCATCATCCTGTTTAGGATGATTTTTGAACATTTCACAATGCTCCTAATCTAAAATTGCCCTTGTTTCAACTTTATGGGAACATTCTGCAGGCATCAGTTTCAGATTCATCATCTGTTCAGAAAAAACAATTAAGTTGATAAGATTACACATTACACATTTTGTCTTTGCACTATTTTGTGTAAATACAGGTCAAAGTGGATTTATAAATCACTGATTTCTCTTTTTCTCTGCATTTCACACTGTGCCAGTTTTTGGAATTTAATTTGTGTTTGCTGAGTTTAACATTGGAAAAAAATAACATAACACACAAAATGTGCCACAACTTTTACACAGGCCACATTTGATGTTTTATTTTATCCTCAATATGTTAAAATTCAATAAATAAAGAGTAATATGCATTTAAAGGTTTGTGTTTAAAGGGATGTGTTTTCTGTAGAGGATGTAATGACATTTTCATTTAGAAAATCAACAAAACATGTCAATTTACCAGGAGCATTCAAAATGGATTTAAAACCTCTCCACATTGTCTGCTTCATGTTGGCTTGCCTGATGTTTTTTAATGAAACTTGTATGTGCAGTCAGCTTCATAATTATTGGTACTTTAGGTGAAAATGGTTTGAAAAAGGGTGTAAAAATGTTCATTAGCTCATTCTTACACTTACGAAAGAAATCTAATATTTAACTGAAGTAAATTTAGTCTGAAAATACAAAAATGCCTATTAAAATATGTATTTTTCACACATAACGTGTCACAAGATGTGTACATAATACAAAATGTGTCTCAATAATTGGCACACCTAGATATTTTTATGAACAAAACATAACTGAAGTCCACCTCAGTGTTTAGGAACTCTTATATAAGGTCAACCATGACCTCCAGTTTTACTGGGGTATAAATATAAGATCACACAGAGGGCGAATCTCATCATGGAGAAGATGAGAGAAATCCACAAATGAAATGAGATGTGGTGACCTTCAAAAATCAGGCAATAGCTATAAAAAACCAACTGCATGCCTGAAAATGCCTGTATCCACTGTTAGAACAGTAAGTTTAAAACAAACAGAGCTGTAGTTAACCTGTGTGGAAGAGGAAGCATTCTCAGTTTATCCCCATGTGCAGTGAGATAGATGGATATTTGCAGGAAATTATAGCAATTTGGGCTCACAACTCCAAAACCACTAGACTCAAACTATTGGGATATACAAACTATTTGGAAGGGGTTTCAAATGAAAGCCTTTAACCACAAACCCCTCTTGCATTATTGAAAAATAACAGTATGTATCCTGAGTGAAAACTTAACATAAAACATACAGACAAGAACCTGAACAAGAACCAGAATAGCAAATAATTGCTTGTAAACTTCCCATTTACAAGAAAATAGTAAGAATAATAATATAAAAACTATTAATACAGGGTTGTTTACAATGGCTTATTTAGTAATCAATTTACAGTAATCTACAGGCAGCAAAGGTACCAGTAAAAACTATACATTTACAGTACTTATAGGGTTGATGATTGACAGCGTGATGGACTGAGAATAGTCCTCCAGTGTCCTGTGGGCGGCGTCCAGTGACCACTGATGAAGGACTAGAAGATGCCCAACACAAACTGTGCAGCAGCAGATGAGCTATCGTCTTTGACTTTGCATCTACAAGGTGGACAGAGAGTGGACACAGTGTTTAAAAACTCCAGCAGCACTGCTGTGTCTGATCCACTCGTACCAGCACAACACACACCAACACACCACCACCACGTCAGTGTTACTGCAGTGCTGAGAATGATCCATTACCCAAATAGTACCTGCTCTGTGGGGGTCCATGGAGGTCCTGACCACTGAAGAGCAGGGTAAAAGGGGGCTAACAAAGTATGCAGAGAAACAGATGGACTACAGTCTGTAACTGTAGAACTACAAAGTGCACCTATATAGTAAGTGGAGCTGATAAAATGGACAATGAGCGTAGAAACGAGGAGGTGGTCATAATGTTATGCCTGATCAGTGTATAATGTATGTGTATAAAATAATGTTGCATCTGGGATTTTTATGCTGGGTCAATAATTCAAAATACCTGGCCTAATATATGAATGATGATGTGCACTTTTATGGCAGACTTTGGTATCATTAGTTCATTCGTATCCAGAGCAGACAGCAGGGAGAGGTGCTCTGGGATGTGCTATGGTATTAATCCCTGGAACAAAGCCCCACCATTGGCCCCACTCCACTAAAAACACAAGGTCATGGTGTCTCTTTCAGTGTGGGGGTCAATGCTCTAAACGTGTGAGAGACGTGAAGAAATACAAATAAACCATTTATCAAACAACTCAGAAATTCAGGGTGACAGTGAAACAGACCAAACACACACACACACATACACACATCCTTGTTGTTGCGCAAACATTTTGTCTCTCCATTTTTGTCTTTTTTTTTTGTAACATGGTTTGACAATTCCAGTTACCCTTCGCACTGTCAAAATGTCATGATGAACGAACCAACAGAAATGGTCCAAAGATATGTTGAAAAAAAAATTCTGTTACATTACCTTCCAGTATAAGTTAATAATGTTTTGTTTTTTTTCTGTCTGATGTATATATACACACACTATATGGCCAAAAGTATGTGGAAATCCCTCCTTAATTGAGGTCAGGAGTTTCAGCCACACCCACAGCTAACAGGTGTATAAAGTCACATAGCCAGGCAATCTCTATAGGCACACACAGTGGCAGTAAAACGGGTCGTACTGAAGAGCTTAATGGCTTTAAACGTGGCACTGTCGTATCATGCCACCTTTGCCAAAAGGTCCTTCTAGATCTGCCCGAGTCAACTGTAAGTGCTGTTTATTGTGAAATGGAAGGATCTAGAAGCAACAGCTCAGCCATGAAGCAGTAGGCAATGCAAACTTACAGAGCAGGGCTGCCAAATGCTGAAGTGTACAGCGCATAAAAATCCTCTGTTGCATCACTCACAACAGCGTTCCAAACTACCTTTGGAAGCAACATCATGAGAACTGCATGTCAGGAGCTTCATGAAATTAAGATCAAAACGTGCAGTGCTAATCGCTGGCTGGAGTGGTGTGAAGCATGCCATTACTGGACTCTATAGCAGTGGAAACGTGTTCTCTGGAGGGATGAATCCTTCAGTCTGGCAGTCTGATGGATGAAAATGGGTTTGGTGGAGAATGTTACCTATGAGAATGCACAGTGCCAACAGTAAAGTTTGGTGGTGGAGGGATAATGGTCTGGGACTGTATTCAGGGTTTGGCTCCCTTAGTTCCAGTGATGGGTAATGTTAATGCTACAGCATACAGAGACATTCTAAATAGTTACATGCTTCCAACTTTGTGGCAGGCTTTTTCCTGTTTCAGCGAAGTCTATAATGACATGGTTTGACAAATTTGGTGTGGAGAAACTCCAGTGGCCTGCACAGAGCCTTGACATCATAACCACATCACCTTTGGGATGAAGTGGAATGTCTACTGGGAGCCAGGCCTTCTCGTCTAGCATCAATGCCTGATCTTACAAACGCTGTTTTGACCGAATGGGCAGAAATTCCTACAGGCACACTCCAAAATGTTACCTTCCCAGAATAGTGGAGGCTGTTGTAGCCGCAAAAGTGGGGGCTAATTCCATTTTAATGCCCATGGTTTTGAAATGGGATTTCCAACAAGCTCATATGGGTGTGATGAATAGGTGTCACACCGATCAGGCATAACATTACACAACTCGTACCAGCACAACACACCACCACCACATCACCACCACATCAGTGTTACTGCAGTGCTGAGAATGATCCACCACCCAAATAGTACCTGCTCTGTGAGGGTCCATGGGGGTCCTGACCACAGAAAAACAGGGTAAAGGGGGCTATCAAAGTATGCAGAGAAACAGATGGACTACAGTCTGTAGTTATAGAACTACAAAGTGCTCCTATCTATCAACATCAGTGCCTGACCTCACAAATCAAATCAAATCAAATTTATTTGTATAGCGCTTTTTACAACTGATGTTGTCACAAAGCAGCTTCACAGAAATCCGTTTAGAACAAAGTTTCAACATGAACTGTAAATCCTCCAGGTGAGCAAGCCAGGGGCGACAGTGGCAAGGAAAAACTCCCTCAGAGCTGAGGAAGAAACCTTGGGAGGAACCAAGGCTCACATGGGGGGACCCATCCTCCTCTGGTCAAACTACGTACAAAATTATTATTCTACTAATATTAATAGTAATAGTAGTAGTAGTAATAGTTAGGAGGTAGTAATAGTTAGGAGGCTTCAGTGTAGAGTGGGCAGCCAGTCCAAGGCAGGTGGCGGTGACTGGGTTGTGGGTAACTGGTCTGGAGCGGGTAGCCGGAGAGCTCTACAAACAATCATCCAGCAGTGTCCGGCCGGACAGGTGGGCAGTCGTTTTCTCGGAAGAAAGGTAGGGAAATGGAGTTAGTTTAGTTCTGTAAGGGAAATGGAGTTAGTTTAGTTCTGTATGACTGTTCTTATGACTGAAAGGACAGAGATTTCCACAGACACACTCCAAAACCTTGTAGAATATTATTGATATTATATATATATATATATATATATATATATATATACACATACACACACACACACACACACACACACACACACACACACACACACACACACACACACACACACACACACACATATATATATATATATGTGTGTGTGTGTATATATGTATGGTGGATCATTCTCAGCACTGCAGTAACACTGATGTGGTGGTGGCGTGTTGGTGTGTGTTGTGCTGGTACGAGTTGTGTAATGTTATGCCTGATCGGTGTGTCCTTTCAGTCAAAAGAACATTTGTGAGGTCAGGCACTGATGTTGATTCCTGGCTCGCAATTTAAAAAGAAAACATAAACATTTACTGACCTCTAGTGGCTGAATGACTATTTCAGCAGGGCAGGTCTTCCTAACACTTACCCTGAGTAGAAATGTGCTCACCATCAAACCTGCAAAGCATCAGTATTAATACCAGGTATCGGTTTTGCCTAATATCATAAACATATCATAAATTTATCAATATCATAAATGCCTAATAAACTCTGGATTTGACATCAGAGAAAAAAAAAAAAGTTAAGTCTGTTAATCTTGTAACAGCACACACTCATACTGTGCGATATGATGTTGTTAGCTGTGTGTTTCTCCCTGTGGGGTAGAAGAGTGTTTGATTAAGTGCCTATTTTTAGATGTTAATACAACTGTTAATCTCATTTTAAGTAAAGTATGTAAATTAAAAACAGCTGTAAAGCCAGAAATGTCCTTCACCAAGTTTTTGTAAGAATTTTGTATGAAATCTTAACGTTACACTTATTACTTATGAGAGAAAAGGAAGTGTGCATTGTAAATGCTTTGAACTGCTTGATAGATTAAAACAACTAAAAAATAAGTAACTATCAAAACACAGACACATAAAAGACAGATAAAAAAGAAGGCTTTTTGATATGTAGCGTAGGATAACTCCTTCTGTTCTTTTAATTATTTTGCAGTGAATCATTTACAGTACACTTAAAACCATCCACAGAGAAACTAATAAAAACAGCAGCATAAAAACAGTCAAATCAAAACTGATTTTAAAAAATGTACATAAAAGTGGACAGCCATGCCACATGCCCGGAATGGGTGAAGAACGAAATTAAGGAAGAAATAAAGTTGTAAACCTTTGTTCTCTTCAGAGAAGGGGGTGTATTAAGTATCAGACACTGCTGTCACCTTCTACAGTGAAACAGGGCCATATATATGCAATCTACCTGATCTGTTACCACTAAATGAAGGCTAGTAGGCTAAGTCCCCTATTGTAAAGTACATCTCCTTTTTATGGCAAAAAATAACTCAAAGTGCAGGTGCCAGTGACAGAGAGAAAAGACAGACAGATAGAGAGATAGATAGAGAGAGAGAGAGAGAGAGAGAGAGAGAGAGAGAGAGAGAGAGACGCTGAATCCCAGATGGCTTCCTATTTGACAAATATTACACTACATAAGCCTTATGCTAAGATTTGTTCCCTACCTAGTGCACTATTTGTCAAATAAGAAGACACAACTGTAGACAGTGGACTGAGAGGCTGCCAGAGACATCTGTACATAAGCCTGTAGTGATTTCCCACAAGAACTGTTTGAATCAGGTCAGCCATGCTAACTCTCTATATCAGGGAATTTGGTCATTTCAGTCCTCTTCCTCCACTCGATCCACTTGCGCCCTCACAGTTTCCCTTAAGACTAGGTCTCCACCTGTCTTGTTTATCCTACATTCAAGATTTGCGATATTGTTATGGTAGAGAGGAATAGTTTAGCTCAGAAACGCTAACATGGCTAACAGTAATTGGATTTGCATAATGTTAACCAAACCCAAGCAGCTTGCATTCGTTACTAGTGACTGAAGCACTTTTGGGCAAAGTATTCCTTACAAGTCCACTTCAACGTTACAAACCGTCTCCTTTCAAGTTTCAAAGACAAGGACTGGTCACTCCCTGACTAGGCAGTATAAGTGTAGACACAACACTACTATACACAGTCTACCTGTATTACATACTGTTAGTTGTCAACATTACTCCATATAAAGTACACCAAGCGCACTGTAGCATATAATATGTGGATAGGTCCATTCAGCCTTTCTATGGGTAAAAAGATCCATTTCAGTCTGCAACAAGTGAGAACCATTCACAGTCCTTCTTTTGGCCCAGATTCTTCAGGATGAATTCACATTAGAGAAAATACACAGGCAAGAGCCATTTCTTTTCATTCCAAAATATCCAGTGTCTTAGAGAAATATATGGACTTTCAAGGTGAGGCCGGGACTGGCCGAGGAAAAGGTAGTTGAGAAGAGATGAAACGTGTGCATGTAAATATGTAGATTGTGCCCCTTTTGCTTGGACGTAATCAGTTTGCAATATGGACACAGTTTAAAATGGACACGTTAAAATAGCACGTTATTAGCCCGAGAGTGAGATTTCATAGTCGCTGATGGAAACATGCGCCTGGCCCACTTTGCGCACATTCTTGGCATTGGTGATTCGAGCCGCAATGTCCACGGGCTTCTCAAAGTACTGCACCAGGGCTTGTTCAGTGAGCACGGAGGCCAAGAACTGCTCGAAGGTGATAGCCCAGTCTTTATCGATGCTGGCGCTGTGTGGAAGGCCACCCGCGCCATGGGGCCCGGCTCCACTGTGAGGCCCAGCTCCGCCAAGGGGCCCACTATTGCGCACCAGCACTGTGTCTTCTGCTATGTCTTCGCACTGCAGCTTATCGTCCATCTCATGGGAGCCGGCGCTCAGGACAGAGTAGGAGGACATGGAAGTGTCGTCTTTAGTCTCATCATCCGATATCAGCATGGCGGAGGATGTGCCGTTGTCTTTGGGCGACGAGTCTTCCAGCTTAATGTCCTCCATGGGCCCAGTGATGCAGCTGGAGTTTAGCTCACCATCAGCTGCGCCGCCAGGCCCTGTGCTGGAGAGCTTTGCATGTGTCTCATCAGTGGAGGAGTGGAAAGAGTCTCCACGTGCCCTCTGCTGCTTCCTCCTGTGCATCACGGGTCGGTCTTCTTCCTCTTCGTCATCGTCATCTTCGTCCTCCTTGCTGGAAGGACTGCAGAAGAGCTTTCCCACCTCGCCCATCTCTAGCAGCAGGCTGGTGACGGTGGCTGTGGCGTGGTAGAGCTCCTGCTCACTGAGGTCCTCGCTGAACATGTTATAGAGCGTCTTACAGAGCTCTATGAACTGACCCTGAGAGGAAGAAAGAGAGAATTGTTGTTTAAAATTTTCGGATTATTCCTTATTACTAATAGTCTATGTTTCTAATCTGTGGAGAGGTTGAAAGTAAAAGCTGTAATATGAAAAATGAAAGTAAATGAGGGTAGTTATGCCAATGAGTCTTAGGCTAGCCAAGAACATAGTTTCAAACCAATTATCTGGGTAATAAGGAAGTGTTTTTGCTTCTAAAATGCTACATTAAGACAATTACAAATAAGCATGCGGTAAACAATGACAAGAATGTTTGTTTATTTGCTAGCTGCTATTTCTAATGTTTTTTTTAACTAACATTTTATTTTCGCACACAATCAGGTTTGCAGATACAGTTACCTTAGGACATACATACTCATGGTTAACAGTGGACATGATACAATAAAGGAGGGAGAGAAAAAAAAAGGGGAAGAAATTGACTATTTAGGATCGTGCCTCAAGGTAAGATATTAACAATCTTTAATAGTCAGTTGCTCTAATGGAAGCACTGTTGTAACTTGGGACAACCAGAGACCAACAGATGGAAACTGGGGAGTTGACCACAAAAGTAAATACATTTCTTGGCCAAAGATACTAATATAAATAAGAGGTGCTTTGTTTTATAGTCAAGTACAAGTTCCATGTCAAAGTTTAATAGGAACAAAGCAGGAGAAAAGAATTTCTTGTTTTAACAGTGGAAAGTTAATGTCATCTTGTGAGCCAAATAGTAGAACACAGGCTTTGTTATTCTTCTCCACCATGCAACCAAGCCAGTACATCAATTTGTTAAATTTCACCATCATTACACTCAATTTAACTTAATAAAGTATTAATCAGCACAACTATGTATTGGAAGGTACCTGTATATACCAGGCTGGCTCCAGGAGAGGTTTGGAGATGGTTAAACTAACACACTGACATAAACTCACAAACCACAACTTAAATTGATGTTTATTTCTATTTATTACATTACAGTCATGTTCCAGTCAGGATGGAGGCTGATCCAGGCATATTTTAATGGACTGGCTATTGGCTATATTAGGACAGATCCACCTCCGATCATTTGATTTTTTTGTTTGCAGTGTGTTTGAGCAAGCTGCTTTTCATATCCTCCCAGGACAATTTCACTCGCGACTGATTAAAAACAAAATCATCATTCTGTTTTACTGCTTCTGGGTTAAAAATGTTTAGCAGCATGTTCAAAACTGAGAGAACATGAAGTAAACAGTCCAATAAGTAAGTAAATAAATAAATAAATAAATAAATAAGTCAGAGTATATACCATTTCACACTTATCAAAAATGAAGGGATTTTACTGTTGCGTTTTAAAGTAATTGGTAGCCACATCATCAAGGAGGTCAGTCAGACAGGATTGTGAAGTGAAACACATTATAAAACGGACACTTTAAAAAAAGTCTAAAATCAGTCTAAAATGACACGCATTGAAAAAGAAGTGATTTTACAGTAGCATTAACTAGCAGACTAGCACATCTTACCTAAATTATGTGGCTGTATAATTTATGAAAACAAAGATCAGCCGAATGAATTATGATGACATACTAGTGTTTTTCCAAGCAAATAAACACACACTGCCAAAACAGCTCTAAACAACTTTAGACTTTTACACAACACTGCATGCAGGGTAGTACATGTGTACCTGGTTGAGTTTTGGGAGATTCTTCATGTTCTCTGGTTTGGATTTGGTCTCCTGGTTCCACAGCCGTAGGTAAGTACGGTAGTCCGGCGTGTGCATCTTCTTCACTGCGGTGGTGAGAAAGAGGGAGAAGACCAAATCAAGCCCGCAGCAAAAAATGCACAACTCAGACTGTGAACTCAGCAAGTATATATTACTTTCTCAGAACCCTGTCATGACTTTGATGTTTCAGAGTTCAAAAAGCTATTAAAACATATGCTTCTTAACAGTAGATTAAACTTTAAAAAGGGATTCTGTCACTGCATATTTGATTAAGTTGCTCTTGTTAAAGTTTAATCCCCTCCATGGGCTCTGTGGACAAAATGAGGTTTTAAAAGGTTCAAACGAATAGAAAAGATATTACACATGGAGACTACAGGGCAGCACTGAGCAAGAGGAGAAAAAAAAATATGCTTCGGAGGCTTTCATTTCCCACACAGCTCAATATTACGGCAAATCAACTGGTAGATTGCTCAATCCAGCTGAGGCCTGCTGCTATTAATTCATGTATGAAAATTCATGGTCCTTTGAGTGGTGAGAAAAGCAGTTGAGCATATTTAATGTTATATGGTGCTGTTCTCATCTGTTTCCTTAAAATGGGGCAATGAAGAAGTTATAGCTAAAGATTAAATTCTGATTCAGTAATGCTGAAGACCAATGAATCAAAAAATAACACAATTTGTGGGAACAACCACAAGAGGGCACTACATATTGCCCTTAAACCAAAAAGTGAGCAAACGGTGCATCTCAGCCAAACTTCCTTTCTGCTTATCAGAGCTACATTAAAACTGCGTTCAGTAGTTTTTACAGAACAATAAGAGACATATGTGCATGCATGCTGATAAGTGCATGTGTATTTCCTACCTTTTTCATTCTTGAAGGTGACTCTGACAAAGCCATCATCTTTCTCATTTTTGCCCTTGTGGTCATGGCCTACAATGGAGGAGAGGGCGTAGGTCAACATAAGGACAAACAAAAAAAGTACACCGACCATCAGATCTCAGACCAGATGTTAAGCATGTGAGTATTAGGCTCGTCACGATTAGCTGATTAAAGAAAATCACAGACTAAAATTTACTTTCTGGGAGAATCAGAAGTGGTTAGCTAGTAATTTGCTTGAGTATAATGTATGCGTGAAATTACTATAATAATACTCATTTCTCTTACTGTAAGAAACGAAGCCCTTTTAAGACTTTTTGTTTATCTTTCACCAGTAAAGTACTTTGGAGAAACATTCATTCATTCATTACATTTAACCGCTTAATCCAGACAGGGTCACGGAAGCAGTTGGGAGAGCAGAGAGTCCCAGACGACCCTGTCCCCCACAGGTTCCTCCAGCTCATTCTGGGGGACCCCGAGCCGCACCCAGGCCAACTTGGAGATATAATCCCTCCAGCGGGTCCTAGGACCACCACAGGGTCTCGTCCCAGTAGGCTGTGCCTGGCAAACCCCCAACGGGAGGCATCCAGGGGGCATCTTGATCAGATGCCCGAAACACCTCAACTGGCTCCTCTCAATGTGGAGGAGTAGCAGCTGTACTCTGAGCTCATCCCAGATGACCGAGCCCCTCACCCTATCAGGTAGAGTGTAGCCCACCACCCTGAGAAGAACGCTAATTACCCACAGCTCACGACCATAGGTGAGGGTGGGGTAGACCGACCAGTAAGTAGAGAGCTTTGCCTTATTGCTCACCTCCCTCTTCACCACTACAGTCCGGTACAGTGACCACATTACTGCTGCCGCCTGTCCCAGCCTGCGGCCGATCTCACAATCCCTCTTCCCATCACTCATAAACAAGACCCCGAGATACTTAAACTCCTTTGAAAAATAGACACTGGCTACAGCTAAGCATTGTTTGTTCTTGTTCAGTTCTCATTGTTTGGCCCTTTTATAAAATTTATGATAATTCGATTAGCCCCTTTGGGACCCAGTGTACAGAGATAAGAATTGATAAGTGGAGTCTGTATACATTTATGATGTAACAAACAATTGTTCCTGTTTCAGCTTTGCCTTTTTGCAATTTTGAATGTTTGCTTTGAGAAGAATCACAAACGTTTCAACTGAGTTGGTCTCTCCAGCTGAAAGATCTACACAAATGCTGATCTAAATGCTGACCAAAAAAAGAGTGAAATTTCATTTTATCTGCTGATTATGCTCCAGAGATCAAACCATGCGCAGCAGCTCATCTAGACATGTACGGCATATTAAACTACAGCACTGTGAGTGCAGTCTGCAGTGTGTAGGCCTACCGTGGGACGTCTCAGGGGTGATGTCCTCAAAGAAGTACTGCGTGGCCTCAAAAGCGGAATCTGGCTCGTCCTGCTCGTGATGCAGCTCTGAGAGAGAGAGAGAGAGGAAAAGAGAGAGAGAGGAAACTTCATTATGTTAACCCCTTAAACAGTAAGGGTCTATATGTGGGTCCGCACTTCAATTCCTTGCTCTCATATAGTACTATGCAAAAGTCAGAGACCACCTTTCATTGATATCATTTCCAATTCAAACAGCCATAAAGTTAATAAGGATAATACATAAGGACAGTTAAAAAACTGATCAAAAGCAACTGGTGGGCACACTAAACCTGAAAAATGTAATAATACATTTAGTTGTTGAGGCTTTTGAGGAATTTTCTATTAAAAACATATGTTCTGCTTTTTATCCCTGAAGGTAAAAAAATAAACAATTTGGACTTGTTTGTTTTGACCAGAAAGTAAATGAATTGCAAGGTGGTCTGACTTTTGCACAGTCATAACGTATTAGTTTTATTTTTATAGTGGTAACTGAATAATTTATAGCAGTTACTAAACAAGTCTCAAGATTAATAAGTGAATAAGAAGCCTGCAGTTTAAGGTGTCTGAAGCCTCCCAAGCCTGTTCATCAAGCACATTTACTCTTCACCATATATTGCATTCATAAATGCCAGTTTGAGGAGAGATCTAGCTGTAATAATGGATCAGTGCTGCGTGCCGTGTTGACACTGCACCAGGCTGTGAAAGAAAAGAAAAAACTAACATGATTTTGCTGCAGAAAAGAACTGAAACTAAAGGAGTTTGTATTCAAGAGGCTGTTTTAGAAGCTCCTTCTGCTCTGAACGCTCTTCCCTAGCGTGCAGTGAGGGTGCTGACACAGCCGGTCCGCACAAAGAGGGAAAGCACAAGAGAGAGAGACAAAGAGAGAGAGAGACAGAAGGGGAAGACAGTTGCTCTACATAACCAACCAAATGGGGAAGGAAAGACAGGGCAAACATTTCTGCTTTCTGGAGCAAATAGGCCCAAACAGAGCCAGGAAGATTAAACCCAGCTACGAGCCACGCACTGACATGCACAAACACAAAGTGCCCTGTTTCCACACACACACACACACACACACACACACACACACACACACACACCCACACACCCACACACCCACACACACCCAAACACACTCTTACCTGGCAGTAAGTGCATCTTATAGAGGAGTTTCAGCTTCTCTGTCAGGTCGCCGTGGCACAGAACACCTACAACATAAGATTACAGTGTGAACCACTGCAGAGCATGAATTGCTACTTAGCTGATGAGCTTAATCAGGTGTGCTCACTGAGCTGGAATGCTAAAGTGCAGTGCTGTGGCCCTCCAGGACTGGGCTCCCCTTTAAAGCCTGGGTTATACTTAGACAATAGAACACGAGAGGCAAGAATAACATCAAAGCTGTGATTCGGTAAAGCAAAGAAGCCTCGAATATTAAATCCAATGTGTTTTAATACTGGCCACCCATTCCACCTCAAAAAGTAATATCCTTTTGTATTAGGGATGAACTGCAATCTCAGGTTCAGCTCAGCTTTTTCAGCACTTCAGTATCTTCCAAATGAGCTTCAATGTCATTTTATTCCAGCCAGTCTATAAAGCACTTCACAGCCCATCATGTTTGCTGAACTGTCTTCTATTTGTTTCCGGCTAATTTCAGTATTGCTTAGTGACAAATACAGTTTCAGACTTTGATGTAGTCCTGCTGTCACACTTCTTTAGAATCAGAACAAACAGGCTGCAGAACAAATATATATAGAAAGGATCTAATGAATTCATTTTCTGTTTTTGTATGTGGTAAAATAGAAACATACTTAATAGAAACGGTTAGTTACAAAGTAGTCGTTACTTAGCAACTGGTGCTCAGCGGAATGAGAAAGTTGGAAAAAAACATGTTATCACAAATAACAGCACAGCTAGAACGACTGTGTCGTTGGAACTAACTGTTGTATAATACCCTGATTTTAGCCCCAGTTTTCAGTCAGGCTGAGTCTGTCGTAATTGGCTCTAGCGTGCAGATTTTGGGACGGACTTTCGGATGTGTTTAACTAGTTTTCTTATTAATGTTTCACTTCAATGTTTGGTTTGCCATCTGAATCTCTTAGTAATGGGAGATCACGTGTGTTCGTGTGACTTGGGTAGTTTGGTTCAGTTCAACAACTTAAAAACTGTGCAATGTGTACCTTGTGCAGTATCTGATCCCCACTACCACCAAAAAAACCAAAAATCAGTCAAATATTGTGAGATACTCAGCCTTTCAAAATCTGTTAGTACTCTTAGGAGGGAGTGAAGAAGAAGAACTTTTCACAGTGTAAATCTCTGCAATGCAATGGAATACTTTGGAAACACTTCTGTGGTTAGAATAGTTGTCAATAAGCATGCTGTGTTGTGTTGGCTGGTGGCAAAAGTGTCCTAACTGTAAACATTTCTAAAACTTTAAAAACCATCACTGACTGCTTCCACATTTTTGGCCTGTAGCAGAATCACAAACATGAATATGAATGTAAACGCACCGTCACAAACACACAAAAGCGTGACACAAACCCTCTTTCCCTCCCTGCACTCACCCAGGCCTGCGATGAACTCTCGGAAGTTGATGAGCGCGTCAGCGTTCTGGTCGAGCAGGCGGAAGAAGCGCAGGGCCAGGCTGTCGGTGTGCGTGCCGCTGGCCCAGGGGAACAGCACAGTAAACAGCCCTTTAAACTGCTCCAGGTCCATGCGGTACTGCTCCAGGTAGGGCAGACTAGGGTCGTGGCGGTCCATTGGGTTACTGGTGCCCCCCCAGTAACAGCTGGTCAGGTGTTCTGCCTGGGGGAATCATCAGAAGATCAGCAGAGAGTTTAATTAAAAATTCACAACAGGCTAAGAATTACACCAGCCTATGAGTTGGCTGAACATTAAAATACTGTGATCAAACTGGAGCAACAGTGACAGTCTTTGAATCTATTATTAACCTAACAATCATGCGTTGTTTACGGAAAACACAGTGAAGCATCCATAGCTACCCGTTAGCAACATGCAAACTGCATCAAAATGCATCACATCAGTTTCTGACACTGTAAGACATACTGTTATCTATAAAAATGGACAAAGTCTAACAACTTGACGTGATGTGAGGTAAGTGGGTGATTATTTAGGTATGCAGTAACCACAGTGCTAATGATTGCCTACTTGCTTCCATTATTTGTTAGCTGCATTTGTCTTGTAGCTCCAGTATAAAACTAAATAAGCAAACTTTAGATATCCCCTTTTGGCTTATGAACTACATCTGGGGTTAGTGAAATATTCCATAGATATTTGACCAAAGCATCACTTTAAGTTTAAGTGTGAAGTATACAGCCAATAAAAGTAACTGCATCTTTAAACAAAAAAAACAAAAAAATGTCAATACTGATTATCACAGTCTATATTTTCTCTGCACAGTTTTTCACTCCTAGTTAATGCTTGGTAACACTGTCCTCCATTGGGCCAGGCTCAGAGTGACAGCAGCAGTATTTTGTGAAGTTAAGTGGGCTTATGAAGGCATAAATCGCAGTGCGGGAGAGAGCCAGAGGGGAGCTGTAAGCGTCTCAATGCCTCGTGACGGGGTGTGTGGTAGCTAATGGCCAGTGATGGAGAGCAGGGGAAGAGCAGGGTGGAGCACAAAGTCAAACTGTAGCTCACTCACTCCACACTGATACAGGCCATGCCTTCCCGGCTGCCTCTCCAGCGCCAAAATGATGGGTAGCATCTTCATCTAGCTCTCATTACACACAAGCACAGGCTGCTATGGACTGGGCTGTGAGCAGCTTTGGGGAGTAAAAACAACTGGCTAGAAGTGCTTTTCTGTGAAGAGCTGGCAAAGTTTGCTCCTTAAGGTTTACACTGGAGCTATGAGACTAATATTGCAAGCAAGTAGCAAAAGCTCATGTTCCACCAGTTAGCACTGTGTAAACCACATGCATAAATCACGTACTTGCTGCTGTATAAAAGTACAGACAAAATCCAGACCTGAGCATGGCTGATGCTTTCAGACTGCGATCATCAGTATTGACATTTTATGTTGGGTTTTAACATCTTTTTACCATTTAATGATGCAATTACTTTTATTGGCTGTACACTTCACACTTAAACCACATGTAAAGTGATGGTTCAGCCAAAAATCTAACTTACACAATAATCTCCTTACCTTTAATGCAGTCCGTTAGTCAAAAGGGATATCGAAAGTTTGCTTCAGCATCAAAACTCATAACGAAATTTAATAATGTTATTTATATAGCACAGTTTCAGGAGAAGGTGAAGGTGCTTCACACAAGATAAAAACGATACAATAAAAAAAGATAAAAAATAAAAAAATAAAAAAATAAATAGCCCTGGAGTCACTAATTAGAGCATTAGTTCAATGTAAAAGTACATCTAAAAAGAAGTCTCTAGAGACTTGGTTAGAACACACGCAGCACAATTCTCAGAATGTAATAAGCAAAAGTGAGTGAAAAACTTCAGTGTTTGGACTAAGTGTGTAAGTGTTTAAGCATGCAGTCTGCATGATGCTAAGTGATGGGGTAGGAAACTTGTTACTTGTTAGCTACATTAGCTTTGCATCCACAAATATGACTGCTACATTTGGAATAAAGGGGAAATCTGTACATTTTTTCTCTGAACTATCGCTTCAACTACAGTTTTAGAAGAGCTCTACAAAAGCTTCCTGTGACTTACCTTAAAGAGGCAGTACAGCTCTTCCAGCTCATCGATGCTAAAGGCTGTCTCTGTCACAATGGTGCGAACCTTCAGCAGAGAAAGAAGGGAAGAGAAGGTAAAGGAAGGAAAGGGAAGGGAAGGGTAGGAAAGGGTAGGGAAGGTTAGGGACGGGACGGTAAAGGTAGGGTAGGGTAGGGTAGTGTAGGGAAGGCAAGGGAAGAGAAGGGTTGGGACAGAAAGGGTAGGGACGGGAATGGTAGGGAAAGGTAGGGATGGGAAGGAAAGGGAAGGGATGGGAATGAATGGGAAGCGACAGGAAGGGATAGAGTGACAGAAGAGGAGAAGAGGAGAGAGAGAAGAGAAGAGAAGAGAAGAGAAGAGAAGAGAAGAGAAGAGAAGACTTGTATCATGTATATTGCTATGCTGATTTGCCTCCATGTAAATCACTCCCTCCCATCTCCGCTTTGTCTTTGCTGAACTCTACATCTATAATACAGGTCTGGCTGTATGTAAGCTGTCTTTTTTGTTTATTTGAATACATTCTGGCTTATAACATCAGGGGGTGTGTTTCACAAAGCTGGATTTCTCAGTCAGCTAGTTAACTTAAGTGCAAAGCTGACAACTGTCCATCCAATAGGTGTGTCCCTCAGCTCTTTTCCTATTGGACAGGCTTGATTTTGGGTTTATCTGGCAAATGTTCCTTTGTAAAATACTCCCCAGGTCTCAGGGACTACAACTGAAAATTAGCCATTTGGCTTATGTTGGCACAAGTAGCTTTAGGTTAATTAATGCACACAGTCCCTGACATATACAGACGAATAAATAAAACAACAGACAAGAAGATCACGTAAGGCACATTACATAAGAGTAGCTCCTAAATGTTCTAAACAATCAGAGCAGTCATAATCCTGCTGCTTACAACTGGTGGAGAAGCACATTTCTCCTGTTCCTGCGGGAATTCACACAGCGCTGACTGTGTGTGTATAGTAACAGCTTCATGATCATGTGCTCTGCTTTTGTCTCCAAGCACAAGTGTATGTGTATGGAGTCTTTTCTTCACCCTGAATCACTGACCTCAGCTGACACCAGAAATGCCTCAATGCACTTCTATTTAATTAAAGCTTTTCACTTGGAGGGTTGGAGATTTACCAAGAATTCCAAAAGTGCCAACTAAATTGGCCTCACACTATTTGCCCTAGGGTTATGTTTGAGGAGGAAAAAAATAGCCCTTTTTATTATTAGGCTCAATAAATTATTAAAGCAGTTAATGGTGTAGGACAAAATATGCAAGGAAGGGTCATTACCACGTTGCGTTTTGTGGTGTCCTCGATAGTCTGGATGACCCTGAGCCTCTGTTTGAAGCGCATTTGTTCAATCACATCCGCTCGAATGAAGCCAAATTTCTGCAAATGTCAAAGAGTGTTAGAGAGAGAGAGAGAGAGAGAGAGAGAGAGAGAGAGAGAGAGAGAGCGCCTTGTGAGCCTGCAGACATTTAGCCACATGAACAGAAATGCACACACAAAAAAAATGAACAAAAAAAAACAACAACAATAACAACAACAACAACAACTGCACACCTCGTAGGAGCTGCGGACGAGTTTGAAGATGTCCACCTCAGGGTGAGGCTCGCCATCGTCCGTGAGGAGGGAGTGAAGGTGTGGGATTGGCGGCAGGGTGCTGTCCTTATTGGTCACACTGTCCAGATACCTACACACACACACAAACATACACTCAGAATTTTCTGATTCTTTCATATGTGTTTAACTCCAGACTTTCCATTTCAGCTATTCTGTTTAAAATGTAAATGACTATGGTACAAAATATCACCTATACAAATTACACGCCACACACTGCATGACTTTTAATAAACTAACAGAATCCAAAAACACAGAAAAATATATTTATCAGTTTCTTGTCTTTTTGGCATTAGACGATAAGGCAAAAAGTTTCAGCTATGAAGAAAAACCCAGAAAACACTGTTATCATATGACACAAACAAAGCTAAACTGGACTGGACTGGACCTGTTTGCACTTTCACACAGACACAAAAAGTGTCAACAAGCAGCTCCTCTGTCCCTGCACTGAACACGCAGAGTGCATGCAAGTCTCTTTTATTCTCTCTCACTGATCATCTCATTCTACAAGACCTCTGAACGTTTTGAGTCATAAAAAGCAAAAACACTTGAAAATACCGGAGGGCTTCCGTTCACTTCGGAGCTTGATCGGAAGGCTAAAGATGGACTCATTTCTCCTCTCACTGTATCAGATGATCCAAGCTGTCAATCACTTGAGACTGAGCTCTTGAACTGGAAAACTGCTTCAGATTGTGAAAATTTGTCAGAAGTAGCCCATTGGCATTAAAATCAGGCTACAAAAATCGTGTAGGACCAGCTTAAGATGGCTCTCTTTCCAATGTTAACATCGGTCTTAAAGCGAAAAATCAAACTGAAAAAAATCTCCCTTTTACCCCAAATACAGTTGCTCAGCCAAGACAAGTTTGATGTCTGAAGCTTATAGTTCATCAATTAGCATCAGGCAATCTGCACACCCAAAACAGCACAGTTTGAGGCAAGTTATTAAACAATCTCAAACAGATTTGCATAAGTGGTTTCTGATGGGCAAAAGAATGCTACATGGCTAAAAACAGTGGTAGCAGCCACTCCGTAGCCTGAATTTTGCCTGGAATTTTGTCCAGGTTTTTGGTTACATACTGTCTGTTAACTGGTTCTAAATGGTGGTGTATAAGCTTGTTAGCTACATTAGCCTTGTGGCTCCAAAACTAAATAAGGAAAAAAAACAGACACCAACCTGTCTTGGCTCAGACAGACCTCAGACGCCTAACATGTCTTGGCTCATTTTTACTTAACTACTGCTTTAAAACTAAACATATAGATGTACAGCTCATCGCTGACCTGCCCAGCACTGTCATGGCCTCTCCGTCATCCTTGCAGTTGAGCAGCTGGTGTATATTGGCATCCAGGACGGACAGCGCCAGCTGGAAGATGAGCTTGATGCCCTCGTAGAAGAAGCAGTCCACGACCACCACGGCGCTTTCGAAAGGCATGACGGACAGGAAGAGTGTGAGGAACCAGGAGAGCGAGATGGTGGAGATCACACCAAGCTCTTGCATGCAGTCATACAGCTGAGGTACGTAGACACGGGCGAGTTCCTCAAACACACCCTGATCTACTAATGCACCTGAAGAGAGAACACATGACACAAAAATCATGCACACAGAGAAGGATCCGATTTCATACATAGAACAGTGGTATACACTTATCACGCCTAACATCATGACCACCTCCTTGTTTCTACGCTCATTGTCCATTTTATCAGCTCCACTTACTATATAGGAGCACTTTGTAGTTCTACAGTCACAGACTGTAGTCCATCTGTTTCTCTGCATACTTTGTTAGCCCCCTTTTACTCTGTTCTTCAGTGGTCAGGACCCCCATGGACCCTCACAGAGCAGGTACTATTTGGGTGGTGGATCATTCTCAGCACTGCAGTAACACTGATATGGTGGTGGTGTGTTAGTGTGTGTTGCGCTGGTACAAGTGGATCAGATGCAGCAGTGCTGCTGGAGTTTTTGAACACCTCCGTGTTTAAAAACTGATTATTAATGTGTTCACTTCAGCATCACTATTTAAACAAGATTTAGCTTTAAATATAAAACTGTTATATGTTTGACCAAATGTTTTTGGTGTAATCATCACTCACCAACGACTCTGGTGTTGTAGTAGTCTGGCAGCATTCTCTCACATAGCGCCACCAACAGCCAGAAAGCCTCCTCCTCTTTAGCATAGAGCAGCAACACTGACGTCACGATGTTCATCGCCTGGACAAAGACAATAACGCCACTGTTTTATACAGCATCACTAAAACAGCTCATTTCTCTACCGTGTTTGTGTGTTTTGTACGTGCTGGAGTTTAGCCACTGTTTGGGTTCTGGACGGCGTTTGTTCAGAGAGTGTGTGCTTGTGTGTGGAAAGCCTGTATTATGTGCATGCACGTGTCATGTTTGCTTGCAGTTAAAAGTAGCAGTGTTGTGCTGGTGGAAGGTGTGCGCTGTACGCTGCGTGTGGGTTTTATGATCATGTGTGTGTGGCTGGTGGTAACTGATGCTGCAGTGCGTGTGTGTATGTATGTATGTATGTATCAGGTCGTAACCTGCGGTGGCGTTGTGGAAAGCACACGTGGGTGTGCACCTGGTGTTAACCAAAGGTTGCTTTGTGAAAGGTGTGTGGGTTTGTTTTTGTACATTTTCAAGACAAAACGTCCAGAGTTTGTAGGAAACCAGTGGGAAAAAAAAACAACAAAAAACTGTGGTAATCTACAGCACCTACAAAATGCTCGAGACTGTAAAGTGCCTGTTTTCATTTGCTTAAAATAGAATTGGCAAAACATTTTTTTGGTTACTTAGGTAAAGATTGGGGTTAGGTTTAAGGTAAGATATGATAAGATAATCCTTTATTAGTCCCACAGTGAGGAAACTCACAAGGTCTAGATTTAGGATTAGGTTTAGGATTAGACTTCATTCTGATGAAATTAATAATAGGTATAAACATCTATATAATACATATATGACACATTACTACATATAGGTCTGTACAAATGTTTTAAACACAAAATAATAATTTGCAAATACTGGCTATCTAGGCAGTATGAATTTATTTGCACAGAAAAACACTAAAATTACAATAAATACAAACAACATTATTACAATAAGTAGTGATTTTATGTATGTCAATGTGTTCATTTCCAGAAATCTCTTATTTTGGCAGCCCAGTATTACTTGTAGTTAGCATCCAGTATCTGGTTGGCTCAATCAATGTTTCATTAGATTAAATCAGGTGTGCTGGTGTGATTTGCACAAAACTTTGCAATGGCTGGTGCATCAAGGAGAAATTTGGAAAGAAAACTCTGTTCTTCTAACTAGCTCATGAGATTTTTTGAAAATATGACATTCATGCTATGTTTTACTGTATTTATGTTTATTTGTATTTATTGTAATGATGTATAGAGTTTGTTTCAATGTTTGAATGTAAAAAGCTTTTTTATTGCAGAGAGAAATGCTTTAAACAATTTGCATAGATGCCTAAGACTGCACAGTACTGTATATATGCATACATAAGGTATGAACACGGTACGTGTGTGTGTGTGTGTGTACCTGGCAATAGCCGATGTTGGGGTTGCGGAAGGCGTATGCGGTCAGAACTCTCCTGAGGGCAGCGATGCCCATCTCATTCTGAAAGGCCGGATGCTCCGGGAGCGAGCGGTGAAGATCCCGCTCTATCTCCTCTGTAGCCAAATTATACTTCCCCATAGACTTCTCCACCAGATCCTCATAATACCCCGGGTGAGTGGCCATCTCATTAATCGCCCCTGTTCACACACACACACACACACACAGAGTGTGACTTTTACATTACTTTCAGCAACAGCTTGTAAACAGGAAATGGTTTTAGGCCAAAGGTGTGTGTGCACTACTGAGACTACTGGAGAAAGTAGGCCAACAGGTGGGTGCAACCGTGAATGCAGCTGCGCGTGTCCATACATAAAAATACATTAGACAAGTGTGTAAAAGCAGCTGAACACTGTGACCACTTCCTCCCCATATTAACTTAATGTACCGCACGCTACTGAACAATCTCTAAATTAAACACTGCAGAAGGAAATTAACATGACCCAGTGAAGCAATGAACGACGGCCAGAGCTAACAAAAGTTCAGTTTTTGAGGTAAAAGATCGTAGAAATCAATGTTCAGTTTGCTTCTTCAGTTTTACACTGGAGCTAATGTAGTAAACAAGTGTTCATTATGCAAACTGCATGCCTAAGTCACCACATGATCTCTAATAGATTTGTTTATGTGGCTTCCAGCACTGGCAAAATTACTGACTAAGTCAGGCTTCACGAAGGCTGATAATATTGTTTTAAGTTATGCAATAACAGAACAGTCAGTGGCAAGAGTGTGATTCATTTAGACATACAGCTTGCACAGTAATACCTGTTGGGCTATAAGCTTCCACTACTTGTCAGCTACATTAGCCTTGTAGCTTCAGTGCTAAAACTAAAGAAGAAAACTTCAGACACTACACAGCTCTTGGCTGCTCAACCACATAAGAGGGAGATAAGAGGGGATTGTTGTCTATGTCTTTAAGATTTGTGGTGTTGGTGTTATTGCAAGTGTTTGCAATGCATGCATGTAAAAGGAAATAACTATTGGGGGGGGGGGACGAAAAAACTAGAAAATCAGTTTCTGTGTGCAGCTCAGCCAGCATAACAACCAACTACACCAACTTTTCCCCTATCAAAATGATCAGATTACTGTCTATCTGCTCTACAGAATGTCCACATACAGAGCATGAGTTTGTCAAAAAGAATCATGTGAACCAGACCATTCAGTTGCTTCATATCAGGACATATTTCAGCCTATTATTACCTTTATTCAGCTTATAAACCAGACACATAACTTCAGCCGATGGCGCAGTGAAACAGCTGTTGGATGTTTGCAAATATTCCCAATAAAAGTTTAATTATGTACGTTTAGCAGCCGTCGTGTGTGAGACGGGAATTGCATTGTCAACTTTCATTTATCTTAGCTGTGCACTCTGAGGAGTTTTGCAATTTTTATGTGTATTACAATGCAAGATAATCCAGAAATGAAGCGCTGATCTCCTGTGCCTTTAAGGCATTTATAAATTACATCATCTGCAATAGTTATTTACTGTACTATACTATATAATCATTCACTGACTCAATGCAATTACATTAGTTTGCAGTCCTTTCTTTTCTAACATTTATCATAGTGTTTTTGAATCTCAGTGACAAACAATGGAACAAATTCTGCTACTATAAAGGCAAGAAACTGACAGCATAAAATGCATGATGTTATTCCTATTAATAATTGCTTTTTTAATATTGGTTTATAAGCCATTAGACACCATGACAATATGTAACTGTACACATACTTTTTCACCTAGTTTTACATTTGTATTGCTGTATGTCAGCTTTAACCTCCCAACATTGGTCTCCCCATCTATTAGACCACATTTGCACCCCAGTACAGCTTGAGCATGCTTTTAGTTGTATGTGAGTCAATGTGTGTCTATCTATGCATGTATGTGCCTGTGTCTCACCAGAAAACAGCAGCCACAGCTCTCCTCTCATGTTCTCTGGAATTCCTTTGAGCACCAGTTCTTTGGTCTTCTCTGTGCGATACATACACACGCCCTGCCCGTACTCTGCAAAGTGATTCTTCCAGGCCTGCTCCTTCAGAAACTCCTTAGCCTGAACACATATCAGCAGACACACACACACACACAGTTACAAAACCGCACCTTTCATGTAGCTGTAGGACTCCAGAGCAGTCTCGCTTCCAACAACCAGATTTTGATCTTTGTCTTTACTTAGTCTCAGATACGCTGCACTTGGTCTTTTCTCGGTTTATGACTAGAAATGCTTAAGACTTAAACGAAGTCATTAAGAGTGGTTTGATGTGAAATGCACCATTCTAGAGAATCCAAGTCAGAATTGTTCACAGCGGTGACGATAGGAACCAGACGTCCGAAGAGGTTAATACCTCTGAAAGCTCCCTCACAGAAAGTTATTATATGAAACAGTTAAGAATACGCTGCATGATGCCAGACACATTGTTTCACAATAGCTCTGAGATACAGTTCTGGCCTAAAACATATTTTTTCTAATCCATTCATGCCACGTGAAGGATGTTCTAAGGCAAAAAACCATATATTCACACGTGCCACTATTTTACTACTATCAACATCATATATAAAAACTCAGAAGATGTGTCGGTTCACTTGTCAATTTGTGTAGTAAATAAAATGGCTTTATTTGTGTTGTAGATATGGCGACTCCAGTTCCCTATCAGCACCACTGTAAAGGAATCTGCATGTTTCTCTACAATTAAAACCGTATGTTTCTATACAATCATTTCAAGTCAAAGACTTCTATAACATCTCAGTGTCTAAATTATGTGGACATTTGGACAGTGAAGTTCTTCTTCAAGAGCAGTTAACAACTGTTAGCTGCTCTTTCTCATTAAATTCATTTTAAAAAAATGCACAGGATCCATGTTTATCCGTTGGTATTAATAATGCATTATTTTCAGGAGTTCTGCTTGCACAACATCATTTAGCTGGATGGTTATATAGATGCTTTTCTGTTATACTTAAAGGTTACTTTTGCTTAAGGACTTGTGCTGCTTTGGTCCATTTACTCTCTCTTGCACTCTGCCTCCACTCGCCCACTCATGTCAGTTCTTGGACTTGAACTTGTGTGTGTGCTTGTGTGTGTACAGTTCAAAGCCTAACAGAGATCAGCGCAGTGTGCAGAGAACTGTCACTGCTGTGTAAAGTGCTGTCATTTTTAGCATTCTGTAAATAAGCATGTCATTTCAGTACAAGAGCACTCCATGCATGAGTGTTTAGATATGACACCAGAATATAGCGCAAATGTTCTGGGTAACTGAAAGTGTTTACATATATTTACAATGCCAGATGCCACACAGTTCATTAAGTGAAATTTTTAGTATGTGTGTTATTATTAATTAAAAAGTCTTTAATCATTTTTTTCCAACAATTCAGTGATTTTGTAGCTCCTCTAGGCTTAAACACAACCTCGTACTGCTTTGACTATAAATATTGTTGCTGTCATACAATAATTGTTGTTATTAAATATTGAATGCATGAAGCTGAGTGTGATAAATTATATTTAACCCCTAACTTCAACCCAAAACCTGCACCTACTCCTCAACTTAACCTTTACCTTACTGTTGTTGATAACCAACTATCACTAAAAAGTTTGTTAATAATTTATGCATCTGTAGATCATCTTTGACAGACCATCGGAATAAAGTGGAACTGTTTTTGTACGGTTTAAAGCAGTCGTCACCATCCCACCTCCTTTCCTGCAGAGTTCCTGCAGGATATAGTTCTAACCTGCATGCAACATGCTGCCCATCTCCTCACATAGCTGATACACTGGATCCAGCCAATCAAGCACTTCTGAAGAAGTTCATTAGCTGGAGCAGGCGTGGCCAACTGCAGTTGGAACTTCACTCCGCAGGAACGTAGATCTCCAGAACCAGGGTTGTGACCACTGATTTAAAGGAAACGCGTCCTACACGTTCTTCATTGCTGTCCGTAGACCATTTACAGTGGTTCTTATCCACATATTTCAATGTAGTCTCGCGAAACCAGACATGATGTCATAACAAGACATGTACAGGGACAACTTGTTAAACTAACAAAGCAATGCCCTCTTTAAAACCACCCCCAAATTCATCTAGTCTATGCTCTTTTAACGTCAGGAGTACAATCAGTAACACAAGCAAAACAAGCTAGCTTGCGAAACCGAACTGTTTTTCCTAGTCTTGCTGCGTGTCGCGTGTTCTCCGCACTAGTGACATCTACATGCTTAACTGGAGTCTTTAAGAGGGACTTTTGAGGCATGCTAACTTACTTTACATCCATGGGCTAACAACAGGCTTGCTGTCCTTCAGACAGTGTTGATGAGCACACCATTCATGAGGCGTTGGATTAGTTTAGAAATTTCACACTCAATTTGTTGCCACCCTACTCAGTCCCTAGATGTTCTCCTCACAAGACTTCTCCCAATGCATCCCCACAACATCTCAATGGGTTTCAAAACATGCCTGAATTCCACTTAATGAACTGTGTGGCATCTTGCATCGTCTTGAATATCTGTCATTTGTTTTGAATCGACAGAATAAACATCCAAAACTGCTGCTAAACATTAGTGTATAACATGAGGGAGCAATTCTTTTTGAGTGTATTAGTGGTTTTCCTCTTTGTGTTTCATTCCAGATCTATTTGCCTTTGCACACAATTTATCTTTGCCAAATTTTATTTTATTTTTATCCTTATCTATGTACTTTATTTGTAACTCAGCTTACCTGTAAAGCACTTTGTAAACATATTTTACAAGTTGCTATATAAGTTCAATATACTATTATTTGTTTATTACTGTTTTGATGAGCACATGGTGGTGTGTACAAGTGTGTACCAGTTTGGGGTTGAACTCCTCGGGTGAGCGGCGGCGGTACATGGTCATGAGGGCCTGTGTTGCTGTGGGAACGCTGCTGTCATTGAGGTTGAACTGGCGCTCACTCTCGCCCTCAGAGCCGAGACTGCTGCGCTGAGGACTGCAGGAGAGCAGACTGCCCTGCTGGGAGTACACCTGGACACACACACACACACACACACACACACACACACACACACACATTGAAATCATTACAAAAATACAAAGACAGCAATGGCAAACAAACAGTGTTGGGTGAATGGATGATTACATAAAGGTATTAGTAACTAATCCTGTTACACCTTTCCAGGGAATATTTTACTCTTTTTTCCAATTTTAAATAGTTCCCTGAGCTCTTTCAAAAACAACTGCAACTACTTTAATCCAGTCTTTATATGATGTGTTTTACCCTGTCATTTACTCCTCTGTGAGGAACAGCTCATTTTCTGGAAGATTTTGTATATTCTGTACTCTCACTACTCTCATTGGCTGTCTCAGTAGAGGGGGTGGGGTAGGGGTGTGGCCCACTACACAGTCACAAAATCATGAGCATGTGCCACCCAGGCATGTCACAGCAATGTTTAATGAAAAAACACACATTGAAAGATGCTGATTCATGTTAGCTGCTAACAGGGATTTGCCTGTTATGTTAGCATCAAGCTAAAGGAGTTGAAATGTTTACATTTTAAAGCAGATCTCAAGATTAAATGCAGATATCTGAACCTCATAACAGACCTTTTAAGTAACCTATTCTTTACTTTGTATGCTATAGTCTGGATGCTGATTCCTTCTGTAAAGATTTAAACTTAAAGCCTGTCTCTGGAGCCTGTTTGGTTACTTTAGTGAGAACAGAATAGTCCCCAGAGAAAATGATGTTTTTAACATGAAAAAGAGTCGGCTGTACCAGTCACTGGCACAGTAGTTTGATGTGCAAGTATGCAGACTGGCTGGGTGGACGTTTTTGTTCAAGTCGGGGGGTGGGACGCTTGTTCACTGTGACACAGGATTGAGCAGCAAATCCTGACAGGACTAGAATCACGAGCCTTTTGTGGAAGGGAAAATAGTAGATAGAAAGCCAAGTAACATATATGTGAACAAAGCAGGTTTGTTTAATACGTCTCCTTCAAAGCCCCAAGCAGACCTTCCAAAGCTCCTTGAAATACTCTATTGTTGTAAAAAAAGGCCTGCAGTGACTCCAGATTGAGCTTTGAGACCGTTAGAAAGCACACAGCTGCAGACAAGGCGGAAAAGGCAGATGGTAATTATGGTGTCCAACCTCATCGTCAGAGCTGTTGAGGCTGCCTGTGATCTCCCTCTCGAAGTAGATCTTGGAGGAGGTCTGCTGCAGGAAGTCCGAGATTCTCTGCACCAAGAAGTCTCGATCTTTCAGGTTGGCGAACAGGAAGGTCATTCGGTTCTTGGTGCTGATGGACAGGGGGCTGGGCAGGACGTTGGAGCTGTCTGCCTTCTCCACGATGGTCACCTGAAGGACAGGTGTTGCATAATTATGCATGAAATTGAGCTCTTAAATTTTTATAGCCTCAAAGTAAAGATACAGAACTGGCAGCAAGACAGACAGTGTGATATTAACTTGCATACAATAAAGCAACAAACCAACAGAGGGACATTACAGTGATTTTGCAGCACAGTGATTCTAGTATGGTTAGAGGGAGTAAAACCGTAAACCGTAAAATCACTGCAACAAATGGCCTAGAGTGATGTTTTTAAAACTGTAATAACATATAATATGATACAAAACACGAGTGTTCAATAAATAATGTATTTCTGATAATAATCATAATACATTTCTTCACTTATGCAATGCAGTTTGGCTATAGTAGGCTGTAGTTGCCAAGCAACTCTTACTCTGCACATCATCAAGCCCTTCAAAGTTACTATACAAACACTAATTAGCAAGAAAGGAAATTCAAAAAATGTACTGAAAGAGAAATATGTATACATACTGATAAAACACAATATACTAATACATACATTAAATATGTTGTATAGAACATACCGCCACTGACCAAAGAAGAACAAATGTCTCCAAAATGGCAAATTTTGAGAAGGAGACAAAACCGTTTTTTACTTCTAATGTAAGTTAATGTAAAGAGATTTAATTCCAAGTGATTTTGGAGTATTTCTGTTGGTCCATTCATCATGAAATTTTCACACAATATAAAGGCCTGAAAAAAGGACAAAAACTGAAAATTATATATATATATGGAAACTAAATACATGGAATGAAACTTGAGAATATGGAACGAAAGTCTGAATATATGGAACAAAACTTCTCAAGGTTTATTCCATACATTCAGACTCTCACTCAATATATTTAGATACATATGCCTTTAGTATGCCTATGGATTTAGAATGGGATGTCCTAAAACCCCTGTAGGTGTAATGCGTAAGTGTCCCAGTACTTTTGTCTATGTGTGTGTGTGTGTGTGTGTGTACATATACAAAAAAAAATGTGCCTATGTACAAAAAACCCAAGAGTGACTCCAACCCAAAGGTGTGCAGTCTGCGTATTTCTGTACAATATGTTACCTAGCAGTCATAGTATACAACATTTAGTAAACCTGCAACATGGACAGCGTATCCAGTTAGGGGCAGACAGCTGGGTCCTGGCAAACACTAACAAACATTAACAGATCCTGACAGCTCACTACATCAGCCTTTCATACTGTCACAACATCTAACACAGTTTTCATCAACACCCACCTGTACAAGAACACACACACACACACACACAACAGAGAGCTGATACACACTGATAAATGAACCAGCAGCTAGTCCGGTTGGCCATTACTGAACAGCACACCCTATTCATCCACAGCAAACAGCAGATCAAAGAGAAAAGCAAAGTAATTACTGCAGTATTATGTATGACTCAATACAAGTATTATATTCTGTAAAGATTATTACCCGCAGGCTTCCATCAGAGGAGACTCCAGCTGGATACGGTGTCACGGTGCAGGTAATAAAACTGATATGCACTTCACAAAGGAGCTAACGTGCTACAGCAATAAGGTCCTGCAGGTGTGTCTTATGTTGACATATATACTGCTGTATTAGAAACCTTCCAGATATTTATTACCTCTGAGCTATGCTTGTCAGGCTGTTTATCTGGACCTAAGCAATTTTTCAAACTTTTCTATTTTCTGTTGTTTCATCTGCAGGGTCTCTGGCTTCGGCAAAAATCAATTTTCAATTTTTATATGGATGTTAGAGTCAATGTAAATAATGACCTAAACAATAACACATTAATGGCTGCTCCATTTACTCTGAAGGTTTAAATTAACTATTGGTACAACACCTTTGGAACAGCGCTGAGGCTTCTTGGCTTGTTCATCAATTTAGTACAGCACTGGTAATTTCCTGTGTCAGTCAAAACATCCAGAAATAATTAACCACCCCAAAAGAAGCGGAATTACTCCTGATAGGTATTCTAAACTTCCATGTTTTTGGTAAAATTTATAACACTAGCAAGTCTGACCACTTTTTGACATGAACCTTACAGTTCAGATGGGTGATTACATCACCATTTTCATCCTCGGCCATCCAGCAACACGAACATCTGACTTTTATACTATTATCTCTGTAACTGTATGTTAGAGCAATATGTTACAAGAGGCTGTGTGTTAGTGATTTTACACGACACAAAAGCAGAGACCTTAATTCCCACTTATTCATAATAAAAATCACTGTAAAAGTTTCCCACTTGATTTTCTCCTAAAGGTGAAAGCTTTGAGTGCTGTTTATCTGATGGTGACAGCTTTGGTGGTCTACCAGTGATTGCACAGTTGTTAGAAGTCTCATTTTCTCTGTATCGTTTAATAATTTTTTAAACTCTGTTATTGGAAACTTCTGTTTTTTTTTCCTTTGACTTTCTCCTTTCTCCTTTCTTATACAAGTAGATTAGCATCTTATCTCCAAGGAAATATCTTGTGAAAAATTAATAACTTGGCTGTCTGCCAATGGCCATTCTGACTGGAAATAAATAAATCAAGGCTGTTCTGCACAGTACTGCATGCACATGGACAACAGCTTTGAACGTAGATCCGTCAATCAGATTTTAGAACCGACGCTGTTTTATAAAAGAACATTAACATGACCTGGTCTACATTTGTATGATGGTAATTGCTCTGTCGCTTTAAAATCCACTGCCACAACAAGTAACCTGTGTATCGGTACTAATGCAGTAATTGTATTTTCAAATTGTGTATCTTTTTCTATGTAAGTGGATCCTCGACAAACTCTACCCAGCCCTGCTTCAGGCTTTACCCAGACTGACCTCTCTGAGGGGGATGATGAGGCTGCAGGTGGTTTCCTCTTTACTGGTGAAGCAGATGTAGTTGGTGGAGACAAACATTTGGCCCAGGATGTGCATCTTGTTGAAGGGGGTCCACAGCGTGCAGTCTGTGTGGCCGTCTAGCTTCTCGTCTTTTGGCAGGCGGAACAGCGCTCGGTAGCGCTCGCTTTTGGCCCTGGCATCAAGATCTCTGGAGATGCAGAAATATAAGGACGAGATGAACAGAACAGAAACATCAGCTCTGAGAACATCCCTTTTTCTGAAACATCACTGAGACATTAGGGCTTTCTATGGTCAATGAAACCAGTGACTTATATTCAGTTAATTTACTATCAGTTAATCTTCCTATCAAGCCTTCTGTCATTTCCTCTTATTTTGCCACATCATTCAACATTTCATCTGTGCAACAAGCAATTTCTTCTTTTATGGTGCACAAAACAATAGAGGCCATATCTTAGGCTTCCTGTAAGGCTTTACAATCTGTCAGAATGACAGCGTGTATCACATGAACATTACAGAACACTTTCTGTACATGGTCAACTATTTCTATAATTAACACCATTCATGACTAACATATTAGTATTTGTTTCATTTATCTAATGCTGTTGGCTACAGCAGCTTTTATAGGCCAACTACAGGCTCTTTCCCTCAGGAGCAACTTGGAGTTGAGTAACTTTCAGCTGATCTCCACTCCCCGACCCTGACCTGAACCAGTTCTCAGTCAGCTGACCAGCCATTACACCACTGCAGCAAGTTAATTACTAAAATTACACATCCACAAAGACTGCATATCTATCTTTTCAGCTCTAACTCTAATAACCAAGCAGCAAAACTATTTATCACCAGTCAACTGAGGTTGAAAGCTTTTATAATTTCAGAAGCACTGCTGTGTGCTTGCTTTGCAAAAAATGAGATTTGCGACGTTCAGTTTTATAAGCTTGGCAGCGGGCCATTTTCCAAAGATTTACATTACAATCTTTCTGCACTTCATAAAATGCTTGAACACTCAAATTCTTTTACAAGGGCAATTTGGGTTCGGCACTGAGGCTTAAATCATTTTCATAAGCATGCAGCGCACAGGTGGCTGTCATAATCTCAGCAGCAGCGCACTGGCACTCTAAAACAACTGTTGGCACATTCAACTTTTCAACTTTGAGTGAAAAGGTCAAACTAACAAGGTCACCTACCACTGGCGCTTTTCTGAAAAATACAGGTCATCACCTTCATTTCTGATATGGGTGTTAAATAGGGGTGGGATAAAATATCGATACGCTGATGTATCGTATTGCTTTCTTTTGCGATACGTTATCGATAAACTGGAGCCAAATATCGATTTATTTATTGAAACATGCATGTGCTGTAAACGCTCTGAACAGACTCCCCCCTACAATTTGATTTACCAGATTCACTACTTTATGACTCCACATGGTGGCGCTAAGGTGCTAATCAAATTAATAGAGTAAACCTGCGGTGAAGACAAAAGAAACTCACGGGGGGGGGAATGGCGGACAACGGGGGGGGGGGCACATGTCAGACAGGCACCGTCCTCTTTCAAGTCAAAGGTCTGGGCCCACTTTGGCTTTTACAGCATTGAAGGGACAAATTAAATAGACAAAGACTCTGCGATTTGCAAGAACTGACTCTTAAAAAAGTACACGGACAACACAACAAACATGAATAGCCAACTTCTTTGTCATCATCCTGATCTGGTTGTTGAGAAAAGAGCTAATGTTATCACAACTCAAAGTCAGCCCACAATTAATACAGTTTCTAAGCAAAACTTCCTTTTTATGTCCCCGAGGGCTACCAGTATTTTGAAAGAGAAATGCGTATTTTTGCATTAATATATCTTTTCTGTGTATATTTACAATACAATTAAATTTAAAGTACAATTCAATTCAATACAAAACGTTTTGACTTTCGGACACTTCTGTTTAACACAGGGTGAGACAGCAGCAATTTCCGAAAACAGCATTCATTTTTCCTATAGAGAAAAAGTGCTTAAACATAGAATTCCTTATATGGGCATGATGCCGGCTAGAAATGACTTCAGAGGTCTACGATTGGTAATGTATTGAGTATGAATAGGGAGCACACATGGAGATCCAGTCTAGTGGAAAAGCCTGAAAGCAAAATATGCATTAATGTATAATTTCTGTACATATTTTTTCGTTAACACAGTTAAGATTTCACTGAGGCACAGTTGTGACTATTTAATAGTGGAATGATGACACGTGCAGTCGGTGTACGTGTGTTAAAGAGGCGTGAAGCTAAGCTATGCGATTTGGTGCACATTGTTTCATATTGTTGGTCAAATTCTATGACACTAATAAATAAATAATTCCTGCTATTTGCCTGTTTAGGAGTATTTTATTTTCTTCAGTTACACAGATATTGTGATGTATCATAAAGTACTGTCTTGCAATATATCGAGTATCACAGAATCGCAGTAACATGATATCATCAATATCATGGGCAACGTATCGTGTTAATATCATATCGTGAGATGGCCTGTGATTCCCACCCCTAGTGCTAAATGCGTATTTGGAAAATGAACAGTCCACACTCCAGTCAAACATCTAACATCTTACGCAGAATTATTTACCCTCAAGATGCGGCAGGTGAAACACTAACAACAGCGTCTGACAACAGAGCCAACAGACCCAATGGGGAAAAAGATTTAGACCTGGAGTTTCTTATATGGGCATGTCACTAACTAAAAAATGACTGAACAGCTTCAGAGGTCTATGTGCTGCCAGTGCTAAAGACCACTGAAGTCATGCTGACATTTTGTAGTCGGCGTCATGCCCATACTAGGAACACTGGGTCTAAGCTGGATTTCTCTACGGCAAATCGCTCTCTGTGGGGAAAAAACAATGTCCCAAAGGTGTGGTAGTTAAGTTTCTGTGGCAGTATTAGCCAAGAGTTCAAGCTGCTGATGTTGTTACATAATAGTGCTAAACAGCCCCCCTCATATTTCAGACCACCACTGTCCGCGAAAGTCCACAAAATGTAAAACTGAACTTAATGACACTGAAAGGTCATTGCATCCTCCTCAACTGATAAGGTCATTGCATCCTCACAGTGTTAGCCAGTTCACTAACTACAGCTTGCTAAAACCATTGTTTCATTCAGCAGGTCAGCTCAACTGGGCTCTGGTCTTGTAATTGCAACTTAATGACATAACATTCTGAAGTAGCGGTGAACACGTTGCTAAGGTACAGTAGCAGACTTAACTTTCATGCAGCATCATTTCAATGCATGAGTGTTAGCGTGTTGGTAGCATGGATGTGGCACTATTCATATTTTGACTCAGTGATGACCTTGTTAACCACAGGACCCAGTAACATTTGGGTTAAGTATCAATGCAGGACAAAACGTTTTGACTTTGGGACACTTTTGTTTAAACACAGGGTGAGACAGCAGCAATTTTCGAAAACAGCATTTATTTTTCCTATAAAGGAAAACTGTCTAAACCTAGAATTCCTTATATGGGCATGATGCCGGCTAGAAATGACTTCAGAGGTCTATAATCGATAATGTATTACGAGTAGGGAGGACACATGCAGAAGAATGAAGCTCTACAGAGATCCAGTCTGGTCTAAAAGCTTGAAAGCTAAATATGAGTACGCTATAAACACTTATGCCAACTTCTTCAGGTATGCCATGTTTATTTAATGCACCCTTTATCAGTGAACCAGATGCAGCCTCACTTCCTTCTCCTTTCTACTTCAAACCTCGCTCTAGCTCTGTTTATTAGCATTGGCAACGAAAGTCATTAGCACTGTCTACTAACCTCTTGAGGGCTGACACTTTCTTGGGTGACTTCTTCTTGAGTTTGGGCAGAGAGCGGTCCTGCTCAAAGCCCTTGTTGTCCAGAAGCTGCCTCATGGCAATGTTGGCCAGCTGCTCCATGAGCTTAAAGGTCTCGTTGATGTTGAGGAAGACAGAGAAGATGTGTTCGCTGCAGCGTGTGCTGACTCGCACCATGTCCGGCAGCAGGAGGGTGGCATTCTTCTCCAGCTGTGTGATATCTGCCCAGCGGACCACCAGCTTGGCTATAATGGGGAGAGGAACAAACAGCAGTGTTAACACCACAGTAACTCCATAAGCAGCTGCTCACGCACCAGTCAAAAGTTTGGACACATCTTTTCATAGAAGGTCGATCTTGTCTTTTACTTTTTTTTATTTTCTACATTTTTGGATCATAACAAAAGACAGCAGAACTATGCAATAAGATCTACAGAATTATGCAGATATTTTAGAAATTAGCCTCCCTTTTGCCTTGATGCAGCTTTACACACTCAATCAGCTATATGATGAGACTTTATTGTTTCTGAGATTCACTTTTTATTCAGCATTTAAAACATTTTTTTGTTTACTTTTTTACATTTGAATTTACAGCAGACATCAGATTCAGCCTATCTGAGAAACAAATTTTACTTTCAATAAAGTAGAAGTTTAGATTAACATGACTGGTCGTGTGCATTTACACAGATTGATTATGTTACATATCATTGCTATCATAAGATCTTATAACTTTCATTTAGTAATTTATTTGTTATTTATCTACTGTTATGTTCAAGATTTAAAAATACTAGCTGCCACTTACAATACAAGTTTTTAAACTTAAATTAAAACTATAAAAAAATAAATTTATACACAATGTAAAGGGCCATAGGCCCTGAAAAACATACATACATTATACATATAAACTGTACTATAGTGCATGTCTTCTTAAAGTGCAAAACTGTTTAAAACTTTGTGCTCTTGAGTGTCTGTAGATTCTGTTCTTACCTAAGAACAAATCTCAAATAAGAAAACACTGGTGAATGTCAGACTCACTGTGCAAACTGCATAAGTGTTTTTTCAGAAGAAAGTTCTTCTTAAGCACAGTTAGTGAATGAAGCCCATTGTTTTTGTTCCCATATAAAATGACCATTTCAGAGACACAAGGTTTTACAATAGAGAGGAGATGTTTTTGTGCTTGTATCTCGCTATAACACTCACCCTCCTTCCCCAGCAGGTAGGAGTAGAAGCAGAGGTGGTTGATGCTGAGGTAGAGCCAGCCCTGCCTGGGTACTTTACCCTTCCAGTAACTGCAGGAGTAGTAGTTCACCAGCTTCTCCTCCTCCGGCATTCCAAAGAGCTTCCGGAACTTCGCTATGGCCTCCTTGAATTTTTCTGTGTCATCGTCCTCCTTGATATCATGATTTTTGTTGTATTCGGCAATGATACCCTGTAAGGGTAGGAGTGAAGGAGTGAGTGAGGAAATGTGAGTGAGAGAGACAGACAGAAAGCAACTGCAAATACAAACACCATCTGTTTCCTATCATCTGTGTCTTTCGCTAACATAACAGCAGGGAACAGGTACAACTCTCTTTTGTCTCTGTGTTCGGCCCATAAAGCAACGAGCAACACAAAAAACAAGAACTAATTTCATAAACATAAACATAACATTTACCAAACCAATTTCACCTACAGGGTAACCTTTACACTCACTTACAGTTTACTTGAGTTCTACATAGAACCATTTCAGGCTTAAATGGTTCATTGCATGGTAAAATGGTTTTTCTGATTGATGGAGAATGTGTTGTATATGGTTCTATACAGAACATTTTTAAAAATGATTCTAGATAGCACCAAAAAGGTTCTTCTACTGTTGCAAGCTTGACATCATGTTAATAAAAGGACCCTTTTTTCCCAAAACAGTTCTATACAGAACCATATACAACACATTCTCCATCAACCTCCATGCAAACAACCATTTATGTATGCATTCATGGTTCTAAACAGAACCATCCCCTTTTAAAAAAGAACCTTTAAAGAACCATTTTTAAAGAATGTAGCCATATGAACAATTATCTGATCTATTTTAAAGCTATGTATGTTTATATGATGACCAAGTGTGTGATATGTTATGCAACACATTCATCAGTCTAATATGCTGGCCTAAAACAGTTCCTTCAAAAGCTAATAAAGGGCAAATTCAGTGAGTTGTGAGTAACTAATCTTGGTCTCATGATCCCTCATGAGGCCTAAGAGAAAGAAGAACTGAGCTATTAAATAGTCTTCCCCTGAAAAACCACATGCTTCAAACCCTTAGAATTATAAAGCCCATTTTGCCATTACTTTTACCTGGATAGGACTATCATTTAAGTGATTACCTACAAGATCCATGATTTTTATCAAAAATGAATCTGTAGTGTCAGTATTTTTACAGTCTGACAGGAATAACTGTGGAATGAACGGCCTTCTATAATGAACCTGAACCTCAGTAAACAATAGTCCTGTTCCAAACCACCTCACACGGACCAACAGAACCTGCTAACAAAAATGGCCGTGCTCCGTGTTGTTATTGTTATTGAGCGTGGTGTAATACTCACCTGAATCTTGCCCTTGACGAAGGTAGTGATGTCGTTCTCATTCTCAAAGATGGACAGAGTCTGCAGGAGGTTGTGCTCCAGCCACTCCCAGTGTTCGGTGATCTCTCTTCTGGAGCTCCCTGAGAAATATACACACATACACAGCACAAACCGTGAGCATCTACAGACGATAGCGACAAGCTATTCACCTTAATACATAACAATTTTAAAATAATAAACTGAAAACTGTTAGAGCTGCACAATATATTGTTTGTTTATCATTATTAGGACACTGGCCTTTGCAGAAGCCATGTCCAAATAAGCCCTCTAACCCGGGTTAACCTGCTCACAGCACACAATCATGACTCCAGACGAGTGTTCTGAAGAAACAAGGTGTTTATGTAACATACTGGAGATACTAGTATTTTGTCCACATCACGCAGCTCTAACAATTGTGCAAATTGAAATTTCTTCTTCACAATGAAATGGCAATTTCTTCTGTAGCAAACCTTTAACACTGTCTTTAATTGCTAAACATAAAAATGCAGAAAATGACAGAGCTTAGCTTAAATGTAATACATGGCCTAATTATATATTCCATATCTATACAGCTCCCCATGGACCTACACTAATTTTCACATATTAGCCATTTGCACTGTCCACATAATAAGCTTATCTTAGCTCCAACGGGCCTCCATTAGTTACCTGCATATACAAGGTTCAATTCACGTCAGATCACTGGAGCTTGACCGCGACCGGCACGGACCTCAAAAGACGTCAAAATTTTACATTACACTAGAGCTTGTTAATATATTGCATTTTTAATCAGCAGGTTCAGTCACCATCAGCTGGTGAATATACAAGGTATCAGTGCTTCACTAAAACTCTAACAGTAGGCCTGTTGTAAGTTATTCTAACCTGCTTCTATCTCACTACAGTGTGCATGAACTCCAAATAGGTTTTTTTAAAGTTTCAATTATTGCAGCCGTATCACATAAAAATACGGCTACATTACGTAATAATCAGTCTGTTTTCTATGTTTCGGGTGCTCACATGGTGAAAGCATGACCTGGCTGTGGTCTCTGCCGGCCTCTTTTTGTCATTTTCTTTAATGTCTGACAGACTCAGAGCTAGAAAATCATCCACTGTGCCCAGGTTGTCGTTAACAAGACACAGACTCAAAGCAAGGGTCCGGCTTGTGCAGTCTCTTCAATATTTATTAACAGCTGTCGTAAGTACCTTACCATCATTAACTTGGTCTCAGCTTCCAAACAGTTTTGCCCCAGACTACACCTTCTCTAGACACCTATTACTTTTTCACACTAAAACATCTATAAGAGCTGACAGAGTCATTTCTTTTAGACAGCTTAATCTGCAAACTGTAGATAAGATTTGATTGTCTGCAGCAGGTGTTGCAGTAATAGCAGCTGTTTTTAAAAGGCTTTGGAGCTTACTGAAAGAGGCTCTAATAAAGCGAAATTCCAATATTAACATGCCATAATCCATGGATAAGCCATAAACTGTTCTTCACAAAGGGAGTAATTAATAAGAAGTGCACAGCATCAAAAGTGCTTCAGTGATAATCAAGACGGAATTAAAAGCAAGGCTAAAAAGAAGGCAAAAAAGGCAAAACGTGAGCTTCCTCTGGTGCCAGATCTGGAGTTCTGACACAGAATGAGACGCTGTTCTTTTGGTCAAGATGTTGGTATTAGTCCTTTAACACTGGTGTGTGCTCAGATACAGAATCCGAACCTATCATAGTCAAAGAAATATAGGCATAATATGGGGCCGTACATTATGGCCTGATATTTCTCAGCAGTGCAGTAATGACTCTCGAGAGAAGTCACTTCAAAAGCTCTCAGAACGAAAACCCTGACCAACATACAATCTGACATACAGCTGGGAATATTACTGAGTACTATACACACACACACGCGCGCACACACACACGATCACTCACAGTGTGATAAAGAAATGGATTTATGGTTAGAGATGGGAAGGAAAGCAGGAACAAAAGAAGGAAAGAGGGAATTAAGGAAGGACGGAAGAAGGAAGAAAGGAAGGAAAAATCTACTGAAAAATACATGCACTGTAAACCAATATTTCAGGCACCTTGAAGTTACACAAAAGATAGATGGATGTGGAAAAGAAAGAAAGAAGAAAGAAAGAAAGAAAGAAAGAAAGAAAATAAACTAAAGAACGGAAGGATATGTAGACAAAAGAAATGAAGGAAGGAAGGAAAAAAGAAACAGAAAGAAAGAAATAAAGAAAGAAATTAGACAAAAGAAACTGATGGATATGCAGACAAAACAAAGAAAGAAAGAAAGAAAGAAAGAAAGAAGGAAAGAAAGAAAGAAAAAGAAAGAAAGAAAGAAACAAATAAACAAACAAACAAACAAAAACAAACAAACAATAAAGTAAGGAAGGAAGAAAATTTAGTGAAAAATATATGTCAACAGTTTTTCAGGGACACTCACAGTGAGCTAAAGAAATGAAGTGCGCTGTGCAGGAAGTGAAGCAGTGAAGTGGTGAATGCTGTAAAATCTGCCCACCCCTTCTGAGCAGCCCCCGTCCTGCTCAGACCACATTAAAGACCTGGAGAGAACACTGTCTCCCTCAGGGGGGGGCGAGGAGTCCCTCCATCTCTCTCTCTCTCTCTCAGATTCTCCAAAAATAATCTCGCAGCACACTCATAATGAGTAATAACAGAAATGATTCTATGTACTGTAAACATGGAACGAGTAACATCAGCTAAACTGTAGTCAATCATATCTGACATTACTCATCACTCAAAATGAGGAGAAATGACTGACGACATTTAAGCTGATTTGATTTGCCAGGATACAATTTTTGCAGAAAGAAATAATGTAGCACTGATTTTAATCTGAGCAGAGCCATTATTTGCCTTCACACTACAGGTAGAGTGATTGTGGTTCTAAACAGTGCAGTGAAGACTGCTGAGGGGATGGAGAATATCATACTCAGCTACCGTAAGTGCCAAGGCCAAATTCGATTAAGCACGCTCAGATGCACTATTCTTGAAAGCCTGCAGCTAAGAGGGAGATTTTTGGCTCTTCGATCAATAGTGCACCAGTAGCAGTGCACATCAGAGTAAACAACACAAACCACGGCCAAAGACCTGAGCAATTTTATTAGAGATGCAGAGTAATATCGATATCGGTATCGTCAGATAACTGCTTAAAAGATGTATCAGCATCGGACGGATGTTTAGATTTGACCGATATTACAAACCAATATTTAATGATGTATTTATTGTTCTCTGGAACAGCAGAATGTTTAGACAACACTGGGCTACAGCACTAAAATGTCTACATTTTATTTATTTTACAGTATAAAAGCCACACTGGG
The DNA here is from genome assembly GCF_904425465.1 of Colossoma macropomum. Taxonomy (NCBI): domain Eukaryota; kingdom Metazoa; phylum Chordata; class Actinopteri; order Characiformes; family Serrasalmidae; genus Colossoma; species Colossoma macropomum. The sequence goes on from NW_023494791.1 coordinate 37,405,149, forward strand.
AATAGATCCACCTGGATTAGCTTTACAGATACACATCACATTTCTATATAATGCTAATTCAGATGGATTTCTACGTTATAATGTGCTGTTTATGTATTGGCACCAGCAGAAATGTGCATAGAAAATAAGCCTAATCTATCATACATATTTAAAAGTCATTCATATTTTAAATTTACGCACCAAGTTGTCTTGGATATATACCCCACCTGACCATTTGAACCCACCCTCCCACTCGAGCAATTACACCACTGCTTGTGATTCTATAAAAATGATCTTTTCTGTAATGTTAATACACACAGATCTATTTTATACGATCAGCATCAGCAGATATATATGCAAAAAACTACACTGGCATGGGCTCACGATTCATATATGGTGCATCCCTAGTTTATATAAGGACTCATCCTCCTACCAAAACACCACCTCAATGCCTACTACTCAATCATTCAAGCGCTGAGATCATACAATCATGTACACACCAGTTAAACACCATTTGAAGGGAAGGAGGATAAAGATCATTGATTTCTGAGCTTTTGACTGCCCCCCCTTAAGCCCAGTGGGGCATGATGTAATGGCTGGCATTCGGAGATCACCAGAGAAAGAGGCCGGATGTGAGAGAATATTGTGGAAAGGGGGTGGTGGGGGTGTGGGGGGTTACTGAAGACAGCATGTTACCGTGAGCGATGGTCCAGTAGACCAGAGAGTCGGGCGTCTGGTAAAGGATCCTGTACGGGGCCACACGGGCACTGGAGTCTAGCACTACGTCCAGAGTTCCCACTAGCAAACCTGCAGGAAAACAAGGAATTCTTCATTAGTAACTTTAGAGAGAATGGGAAAATGTGGGAAATAGGAGTGTAAAAATGCATCAGTGCATCATGATGGCAATTCAACTGCACAAACTTTGGAATGTAATTGTAATAATATTTAATAAAGAAAAATACACATATTAAAATGTATCACTGTCAAACACTGTATGAAAATCATACTAAAATAATCCAATCAAACTGTGGTGAAATCTGAGATTTCATGATGCATAAAAAAAAATCATGATCATAACAGCAGTCAAGGTGTAAATAAAAGGTGTTCCAGGGAAAACAGCATTTTGACTGTGTGATTGGAAAAAACCCTGGACTGCTCTTTTTACACACAAGCCGAAAACTAAACTCAAAGAGAGTACAACATGTTTACTATGGAAGTGAAAAAGAAACATTCCACACTTCCATAACTTTGTGAAGCATATGACCATGATGAAGCGACTGCACTGGAATGATTCACACAGATGTGACACGTAGCTAACTGGGGATGTCCATTATTATACACCTCTTAGGTTTGGCAATGTGGTACTCCACTTGTTAACGGGTTATCTGCGTGTATGTGTGAGTGAGACAGTGAGTGAGTGAGTGAGAGAGTGAGACGGAAATACAGAGCGTCAGTTTCTGTCACCTAAATAAAATGAATCAAAGCCGGTCGCTGGGCTTCAAACAATGACTGCTGGAGGCGTCTGAAAAGGCTCCGCTGAACACTTTCACACCTCAGCAGTTTTAGGTTGGTGTGGCACAGTTTCACGCATCAAGACACAATGGTTTCACACCAGCTACCAAACAGGCGTGAACATGACAAGAGGCCAATCAGTCCTTTTAAGTGACCCAGGAACTGCAATAAAACATTCACGCATAGCTGTTAAAGAGGTGAAGATGTGATTAGACAGTGAAACGCCACTTGGCCTGTTGGTTCTTGATACGGACAGTAAAGCACAGGAGTAGTTGGTAGGAAATAGGATAGGATAGCATAGACTGTTTGGTAGGAAACTTTAGCTGTAAGAGTTTATCATTTGGGGCAAAATCATGTTCTGTATGAAAACAGCTAATGTTAATGTTAATGGCAGCTAACAAAGTCAATTCAGTGCCTATTCATGTAGTAAGACACAGCCTGAAAACTGTTCTGTTACTGAAGTTAGAGCTGACAGAATCCATTATACTTTCTAGGGCCGGGCAATATGACCATATATATCATTATCATGAAAAATTATTTCACAATACAATACAATATGCTTTTCTGAAAATATTATGGGTATAATTAGTCCTTGTACACACTGACCAACTGCATTTTTCATTATAATGAGAGCAAAATGAGTCATGTTTGACTGGATTTAGTGCCAAATATTGAATAAAAATCATTGTATTCACAGTTCTTTAGCAATTTTTTAAATGCCACACTGCTGGTTCTTTTTTTCTCTGATCAGATGTCTGAAAAAATATCACAACAAAAATTTCTTGAAGTATTGCAATATTAGATTTTTACCATATTGCCCACCTCCAATACTCACAAAACCATTTTACACTCTTGTTAAAACAGAAAAGCATCACTACATTGAAGTGCTGATCTGTATATTTTCTGTGCTGAAATGGAACAAGCACCCGAATAGGAATATTGATTTCGGTATTCGTATACTGGCACCTATTAGCGGGCGATATAACAGTTTATCTAGTATACCTTCTTAAAATATGAGTTTTGTCATCGCTGTTTTACTGATATGCCACAAATCGGGGGTGGGCAAACTGACAATATTTATCAGTATTGTGGTAAATTATGTTGCAATACTCTATTCTGAGCATATCGTGGATATATTCTGCACTTTTGAGTTGCAGTTCCTCAAATTAATTTGAAGAACCATTTCTCACCTGTAGTGAGAATTGGTTCTTTCAGATTAATAGAGAACGTGTATATGGTTCTATATACAACCTTTTCGAAAATGGTTCTTCAGTTTGATAGAGAATGTGTTGTATATGGTTCTATATAGAACCTTTTTGAAAACTGCTCTATATTGCACCAAAAGGGCTCTGCTATTTCACAATGCAATGAACCATTTAAGCATGAAATGGATCTTTAAAGAACTCATGATTCTAAACAGAACCACTGCCTTTACTGAAGAACCCTTGAAGAACCATCTTTGTAGTATTAAGACTAACCAGCATTCCTGTGGCACCCCTCGCTCAGCCAGCTGCTTCAGGTGACGCGGCGGTCTCCTAGGCCTCGCTACAAGCCGAGAAGCTCTGCAGCTTCTCAGCTAATACTGATAGCATGAATAGCTTGTAACATATACCAGTGTCTGACGGCCATACATGAAAGCTGATATGTAAAGGAGGCGTCAATGAGACACATTTGGACATAAAACAATATTTAGCACCATTTTCTCTCACAACATCTGGCTGATTCTGAGGGGTTTGTGGGAAGAGCCAAAAATCTGATTTGGAAAACTGGGGGGGTCTTCCCCCAAAGTCTTCCCAGTACACCTCAGCAGCCTTTGACAGAAGCTAGAGATTTTGCAGCTAGTTGTGAGCTGCTTTGAAGGGGTGTGTATGAAAGCAACATTAGTGTCATTCAAAGGCAACAGCATGGCAGCTCTGGTAAAAGCAGAAGCATGGCTTTGTGTTTGTCTGCAGGGAGGACTCTCAGTTCTCTTCTGTATCTGCAGACTGACTGATGCTCATCCACACAATAACACACACACGCGCTCTCTCTCTCTCTCTCTCTCTCTCTCTCTCTCTCTCTCTCTCTCTCTCTCTCAGGGTCTTCTGAGAAGCCGTTCTTCTGCTTCAGGGGCTCCTTAAATAAGGCATCTGAATACAATTACATATCAATAGCTCCATCTCTCCCACTCGCTCCTCATCTGCAACCCTCTTCGCTCTGTCCTTCTGACAGCCCGCACAGAACTACACGCTGAACAGGGAACTCAGCTGTAATGAACTGACTGTCTAATTTGACAGATGAAGCAGGACCCATGGGTTGAAATTGAGCTGAAAACATAAGTGCAGCCAACATATTGGCAATCCAATTAGTCCTAATCATCCTTAAGTTTTTCCACTTAGACCATGCTTAGACATGCATGAAAATCATAACACCCCAATAACCATATGCTGTTTTCCTTGAAATGAGATCTAAATGGGTACATTCTGATTTGAACCACATTCATATCCTGATGCTGGCATTTCAGTACACAATCACAGGCTGACAGCATGTCTGCATTCACAGTACTGATCAGATGAGTGAGCCACCTTTACATGCCTAACACAAACACATGGCACAAACACAAAAAGAGAGCAGTAAAGGGTTAATCAGGCAAAAAAATTGGAGAAAGAAGATGACAAAAAATATTCTGTGACTTGACTAAAAAGGCCAGGCCAGAATCTTGTGTGACTAATATGTAGGGTAAGGAAAACAAGGACTGCAAAATAAACCTCAAGAGGGTGGAGAAACAAATAGATCACATGATTGCACCCTTAAGCACAGCCAACAAACCTGTTCTTCCTGCTCATCCAACACCTTAATGCTTGCACATCATTCTCAGGATTGCTCGTACATCACGTTTCATTACAAAACCAATAAATGCTCACCTTAGCCTTCAATTCCAAGCTTTTCAAATTTTCATAGATTTACAAACAAGTTTTTTATGAAGGAGAGCAATCATTTTTCATATTTATAAGATTTTACATGGGTTAAGTAAAAAAAGTTGATATTTGCCAGTATTAGCCAGGAATAACAGATAAAGATTTTCCCAAAATCCACAGGTAAACACATCAAATATAGCTTGGTGGAAATCTCCAACCATAAACAAAGGTGCTAAATCTCTTTTATTGAGTCATGGAATTAACATATCTAGCTACTGAGGCTGAGAACCTCTCAAATTCCTTTTCTAGTACTGATATTAAAGGTTTGATGTGAAATGCTTCATTCTAGACAAACCAAATCAGAACTGCAGTGGTGAACCAGATGGCCAAAGAGCATAACACCTCTAAAAGCTACTTGACTGTAAATTTTCACATGAAATAGTAGCATTGCCTGATGCCGAAGACATTGTTTTATGACAGTTCTGAGATAAGCTTTTGTCTAAAATGTATATTTTTAATTACGTTCTTGGCGGAGGTACATACAGGATGTTTTAAGGCAAACTAGTACCCAGAGGAAACTTCACCATTATCAACATTACACACATAAACACAGAAGACATATGTAGGTTCACGGTTCATTTTAGATTAGTCTATGTATGCATTGTATACATCGCAATTCCTGGTTACTACAACCACCGTTATAAAGATATAAGTCAGTAAGTTTCTTTGCAATGAGTCATTTTGCATCTCTGCATGACTTTGTTTCCATCTCAACAACTGAACTATGCAGTAGTCTTTAAATTGGTGGACTTCATCTTCAAAGAATTACGGATGAATTCAACTTGCTTTGGGGTTATTTGAGTGATGGCAGACATCAAAGAGATTTTTACTGACTAAAGTTGGGAGCCACTGCAACCAACTTGAAATCGCTATAGACTATTCCAAAGCAAAATCTTCTGGTGTGGAGCTCAAGACATGTTGGGCTTCCAAAAGGCCAAAATACATACACAAACCGGCAAACAATGAGTCTAATGATAAAACGGCCACAAATGGATCTAACTTCCTCTCTCCAGCCCTGACCGTAAATGTGGAAATGTGAGGACTCCTCCCGGCCAGATGGCCATTTCGGTTCCTTCTTTAAAAGCTGGTGAGCCGTGCTTTCCTTGCTTGCTGGAGAGGAACAGGCAGGGTCATGTGATGTATTGCGGATAGAAACAGAGGCAAGGTCATTTAGCGGAACCTATTGTCCTGCGAGTTCAGCCCAGACAATACAAACCGATCTACTGTTCGTCCTCCACGCTGGAAGCCACAGAGCTGGCTTTCAGGCGAAATAATCATTTCTCTCATTATTGTCATGTTTAACTGCAGCCTGCTTTCAATTCTCTTCCATTTGATTTCTGGCTTCTGCTCAGGCGGAGCGTCGCTCACTGGCGAAGGCTTAAAATCAATACGGTCTCGAATAACATGAACCTAAGAGGTCTGCGGTGAAAAGCAATAAACTGGGCAGCAGCTGCCTGTATGCTTACTTCTCCAGAGCACAAAAACAACATTATTCCTCTTTCTCTTGCCTTTATTCCACCCTAGACTGTTAGATAAGCTGGGAAACTGGGCTTGGCATTAAAGCAACAACAAACAATGAGTTATTTAATGATACGGAAGCAGAGGTTTGACTGAATTTGCCTGCAAAGGGGCAGTAGGGCCTGTACTGGAGCATGAATGCACATAAATAAATACCTTACCCACTCTTGTTTGGTCTCAATAGTGTTAATTAACCTAAGGGCATCCACTGGCATGGTCCGAAGTTGCCCCCCATCCATGTGGCCAGGCCAAGCTACTTCATTACAACTGAGCTTCTCTGCTCACTTTAGTTAAGACCACAATCTCAGATTTGATCCTTTCACGTTCTCCAGCTCAGCCCAGGCCTTGGTGCCAAACGTGGATGGTGCATGTGCCTCTGGAGCTTTCATCCAAACCCTGGCTGCCCTGGCCTTCTCCGGGCAAAGCTGCAGAAAAGGTGGGGCCAGTGTGCCAAGCTCTCTGCCTCTCCTCTCAGCGCCAACTGGCACTCCGCTCACGCATTTACATAACAATGACATCATCGCCACCCACCCGCGCTGCGACTAAGATCCTGTCCCTCGCAGGAACTAATGGACTTACGCACATGTGCCCGCTAATTTCTCCAAAGATTAGAAAAATCAAGGATTTACTTTGCTTGGTGAGCAGCTTCTCAGCACATGTGCTTGATTTAACCACAGCAACTGCCATCAAATCTTCGGTCAGGTGTGCTTCTCACATGGCCAAAACAAAAACACATAGTGTTGCGGGCTCTCGTGGACGAGATCCAGACAACACGTGAAAGATCAGGATTGAAGGCTGTTCTATTGTGTAGTGCTTCAAACGGATTGGCTGAGGAACAGCTACTATCTTCCTGAAATCAAAGGCCTGGCGTGTTAGGTAGTAACTGAAAACAGAAGCTCCTTACTACCATCCCCTTTAATGATACATATCTCATCAACAACAAAGCATGACGCAGCTTCAATTGGGCAATTACAGATAACAACACTGGTGGCAGTGGGAGATGACATACTGACCTACCTATGGATGCTGATAAGGAGACCTAGGAGAAGTACATGTCAGTCAAAACGCTTCTCAGGTTTTGTACTCAACATTGATTTTCTGTAAGATAAGGTAAGGTTTAGTTAGATAGCCTCTACTGCTGCTAAGATGGCCTACTGAGGAATACATTCCGTTTGTAGAAGCTCAATGAATGTCAGTAGCCTCAGTTAATCTACTGCACACAAATGAGGAGCAGCTCAGTAATTTCGAGGCACTTCTTTCCAAACACAGACACACTCACATATGCTATGATTCCCAAAGGAAAATCTTCTGCAGAATGAGCGCTCTTCAGTGGGACAGTCTTTTTTTCTCCCTCACATCAGAACAACATAAGCGAAGGCTGTAAAATCTCACAATGATTAAAACTGATTACTGTTCAAAGCTTTATTAAGCTTTCAGTGGTGAAATTCTGATTTGTTTTGCACTGAATACACAACGTTCTGTGGCATATAGACAGTAAAAGCAATATACCATGTGATTTTTAGATTTTTAAGTTGCCATTTTGGGTGAGAAATGAAAACTTACAGAACTGCGCAAAATTCTGAGACCACTCAGAGAGGAAATCAGGATCATATTTTCAACAGAAACCGACCTCAACACTAAATCTAACATCAAATTTCTCTTTATATTCATTACAGATTTCATTCTTTTCAGGAGACTTGCTTTCAGATGTGCAAAGAAATCTGCAGGAACCTTTTCTGCATCTGCAAAGTTCAGTCTTAGAAGTTGGTTGCATTTTTCTTCTTTTCACAATGCAGATAAAACCAAACACATTCAGTGATACTGAGGTCTGGACTCTGGGGTGGTCAGTCCATTGTTCTACCAGCAGCTTCCTTATTTGATTTGCAAATTTTGTTCTTTTTTTTTTTGCCAATTTCCTTTTCTTACTACCGTCTTGTCAGCTACACATCCTTTTAGATTCATAGTGCCGAGATGTTTTCTCACAGTGGAAGGATGGACACAAACATCTGTGAGATTCTTCAGATCTGAATCAAGAGTGGAGTTGATTTTCTCCACTCTCTCAAAAATGAAATCTCTAAGTGCTGTTTATCTGAAGGTAACAGTTTTGGTGGTCTACCAGGTCTTGCAGGTGGCTGTTAGGAGACCTGCGTTTTTTTATGGGTTGTGCATTTGGGAACAGTTCACTGAAACACTTTGTCTTGAATCAGCTCCTTCAACGTGGCTCTGGAAATAGCTTTGCTTTTTCACAATTACGAGAGGCTAACAAAAGTGAGTCCCCCCTCCTCATACAATCCCTCCTGCACCTTCAGGGATTATATTGATTCTTCTGCTCTGCTTCTGTCGGTGGCCCACTTTAAGCAATGAATGCACACAGCTGGTGCAATGATTCAGCAGGAATGTCTCAGTGAGCTCTGCTTCTCTGCACGCACTCAGAGGAGCCTGTGTAAGCGTGCCAGAGGAGCGTTCTACAGCCGAGAACAGCACACGGTCAGGTGTAAACAAAAACGGACGTCTCATCTGAGGAGTCACACGTCATCTAGAGCTTGTAATTATACAGAAGTTTTTAGAGCTTTAAAAAAGGCCATTGTTTTTAAAGATACTGTACTTTTGCAACTGTTACTCAACGCATAAGAATTCATGTAGGCTCTATTGCTCTATTGTTCACTGTTAAGATCTTTCAACACTTTTCTCTACAATGATCAAACCTGGGCTCAGATCTTGGTCTTAAAAAAGCTTTTCAGTGGATAATCCCTCCGGTATTGTGACCTAAACTAAGATTTTTTTGATCTGTATCCACGGCCCTTAAACGCTGTAATCTATTAAGAGCAGATTGTAATTAAATAAGAATTATCTATTTTTGAATACTTGCGAAACAACAGTAAAGCACTGCTACAGTAATTACATACAGTGGGACAGCACCTATTCAGCCCTGCATCTGGACAGCAGTGACCTCAAACACCTGATATGTGATGTTAACTTACATGGCCCATGACCTGGAAATGCCAGACCATAAACACCTAATGTGACTCGGTCATCCATGATGTGGCCGTGCATGAGCATAAACAACTGAGGTGTGACCTGGATATATCTAACGCGGCCATGTGTGACCATAAACACCAGAAATTGTGTAGGAGGTGTTCCACACGTCAGGATTTCTCACTAAGATAGGGACCTTCAGACTTAGGTGAGGACTGTCCAGTAGGAATGGTTCTTGCCTCTTTTTCTTGACTGTTGGTTGACGTTATCTGGTTAAATTAGGAATTTTACTATATGAAATGCATCACTGGGCACACGTGACTCCAAAACACCTCACGTGTAATCAGCATGCGTGACTTCAAAACATCTCAAGCATGACTTGGACGTACATGACGAGAACAAGAGTGACCCCAAAACACCTAACTTGTGAGGCTCATTAGATAGACCTGTGTGTGGAGTCAGCAATATGACAATATTTACCGTTATCATGACTGAGATTGTAACTGCTTTTCTGACCATATCATCATGGATATCGTCATGTTTGATTACAAAGAGCATAATTAATCAGGTTTACCTGGATTTAAAGTAAGACATAGTGTAAAATAGTTTCCGGTTGTATTTTAAAAATGTGGGCTTGTTCTAACCTATCAGATGTCAGAACAAAATATCGTGGGAAACTTGAAATATCGTGATATGACATTCTGCCATATCGCACACCTCTACCTGCGTGACCCTCCAAACACAAGACGTGTGCTCCAACACGCATATTCTCCCAATTCCTGCTTCTAACGCATGAGGTGGACTTTAGTGACCCTTCCAAACACCTGACCCACGACCTGGCCCCATGCAGTCATCACAATTTGAATCACCCTCATTCTAAATACCACAAACTCGTCACGCGGCGACACCACAGCAGGAGCCCGTTCACTCATCCATTCACACAAAGCCTCGGCCTTTACGCGTTTACGCGCACTGCCCAGTGTAGTAACGTGAACGCGACCGACGCTAGTCAGCACTCACCGGCCAGCCCTCCTCCACCGTCTCCGTGTCCTTTCCGCTTCTGTAGGATGAAGTACGGATTGGCCCTCTCGGTCATCCACAGCGCGCTGGCCAGGAGCACCTCCTCGGGGTTCACCCACATCTTCTTCAGCTCAGCTCGATTCCAGCATCAAAAACACAACAAAAAGCCGAACCTCCAGCAATCCGCGGCTCTCTCTCTCGCTCTCTCTCTCTCTCTCTCTTTCTCTTTCTCTCTCTCTGTCTCTCTACCGGCCGCTCTGGCATCAAACAGCACGACCCCAAACAAAGGCGAGAAATGCACAAAAAAGCGCAGAAATCAAACCCAACGAGCGAGAAGCGATGCGCGCTGTCTACATCCTCACGGGCAGCGCGCGCTTAGCCGTTAACGCTCACTGCATGGCTTCAGTTCCTCACACGCGCTAAAAACAGAACTCCTCGTCGAGCGTCGAGCGCCGTTGGCAGCATTAAAGCGAGTACAAGCAGATTATCGATATTGTTACGGTTATTATGGAGCTGCCGTTCCCGCACCGCCCCCTCCGCTCTACGCGCTTCCCCTCCACGCTAAATAAACAATGCGATTTTTCCACAGCTGCTCTGCAGCGCCCCCGCAGGCAGCGCCTGCAACTACAACTACACCTCACGTTGAGGAGTTTTTTTCCCCACCTGTATTCCGACAAGCATTTTCTGTATTATCGTTGCCACCACTACTACTGCTACCTAATAATAATAATATTAATAATAATAATAATAACATTAAAAAATAATGTTAATAATAGTAACAAATGAAACTATAACATCTAAACTAGTAAAAATTGCCCGTGTTTATTAATTGTTAATTGTATATTAACTTTATTAATTATTGTATATGCATATCTGTATATTTATTCATCATTAATTGCATTATAGTCTTAAAATTTGCTCTTAAATTACAACAAAAATCCAACATTAAAATATAAAACATACTTGAATTATAATAAATAATATCTTGTAGTATAGTTTAATATCGAGAGCACAAACTTTTCATTTACTTCAATAAAAGAAGTAGTGTGAGACAACAAGCCAGTACCAAAGCAGGTGGGCGGGGATAGTAGGAATGGTCGGAAAACGGGTGGAAAAATGACGCAGTTGCACGTCACGCCGTTATGCCACCGTAGTGGGCGGAGCACTGAGGTAGGCCTCAATTTAGAGAAAGAAGGTTGTTATTACAGTTTACAAACATTTTTGGAATTTTATTTTATTTGTTTATTTTTAATTTAAAGTTTTAATATTTATTCACGTTAACTGGGGAGCCGTCTGCCCAGTTTGACTGGAAGACTGATCACAATAACACCAGAAACTGAAATTACAAACCATTTGAGAACATACTACGCATTAACAGCATAACTTATTGTTTGTAACAATGGCATTTAAATGTTATATGTGGGTGGTGAAACTCTCTCTGATGGGTGCTGTGTATGTCAGTGGTCCACAACAACATAATGTGGGTGTTTCACTATTGCCTCAAATCAGTGTGAGTGAGTGCAGAGCTAAATCAGACGTGCTTTCAGAAAGCATGATGGTGTAAGATTGCTGAACTAGAAGCGATTTTTTAAATATCATAATACAGTGTAGAGGAACACAATGGAGAAGACAACACTCGGTGGTACTCCATAAATACCAGCCTCGAGCAGCATCTCACAAAACGAGATTTCCCTGTTAGAGACTCCACAGTTGGGCAGTTATTGTCTTCAGTTTATCTGGCCAAACTGGAAAAACTTGCTTTTTAAAATGACACCCCCCCACCCCCCACCCCCCCCTCACCAATCCAACCTCATTAACACCAGCTGATGAGCTGTGTAGCTAGCCGTGTAGCTAGACGTGCTCTTTGTTTTGGCAGCCACTTTTGCCCTGGTGTGTGGGGGAGACGCTGAGTTTGGGCAGACAGAGGTTTCCCCTTGACAACCACAGCAGGGTGTCAATCGCAAATGGGAGATGAGCGCGGGGGAGGTTATAAAGCTGTTTTTTTTATGGTTTCACAGCTCGGTCAACGTGTTTGTTTTTGTTCCTTACGCTGACCTCTTTCCTCTCTTCATAGGAAAATAACAGAGCGCACTAACATAATGTAGAGAAATGGAACAAAATTGATTTTGGGTTTGCGGCCTAGAGACAACGGCGCACATCGCTAGACTGACAGGTAAAGTAACAAACAGGATGTCCTTTGAACCACATTCAGTTCCGAAGACCTAAAATCAATCCAAAAAATGCAAAGATGATGAATGAAAAAGTCTTTATATAACTGGATTATGTGTTGAGACAACCTGTGAGCATGTGATCACTGGGAACAGAGAAGTGAAACACTTTTCTGAGCCTACTGTCAGATCCCTCTTGAAGTTCTGTAATGATCTGTAATGAGTTTCATGACTGCAGAAATATCCCTACATGAACTTCTACCGGCTTTATACTCTTACTCACCATGTTGTTGTGTCTGTTATGTGCCTGTCTATATATCATTGCTGAAAATCTTGTGGCAAGTTTAAAGAATCAGAATCAGAAACTTTGGTAACACTTTTTTTGAAGGCTATCTCCATAGAGGCTACATAACACATTTACAAAGCGTCCTTGAGCATTTATTAACAGCTTAAGCCGGTAATAGCAAGATGACATATGACTCATGAAGTTAATGGCATTGTATTGATGTAAGGGGTCTTAAGCTAAAGTGACAGACATTTGTTCACTTTATAACACTGTTATGAAGCATCATTCAGCAGCAGTGGCGCTTATAAGATGCTTATAATACTGCTTTATCAGTTTTGTATGTTTCTACTTGAGTATTTCTACTTTTACTCAATTACAGAACAGAAATATGTATATTCATAGGTATGGGAAAATATGTATGAAAATTATGACTTAAGTTCAAGGGCATTAAAATGATCTATATAACTGATTTATGGTATTTTTATTAGACCTCTGCCTTATGATCATGTCATTACCTGGAAATGATGTTTTATAACAGGGTTATAAGGGAACATACGCCTATCATTTTAGTTTAAGGCAGTTTTAGTTTAGTTTAATGTGAATGCAATGCCATTTACTTCATAAAACATCTCATATAATCTTGCGATTACTGACCTGAGCTGGTTATAAATATTCAAGTATTGCTTAATGTGTAGTAATATATTTATAAAGAATGTGATATGAAGTCCCTATGTAGGTAGCTTTCAACTAAAGTGTTACCGTATATTTTTATTCTCCAAGATGTACAAGAAAGTTCTCTTGGTGCCAACAAGTGTCAACATGAATCATACAATAAAACAATGTAAAAGATATTCAGATGGTGTTATATATAGTTATGTAGTACTGAGGTTAAGTATTGAGGTGTACAGTTATACAGTACATATACACAGTCTTTATAGCTGAAAAGGTGAGCAACGCTTATAGAAGACTGACAAAGTAAAAACTTGAATAAATGAGTGGAGAAACATAACTAGTGCAGATGCTTCCAGACAATTGTACTGCATGATACCACTAAGCAATAACATCCCAGCGTCCTCTATGGCATGTAGTAGGAGTTTCAGTCACAAAGAATACTCAATGGCTAGTGTTTCAGTGCCTAAAGTCACGTCTGCATTTAGATCTATGGGAAGGACATAATACGTGATTCACATATTGAAAATTGTTACATCAGTAATGCAAAGAACTCTGTTGAGCACCGCCTGTTGTGCCAGACAGTGTTTGACAATGCTCTCCACCACCATCATCAAACCACCAACTGAGGGAAAAGTGCATGGAAGCTGTTCTTGTGGCTTGTGGTGGCCCAATATTGTACTAAGACACCCTTTGTGGGTGTCTTCTAAATCGTCACCCTTCCGTATGAAGTATATTATGTACATTTACACTACACTTGTGTGCACATGTGCAGATGATTGCACAAGACAGAAGTGGGAAGTGGGGCCTAACAGGAGAATAGAAAGTTCTTGCATAACATTTTAAACCCTTTGAGCCCTTATTGGCTTGATATTCATGTCTGTGCAAAAGTTTGGGCCCCCCTGGTCAAATTACATGTTGAATTTCTAAGTCACAGTAAGTTAACACATCCTCTACAGAGAACATGATTCTGCATGTTAACGCACAATTACTGCTTTTTGGGAAAAATGAAGCATGAAATATGCCCTGTGCAGAAATTGTGCACTACAATTTGTATATTTAATTTTGCTCTCTGTAGATAATGTGTCCTGTTTTTGCTTAAAAAAACAACAAAACCAGTAATTTGACCAGGGGTGTGCAAACATTTGCATACAACTGTATGCTTACCACATCCTCTGGCTTATTATCCAGTAAACCTTCCAGTATGTCCTGGCCATTGGAGGGGTTAATCTAAGGCATTGACTAACTAATATGCAACCTAGGTGTTTCTGCATGGTGAGAACCTGAAGTAGACAGACTGTCTCTTAGTGTTTAAGGGGTTTATTACATCCTTGACATTTCACAATCTCATGTGACAACTTCTACAATGAATAGAGAGTCACATTAGTCATATCCGATGCAAACTAACCACTTCATCCCACACTGGAGCTATAAAATGCTACCACTGTGTTTCTTTCTCTTCCTGTTGTTCCTTTCTGTTGAGTCTGAGAAGTTTTCAAGGTGCTGCCCCTACACTGCTGGTAAAGATACAGTGGTTTGCACATAAGCTCATTTATCATTAAGAGGCCTTAGCCGCAAGACCACTGTGCCCAAACTGTTGTTTATAGTCAGCTGCCTCCCTTCATAAAGATGGATATAAAAATTAGCTCAATCTCACACTAAAAAATCTGAGAAGAACCTCATCAAAAATACTTTTTTTTTTTTTAACAAAACTATATGTGTCACAATAATTGGCAACCCTGCATTAAGAACCGTGTACAACCTCATTTTGCCAACACAACAGCAATGACTTTTCTCCCATAAGGCTTGTTGAGACTGGATAATACAGAGCATGTAACCTGAGACCCCTCCACAATGCAGAATGTCTCCAGATCCTCCAGGGTCCTAGCTCCTCTTCAGCTCACAGACCACAGGTTTTCAGCGGGATTTAAGTCAAGGGACTGGGGTGGCCTTGTCAAAAGCTTCACTCTGTGGATGTTGAACTTTATTTATTTGTTTGTCTATTTATGGATTTGGACACGTGTTTTTGATTATTGTCCTATTGGGATCCCACCATGACTCAGCCTTAGCTTTGTGGCAGAGGCGGCCAGATTTTCATTTAAAATATGTCTGGGTTATTCATGAAGTCCATGATGCCTTGCATTCTAAGGTCTAAAGGGCCTTTGGAGGAAAAACTTCCCAGATCCTCCACCACACTTAACAGAGAGCATGGTGGTCTTTTCTGTATAACCATTCATAACCATTAATCTTTTTACACCAAAACCACATTGAGCGTTTTTTTGCTAAAAAGCTCTATTTTGTGTCATTTGACCACAGAACCCGGTTCCAGTTAGGGACTACTGAACTCCATGTGCTTAGATAGATAACAGAAGAGGCTTTCTTCTGGCTCACCTTCCAAAGTATCAGCACACAAGTGGAGTGTAATTGCAACTTTGGAGACTTGATGACCCCAAAATGCTGATATCTACTTACTGCAAATCTCCATCCATGATCCCCAGAGAACCTGTTGCCTCTCTAACCATCCTTCTCACTGAGTGTTGGGTCAAAATACACTTGCGTGTATTTTATACTTTTTTTTATTTTACTTGCTTTTTTTATAGCTGTTGCCTGACTCATAATCTATATATATAAATTTACAAATTAAAGGTTACATTTCTTTTTTATTTTTAGTGGTGAATTAAGCGCACCATTATTAATGTTATATATATACTGGTGAAGTACCTGATTTGACCCACTGACCTGAACCAAACACATACCAATTCTGAAATGAAGTCTTAGGGACTCGCTGCTGTACTTGCAGTTGCACCGTACTGAGAGTAGAGTCAAACTGAAACTGAGAAAACTGTACTTTCTCTGGTAGCTGTCCCTACAGACTCATGTCTTGCCCATAAACTGGTAAGTGATTTGAAACTCACTGTTCTGAGGTTTTTACAAAGGTATTTTTGGTGACGTCTGAAACTCTCATCTATTTACCAGTGATAGGCAAAGTCCAGGGAAACTATCTACATCTAAATGTACATTTTCTGCTAACATGGGAAGTGAGCTAATACACTATAGGTTTGATGGTGTAGGATGTGAAAGTACATGACGTATCTCATTGGAAAACACAATGATGGTTAATAAGAAATGTTTTAGGGAAGTTTAAAATGACACAATGGTGGATATTAGGTCCACTGATTTAAAGATTTTTAGATTTTACAACTTACCAGAAATATGTTCATACACTCTCCAACGAAGGTATAAAACTGTCACTGGGGTTTTACCTGTGATGGCTTATCTTCAGTACCTTTACTTCAGAAACATAATTGAGTCATTCTTGATTACACATATATTTTTGGGTTACATTGACTCTATACACCCATCCTTTTATTTTAGCTGAAAACCTATTTTAAAATATGAGGTTATGAAAAGGTACAAATACACTATATGGCCAATGGTACTGTTACTTCACCATCACACCTATATGAGCTTGTTGGATATCTCATTCCTAAACCATGAGCATTACTTTAGAGTTGTGGCTACAACGACATCCACTCTTCTAGGAAGGCTTTCCACAAAGTTTTGGAACGTGTTTGTGATGCCCATTCAGTCAGAAAAGCATTTGTGTATATGTTTGTCTATAGAGATCGCGTGGCTATGTGCTTGTCAATTTTATACAACTGTTCCTAATGGGTGTAGCTGGAACACCTAAACTCAAAAAATAGGAGGGGTGTCCAAATACATTTGGCTGTATAGTGTATTTCTCCTGGGAAAATGAATGCATACCTTAAAATGTACCTAATGTGCACCAATTTGATACAATCAAGACCATTATTGTTCCTTCTAAGTGAACAAAAACGTACCTGTACTGTATCCTTTTTCAGACAGTGTATGGCATGTGACCACAAATCACCCAGAACAAACCCGATGTCAGTAAACTATTTTCAGAGCCAAATGTAATTTTTTTTCAAAAACTCTAAATTGTCAAATGTAGACTACTTACACCATCACTGTTCACACAGCATTACAGTGTCCTACTTTCTACCATCACTGTGGTTTCCCTTTGTGTTTCATAAGGAACAACAGGCCCAAAAGAGGAAAACCATACATGCTAGGCCTGGAAAATACTAAGTTCAGGCTCCAGCTTCTCTCTTTTGGACCCTCTTAGGTCCGGGAACTGTGACAGGAGTTTTGTGTGGATTTGGACCCATAAATGTAATTAATATCTTTTTCTTAGAAACCTCTAAAACATCAAATGTAGACTACTTACACAAGCATTATTCACACAGGCTTAAACTCTTCTAGATCACTGTACAGACACTGGCACACATCCACCGAAGTGTTGACTTTGGTGTTTTATACATCATTTTTTTAGGCATAAAATCCAACAAAGTGAAGCAATATACAGTTAGAAAGCTTGAAATCTCCGGATTTGATTCCAGCACTATTTTATGATCCGTTATTCACAGCAGTAATGATCATCTCACTTGCAACACAAGCACAGAATGAGAAAACACTAGGAAATCTGTTGATTCTTACCGTCAAAGCCTTGCTGTTATCCACAGTGACATCATAATCCAAAACATGTGGTCTTGATAACAGAGCAAGAGTCAGAGATCAGCTTAGCGATCTGTGAAACAGGCAAAAATAAACCCCTCTGTTCTAGCCCTTGTTGCTCTTTAGTAATTCATACAATTATTACGCTGGCTGGGGAAAAACCTGAGTGTCTTGCCTTTCAAATGAGACCAAGATAATGACTGTAGCCCAAAGTATGTGAGAACAGCTCTCCTATTACATTGGTTATACCATTTCAGGAAAAAAAAAGTTAACAGGTTAACTAAGTTAACAATAACTTCTTTTAAAAACACACTTATTGGCACCCTT
The DNA here is from genome assembly GCF_904425465.1 of Colossoma macropomum. Classification (NCBI taxonomy): domain Eukaryota; kingdom Metazoa; phylum Chordata; class Actinopteri; order Characiformes; family Serrasalmidae; genus Colossoma; species Colossoma macropomum. The sequence goes on from NW_023494791.1 coordinate 37,423,097, forward strand.
GTGTTTAGTACATACCTCTCTTTGCCGACATAACACCAAATAATCCATTCTTCCAAAACAAGCTATGATAGTTAAAATGGATTATGTGTAAAGTCAATATCCACAATATATTTAGCTGCATCTGAGCAGAGAATTATGGTCTTAGAGTGGAGTTTGCAAATGTTTTTCAACTTTTACTGAAGTATTTAGCATACACTGCATTCAAACTGTGCCAAAAACTGGGAAAAGCCAAGTTTCCCTCTTGTAAATTGAGGTCGAACAGCTGACAAAATCAAATTTACAACGATAAACCCAGGAATCTAGATTATATATGAGATCACAAGATAGAAACAACGTAACTAGAGGTGAAAGATGGCTAAAATTACTCCCCTTACTTTGGAAGTGAATAAACGCTGCCTCGACAAAGTCGATAAAATAGGCTGCAATTCTTATACAGTTTCCCCCCCTGAACTCCTGGTCCCGCTTAAACTGGCGGAAAGCTACCAAATTTGTGTTTTCCTGACATTAACATTTATCTTATACACAGTCCCTCTCGCTATTCTGGTCCCTCAAAGCATTTAAAAGCACAGAACCCCACCGGCTCTTCATGTAAGGGTGGGTAAAGGATCTCATGGTGTTGCATAAAGAGGAGAAAAAACTCTGTCATCATAGGAGGGTAAGGCCACATCAGCTAATTAACACAGATGTGAACAATGCCAGCCTTTAGATAACTTGTGCTAATGTTAACAGTCGAGAGATAAACAGTCGCCCGCCTAACGGAGCTGCAAACAGCCGGTATAACTTTACGTCTCTGTTTCTGGAGATTTAAATGATGTTTGAATGGAGAAACATAAGCATTAAATATCAGACTGAATGTCGTGGGTCGGAAAACTACGTTGTGGTTCGACAGCAGTGATTTTGTCATTTTGTTAGTGCAGGTAAACTTTAAAAACAATGCCATACACTGTCAGAAACAACATTCGCAAGTCTGTTTGAGACTACTTCACTTCTCAATGCAGTTTGTAACAAATGTGTGATTGATAACAGCGGCTAACAGCACAATGCTAATTGGTACTTTCGTTACATGTTAGCTGCGTTAGCCTCATAGCTCCAGTGGAAAAAGAATGAAGCTAACTTGTTTTGGTTGATCAACTACATTTGTGGTAAAGGCTGGGGAAACTGTGTCCAGTTGATTTTTGGACAAACCATCACTCTAAAAGTTGCAAATATGTCTTCGTAGCTATAAAAATGGCTGGAATAAATGCTAGCATCTCCATTCCTCTTCCTTAGCTACATTTACAGGATCAAAACAGGGTCAAAGGCCTTTATGTATTCACTGAGAGAGAGAGAGAGAGAGAGAGAGAGAGAGAGAGAGAGAGGACAAACCATAGCATGAAGAAAACTAGTTCTGACATGCAGTGGAAATGCTAGTGCTGCAGTCAGTTTTGCTCGGACTCTTCCTCGTCTTCTCCTCTTCCTTCTTTTCTTTCTCTGTGCATTTCTCAGAGTCTAAATTTAGCACACCTGTTTCCTCTTATTGCTCAGGCAGCAAAGACAACACGCGAGACACTGGGCTCTGTTTCCATGCCAATGCGGCCTGTAAAACCCTCCTCTCCTCTCACACCATCATGACTAGGGAGCCAATGAGAGGGAGAGAGTGAGAAAGAAAGGGGGAGTGCGAGAGGGTGAGAGGGAGAAGACAGGAATGGAAGATTCGGGAGGTGAGTCATTCATACAGCCACGGCATGCTCAGCTGTCTAGTTAGTGGAATTAATCACATTAATTATCTATGCGCCCTTCATTTTAGATGAACGAAGCCTCCGCTCACATCATGACTATATTTAAACCAACAGCTACACCCAGCAGCCTCAGGCAGATTTAGAGCCATAACCAGCAGGAACTGAGGGGTTACAAAGGCCTTCAGAAGTCAGGATTAACATGGTGCACCAAGAAAAGGAAAAAAATCAAATCACTTTTTCTTTTGGTTTCCAAATTTAGCTTCGATAGTTTTGCGCTGGAGTTACGAAGCTAATATTTAGGGCTGGGAAAATAAGACATTTTGAACAATTGACAAAATTATGAACATTTAACATCTTTAAAATTATTTAAAACTATGGGTATTTTACAGTTACATAGTCATCAGATCAAAGGCCCTATTTGGAAGAATAGTTTTCCACAGGGAGGTGGGGTAACGCCTACGGAGCCCTGCTGGTGACATTCTGTCTAAATAAAAACAATATGTGGCCACGACTTAGTAAGGTGTGAGAATGAGATAATTAAGCCTTGACCATAGTCTATAAGGCATGATCTCGTTCCATGCCTTACTAACTCGTGACTTACTGACCTCATTCTCATGCCTTACTAAGTCAAGGCCACACAATAGGATCTCGTTCCCACACGTTAATATGGCATGACTATTCATTTTTTTTAATTTATATATGATGTCAGCGCTCCATAAATGCCAGTTTACCACATGATGTCTGCAATGTTTATGACTGATGTTCACAAGGTAAGAAATTACTTCATTTACCCTAAAATTTAACATGTGTATCTAGAGCTTTTAGAGTGGGGTGGCCAGATAAGACCCAGAGATTTTATTAGGGTATCACACTGATGGGAAAAATACTAAATAAAAAGAGTGACTGTATTAAAATGACATAAAAAGTGAATTCTTAGTCTTACATAAACCTATTCATTGATTCTATATGAATAAAATAATACATCAGTACAACTATTGCTGAAAGTAAACTGACAGATAAAACATATTTTAGTTATTAATGAGGAAATTATGTATTTAAATCAAGTAAATAAAACACATACCTTTTTTCAGTGCACAATGTTTTAACTTCAAGAAAAATATTTTATAAGACAGACCACAGGAGTCATTCATTTAGGCTGCCTTCACTACAGTTTATGGATGAGTCTAACGATTAGAAAGCTAGCCAGACAGCACTGCACAAGGCAACCTACAACACAAGCATGTATTCAGCTGTGAAAAAGTGAATAGTTAGATAGATAGATGACTCACCTTTGATAGTTAACTCATCTTACCATCGCAAAGCCTACTTCATAATGTAGCTCACAGAGCAGCACTGGACCCAGCACACATTCACCCGCTGTTTACTGAGTAAATTAGCCTATCACAGCAAGCTATGCTAATTATTAAATGCAGCATCATTTTTCCCACAACTGATTGGTACCCTGATGGCAGATTTTCACCATAAAGCATAGTTAATGCTTTATCGATGATGGCTAGTGGTGCTGGCTTGGGAATTCACAGCAAACAGTCAAGTCCACTGCATAAAATCAAACTTTTTTCTGTAATTTTTACATGAGTTGTACACATGAGGCAGGACAGTCATGTTACATATCAGCTTGATTTTAGCATTTTTACCGACATGTTGATTTGACGGGATTAATATAACCTGATTTTTTTCTACTGCTTGTTTAGTGGAAGGTAAAAGTCGCTGGACTCTTTCCTGAAGCTGGAGTGCGCAGTCAGTAAAAATGATTGACATGGCGCATTTGGATGGGACTAAACTCACTGAGAAACGCTGGTGAAATTTACACTACTCCGTTATTCCCTATGTAAACCTAAACCCGTTCAAATAGGCCTTAGGACAGTTTCCATTTGCGCCACAGGGGGCGACACAGCCTTAAGTCCTTTTCTAACAGAATTCTCAGTTGGGGTTCTGCGCGTGTTCTCATTGTTAAGTAAAAAAAACGCATTGGACTTGACGTTGAAGGTTTCAGTGTGTTAAATCCATAAAAATCTAATGTGAAAAGACCTCACAACTAAACATTAAACTTCAATTAAGCATGAAAAATATTCTGATGGTGTTTTTTCCTGTACAGTGGTGATACATACAAAAAGGAAAGAGACAAATGACACATTCTGCTTATTAATTATTAATAAATATCAATACATCAATAAATGATGGCAGCTCTACTAATGTTATAGAAGTCTCTGACCCAAAAAGATTTTAATTTACGTAGAGTTGAGTAACACAGACTTTCATTATTTTAGCTACTTTAGCTAAATAAGGCTAAGACACCAAACATGTCTCGCTGATTGACTATGTTTATGGTATGGGAAACTATTTCTGTGATCCATTCCTTTAAATTGGAATTCAACTTTTTCAAAATTTCATTTTTTTATGATGTAAACAAAGTCATTCAGAGTGGTTTGATGTGAAATGCTCTGTTCTAGTGAAAGCCCACTACTCTAATAGCTACCTCGCTGAAAGCTATTACATGAAATGTCTATGAATGGCTATGCTGCCTGATGTTGGAGGCATTGTTTTATGACACTTCTAGATAAAGCTTTTGGCCTAAAATGTATTTTTTAATCCATCCTTGGTGGAGGGTTACATGCAGGGCATTGTAAGGCAGTAGTCCCCAAAGAAAACTTCTTTTGTCAGATTCATCACATTACATATTAAAACTCAGAGGATGTGTGTAGGTTCAGTACTTGTTTTGGATAGTAAACAAAATGGCTATGTTTGTATTGTAAACATCAAGACCCCTGGTTCCCATCACCACCGCCGTAAAGAAATCTGAATCAATAGGTTTCTCCACAATGAACCCATTTCACATCAAACCACTCTGAATGACTAACACTGTACTTTTATAATGTGAACATCTTTAATGAGATACAATTCATAAAATGGTGAAGTCAAATACAAAACACGGAGAGCTGAACCAGGATTGCTGTTATCAACATCTCCAGGGTTCCTGCAGTTCAGATCAGAATGGAACATCAGTGCCCTCTAGTGGTTAATACATAAAAGAAAAAAACATTTCAAACTGGCCTTTTATTAAATGACTAAACTTTGGAGACACTTCAGTATTGTGTAGTGTAAGAGTGAAAGACTGAGAGTAAACCAGAGAGAGGAAATATGAAGAGACCAGACTGTGCAAACATTTCCGTTCTGATATTATCTGCCTTTGTGTGACCCCGGGGTCACAGATGACAAATTCTGGTAAATGTTTGTGCTGGTGATTCTCATTCTGATACCATTACATGCAGCATGCAACTACTCACCAATGCAGTTAAAGTCCTCAGGGCCTTTAGATTCACCTCCATTGTGATGCCCCTGAATGATTCTCAAACTCTTTGTGGGCTGCAATCTTTAACATTCCAACAATGGCAGCTTAACATTTGTCATTAAACACCAGCAAATGTGGGGTTGGTGTGCAACACATACCAATAACAACAACAACAACAACGACACTGTAAGACCTTCTAAACCTCTTACACCCAAAGGGTCTTTAACAACTCATGCTTATAATTACACTAAAAAACTGATGCATTAATTTACTTGATTCAAATGTGTACATCATTTTTACATGCAGCAAATGCAACTGCATACAAAAGATTTTCCAAGTAAAATAAGTTACACTTTCTCTACAGAGAACACACTTCTGTACATTTTAACGAACAATAACCGTTTATGAGCTAAATTTAAAAGGAAAAGGTGGCCTGTGCAAACTTATGGCACATTCTGTATTTTATTTTCTATTTAATGTTTTTTTTAATATGTTAAACTCATATGAATAGAAATTGTACACTAAAAAATTGCAGGAAAATGCCATGTTTAAGTGGTGTGCAAACTTTTGCACATGACTGCAGACGTGTCATATATTAGACAGCAACTTCAGTTTATATCAGTCTTTCAGTTGACCTACACCTAAATAAAGAAAACACAACCAATACTGCAACACCCTTCAGTAAAGCATGCATCAACTTGAAACAGGCACGTTTGCCCAATGAAAATAACATAACTGTGTTAAAATCAGACAGCTGAGACGTAAAAAGATGACGAAAAACAACATAGCAAACTCAAAAAACTAAACCTTACTATCCTAGGCTAAAGCATACTGGTGCAGTGGGCGGTTTCAAAGAACTAAGTTGAAATCAGACAGCTGAGCAACAACATGGAAAACAACTTAAAAGCCTAAATCTAGTCATGGTAGGCTAAAGCATACTCATGTGGTGTGCATAAAAATGTTTATGGTCTGTTTATGTCTTACCTGTGATGAATTGGTGCATCGAATCACTTGATGCACTGAAGTAATGTTAGACTCAAGGACACAGTAAGTACCAAATTTGCAGTTTTTTAAATTTGTTTTTGGATCCAGTTGGGTAGAAAATTACATACTCTGCCGTTCGGAACCTCATTTTTAAATTTCCCCAGTTACGTCATTTAACCACCACTGGAGCTGCAAATTCAAACATCATCGAACTGAAGGCTTGAGGCAGTAGTGGATAGGCAGTTGCTAAGCAGTGATTGGAGATTGGGAAAAGAAGGCGGGAGCTTGGCAAAAAAGCATAATGATTTGATTGGCCATAATACAATGACAACATTGACAGAAATATTCATTATTTAAAGCGAATGTGCTTAATATATATTCTTTCCTGATTTGATTGAGTAAGCCTGTGAACAATCTGGGTAGCCCCAGGCCAACCCTGGCCTAACTGTGGTTTTGCCCCGGTTTAAGGGGATACAAGTTTACAGGGGCACCAAAAGCAAACAAAATACAGGGGACAACAAAGGAATGAAATAAAACTCAGTAAAATTGAACTGATAAATAAAAGCTAAAAGACACATCTGCTTCTGTTATGGAGAAATCAAACTCAAAACACAAAGGAAAGTGTGTGTGATCCGTTACAGTGTGGTTTTCATGTGAGGGTGAATCACTGTTCACATGTGAACAGAGCAGAGAAACAGGGCACTGCTATATATTCTCTTTCCATATATTCTCAGGTGGGAGCAAAAAGGAGGTTTCTGGTTCAGACAGTAAAAGTAGACCGGCCACAAGTGCTGGTCACCTCAGTGATCATCCTCACCCGGGTAGTGTGATTCTATCTGCTGATCTTAGGGCAGCTGAGGAGCCGATTCTGTTGTTTATTTTATCCTTTATTTTCCATATAAAAGAGATTAACAATCATATCAACAATCAGAAAGTAACAGTAACAGTAACTGAAGAAGGAAAGAGAGGGTTTCATTTTCGGATGCTGCAGTTTTGTTGTGTATTGGATATTTGTATTTTGCTTATCATTATGATGCAATGTAATGTTTTTTAAGGGTTTGATTTGTTTTCAGTGCTTAAACTGTGTTTATTTAAGAATAAAAATTCCCTGCTTCCAAAGAATGTGTGTAGGCCATTCCTGTTCTACCTTTATTTCAATAGCTTTTGTAAGAACCACAATGCAAAATAATGTTATTATGTTCATTAGATGGTAAAGTCTCTCTCCATAATTTATCAATGACAGGTTATAACATCAGTAACTATGGCTGGCTATTTGGGGAATTGTAAGAGCAGACTCTTATTGGTGGACAGGACCAATTGACCTGACTGGCTGATAAATTCACATCACTACGAACTGCAGTGCTACTCACTCAACTGAAAAAGGACCATTAGAAACCATTGGGGTTGTTGCTTTCCAATGCGAATTGGCTTAATAGTTTCAAATAGAGACCTTCAGTTTCCTGTAGAACACCTTTAGATCCCATTAGAAAACCATCAAATGCATTTAGAATCAACCACTGGTCTCCTGTTAAACCATTAGGATCCTTTACATTGTGATATCAACCCATTAAAAATTGAAATTAAAGCAGCACTATGTAAGATTTTTTTGTTAAAATTATAAGAAGTAGAATTGCTGAGTCAGGAGGAAGAAAAACAATGTCAGAGGCGTCAAAGAGAAAGCCCAGCTTGATGTTAAAAGGAATGCAAAATTTGACACTATACTGATGATGACAATAGAAGATAATTCACAACCTCAGAAGACACGTTCTTCACTAAGTTTTGACTGAGTTCTCTTTCGATACACTTTCAACACACTGGCAATCATCAGAGTCATCCGCTTGTAGGGGTCTGAAACACAACTGATGTCACCAAATGTTCTTCTGCACGTTGCGTGCAGTTACACATTTCCACCAGAGAGGTCTCCAAATCCCCAAGACTTACACAGTGCAGCTTTAAGCAAAATTAAATGGATACTTCACCCAAAAATGCTAAAGTGGCTGATAATGTCCGCTAATAATGACTAAAGAAGCAGTTGAATAATATTAACTGAACAAGTAGTTGAAAAATAATTTATATTAGTGGAATAATATTAGGTTATAGATTCTTCTCTCTATAATCTTTGTATTGGTTTGGCTTCCAATGTTTGTCCCTCTGGAGCAGAAGAGCATCTGTTAAATGAATAACAGTAAATGTACATGAAATGAAAGCCAATGTGTATAATTCTAATGAAAAATCATTACACATGTATGGCTACATCAATTCCATGCTAGTTTAAGCTGGTTTATGCTGGTTTATGCTTGTCTCAAGCTGGATTAGCTGGAGCATGCAAGCATCCAAAACATGAGCGTCTCCAAAATGGTAACCTTATAGGAGACGCAAAAACGTTTTCACCTTCAATGTATATCAAAGTAAAGAGATTTTTCCCCCAAAGTGATTTTATAGCATTTCTATTGGTCCATTCATCATGTAATTTTGACACAATGTAAAGGACAGCTGCTGTGCTCAAATAGGGCAGAAAATTAAAAAGAGAGGCATGTTTTTTTTGGACAGTGACAATATGTTGGTTTTGGTGGTGACCTGCATAACGGCTTTAATTGCCACTGACCAGCATAGTAGCATTCAAAACCCAGCATTTGCAGTGCTAGTTTTTTCAACAGGGTAAAGGACTTTTAACAAACCCTACTTGTAAGGGTGTGTTAGAGCAGGGAGAACACTACAACGTGCTGGGCAGTGGTACTCCAGACCCTGGAGTTGGGTATCACTCTACTAGGCTTTCCACTTTTCTCATTCACAACACATGTTCATCCCTTTTCTACCACAAACCCCAGATGGCCTGGTTGCCTAAACCAAATGAAGCCATTTTCACAAGATGATCCCTTTAAGACGGCTGTTCTCTGAAGTACTCTTGTCCTGCTTATTTTGGGATTTTCTCTGCTCTAATACATTTGCTGGGTCTGTATCCTTCTCAGGTAGGAGTAGGAGTGCTCAACTAGGGTCTCTTCCTGTCAGTAAGGGAAATATCTGACTCTAAAACCAGAGCCATTTTCTGCTGTAAGCATTTTAGGTTTAGAGAAGAAGTCCCTAAACCTCCAGGGGGCCCTGGCAAAAATAGTTTGCCAGAAAAGCATAGAGTCCATTCATTTTTATCACATCTTTCATCAAAATTAATTAGGTATTCATTCTTGCTCTATTAAAAAAGGGATGAGGGGGTTGCACCCCTACTTAAGAACCCTTTATGAATACAGGCCCAGATCCACCAAGAAGCTCAGTAACAGGTTTGCTGGTTAGAAACCACTGCCTTTGAGTGTTTTGCTTTCTCCAGTCATCCACATCATCTTTGGTTAAGTTACGGTGTGGAGGTTCTTGCCTTTTGTTCCCTTCTTCCACTAGAAAACCTTTTGATAAGCACAAGCATAATGTTAGAGTTAGGTTATGTGATGAGAGCAAGAAGGAGGATACTGTAGTCTTTTTGTGCAAGTCACTTATCTTCAAGTGTCCCGGAAGGATTTTCTCACAGGCAAACTTTACTTAAGATGTCTTACAGAACCAGGAATGTCATCATTCATCAATAACAACATGGTCTGTAAAGAGACAGAACCACATGAATGGATGCTATGAAGATGGCAGTTGGCAGTTAGACTCAAAACATTATGATGACCACGTCAAGACACAACAACGGTTTGGAAAAACTTGCAATAAAATTTATTGTACCTCACAATCATAGACTCAAACACGTGCAACATTGTACTAGAACAGTATACCAAGACGGCCGAATATATTTACATTGTCCTCTATATAACAAAATAGCAATACTGTTTAACTTCGCTGTATACTGTATACGACCTTCATCTTCTGTAATCCTGAAAGGGGTTGAAACTCTCCGTCAATAACCATACAGTCACCTAAACAGCATGTGTCATAACATCCAATAGCCCTCTTGCGACATTTGCTATAGGATTAGCAAAATCACCCTGCAAGCTTACTCAGGAGAACTTCTGTGTTTCATGTGTCAGCCTCTCCGATAAGGAGATAAAGTGCTTTCTAGGAGAGTAAGTACAACTGGCTCACTATAAAGAGCCTTGAAATGACACAAGGTTTCAAATCTGGCATCTTGGAAGAGGATTGATATGTAGAGGACTGAAGTAGCCTAAGTGCCAAAAGGTCAGCTATGGTAGAGTAGCAAACACACTAACATTCAAGCGAGGAAAGGCAAAGGGGTGGCCTAAAAAGGGGACAGTACTGCACCCCAAACCAAGAGTTTCTGGTTTTTCTTCATTAACAGAGGAAAACTTTCTTTCCTGGGCTTCTCAGGCCCACCCGAATAGTATTTCTGAAAAAAAGCGGAGAAAAGGTTTTGCATTAAAGGCTAAAAGGCTAACACCTCATAACGTTAAACCCTCCATGGTCCAGTAACGTCTGCAACACTGAGAAGACTGTGTTTAGATCGCTGCAGCTTAAAGCACGCTGCAGATATGCTTAGAGGAAATACCAGAGCACTGGGTGGAGGTAAAGCTTAGAGTATTATGGGTAGTGTATGCTTAACATAACAGTCCCTGCTGTAATTAAAATGTCCATGTAGAGACCTAACAGCACCGGGATGCACCAAAACCATTAAAAGAAAGATAATAAAATACAATAAACACTGGAATAAAGCATGTCAATGTAAATGCTACAAATTCATCCCAAACTCATACTGGCTGTGCACACACAAGGCTGGTTAGATAAAGAGGATTCAGTTTTGTAAATTAATCCAAGACGTCTGTAAAACCAGGCCATAGAGTAACACAAAACAGCCTAAATTCTATGATCGTGAATTTTTCCATCAGAAATGATTGTGGTTTGCAGTAACTATTGAAAATAAATGACAGAATTAGCACCACAATAAAAAAAAAACGGAATATTTAAACTGTATATCACATTTAGATGGAGAGTCCCTCTATAAAGCTGGTTTTATATCAAACATAAGCTAAAGAGTCATCAGACATGAGACGTGACTAAACAGCCGGATCTATAGTGACAGATCACAATGGCTTGTGCTTGTTAACTTACTCCAAATTAAGCTCTGTATATCATCAATTCCAAGTCCACAACACACACTCACACATGTAACTGATCTAAAACAATACATACAAAATAAATACGTAAACGCTCTGGTCTGTCTTATATACATATATGGCCAGATGTACACAAAATCAATGAGGAAAACACACACAATACACAAAAAGCTCTTGGAAGGAAGGGTGTAAAGTAAAACACCTGCTTTGGTTAGTATTCTGAAACATTCTAATGTGCAACTGAACGCCCTCCGCTGTCAGGAATAGGGATTATGTGTGTGCTTATCATTTGGCAAGTTCTTCCAAGTCAAAGGGAAAACAAATAAACACAGAGAAATGAATTTACATTCACGCTTATGATTAAATACCTACTGCAAGCAGGGATAAGGACACGTCTGCAACAACAGGACCTCATTCACATTCACTCTCCACATGTAGGTGTCCTCAAAAGATAAGAGTACACAGACACAAAACAGACACATAAATGATGTGAACTTTGAAAGGAAAAACACCTAAAATTAAAATAAAATTAAAATGATGGGTGAGTAAATAAACATATTCAAACAAAAGCAGGGGGGGGGAAGAACTAAAGGTCTCTAAATTTCTCTATTTCTCCTAATTTCTTACTGAATGTAAACAGGGTCGGCTATTTTCCTTGATTTTTATTCGTTTTTTAGAAAAATAAACTTTGATATTAAAATAAAAGTCCTTCATTAGACTTTCACTCTCCTATATGCAATGTGCAATAAAAAGTGATTTGCGATTTGACGTTTTCTGTGCACACCGAAACCGTTCACACCAGACATTCACACTGAATTATCACACCACTAACACGCTCTTGTATCAAAAAAGAATATGGGCAAGTTACGAATATATATGAATATATTTGGCAAAGTGCCTTAATCTGACTTGTGTGTAAAGGAGACTTTCAGCAGCTCTAACGATTCTCCTATGAGGACACTTTGGGAAGAAACAACAGACGGCTCGATCTACTGCTCTTGCTGACGTCCTCAAACATGAACTAAGACATTCAACACAACTGCTGCCCATCCTCACACTGAGAAGAGACTTGTTTTTCATGCATGGCACAACAGGATGAATGCCGGGAAAAGTCGCCTTTACTAGCTCAAGTGGCACTTCAGAGGACACGAAGCCTACGGCAAATGTTCACATTGACTACAGAGAATTTGGAAGGGGCGCACTCTTCAAAATAAAGGTCCCTAAACGGTTCTTGGCTTGCACGTATGGTATAAGGAAAAACTGTAATTGATACAGAACATTTACATCATGATTACTTATTTGCAAAAATGGTAAATAAAGCAGTGGGTCTGAAATCCGTCCTCGGATGGTCCAGATTAGAGCAAAACCAAACTGAGAACCGCTGCTAGAAAACAAAAAGGCAGAGGTCTTTAAATCTGGACTTTGAATCCATTTTCTGGCCCTGTATTTTGTCTGGAAGTTACCTGGCCTTTTGATGTAACTGACTGGCTTTCAAATGTCATAGAAATATCCAGGGCCAGAAACTGGATTCAAGGTCTGGAAGTGAATACCTCTTGCTCCATGGCAGTGTTTCCCAATTTAGTCCTCAGGCCCCCCATTCCAGATGGTCCACGTTTTTGCTCTAACTTTACTCGCTTGGGAGCCCTAAGGACCAGGTTGGGAACCCCTGTTCTATGGCATAGCTCTAAAAGATCCCTTTTATTAAGAACCTTTATTTTTAAGAGAGTAGACTAGCCGGATGGACTATAAGCTGAACCCAAAGTAACTTTCTTTCAGTTCAACTTTAAATTGAACCCAAATCCCAAGAATCCACTTTAAATTGAACCTAAATCCCAAGTATCCAGCTTCTCAGTACACCCCACTGATGCACCACCAATTACAAGCCAAGTAAAACAGACGTTTCTAGAACAACTCATTTATGTGGCCTAACTAATTAACATTTTATGCCTCACACCAGTCCATGAGTAAATAGTGACTGGATGCGTCTAGTTACCGAAGCATTCAGGCATAGTCTTGGCTGAACTGTTTGTTTCCTCAGATCACTCGACCGGACCTGGTAATGGGGGGAATAAAGAAAGTCTTGATGCTACAGTAAAAGCGCTGGTTATTGCAGCCAAATTTGAAAGATGCTAAAATGGCAGCCAACGTGCAAACTACGAGCACTGGTGACATCTCAAAGGAAAACTTCACACATAACACAGGATTGTATTCCAAACAGGTACTCGTTCATCAGCGCTGGCTGGATTGCACTCAAACTGCCTTTGCCACAGCAAATGCAGTAAGATGTTCACATCTATACATATTTGTATATATAGATTACTAATGTTTCATTCTGGGATATATTTGTGTATGCTGGCAGTGATCCCACAAGGAAATTCAATGTCATTATTTCCAGAGTCCAAAGGGTTGATCCGGTATGGAAAGGGCCAGAAACTGGCTATGTGCTTTTCCCAGTCCAGTAATGCAAAACTAGCGGAGCAGAGAGGACAAGACAAACCTGGTGTGACTACAGTCACAGAGAGCGCAAAGAGAAAAGCAGATTTTTTTTTTTTTGGTAAAGGAATGTTCTGTTTTGGGTAGATGCTGATGAGGCCATGGGGGACAGTAAAGGAGGCTGCACATCTGTGATGCTATATTGCTTATGGTCCTTTTGTAGTGTATTTTCCACCGTGGTCCTGTTCCATATTTGGCTCCATAGGAGCCCCCTCTAGAGCTCTGTCTGTGCTGACCAGGCTTTCCACTCAGGACTTGGCCTCCTCCTGCTCAGCTTCAGCAGAGAATTCCACATCAGACAGGCCCACTTCCACAGGCAGGATGAGCGAAGTGTCCGAGTCGCTGCTCAGAGGTGGCTGGTGCTCACCTGGAGGCAGAAAAAAAAAGAAAAAAAAATGAAAGTGTGACACACAAAAAGCAAAACTGAGTAAAATACTGAAGGGAACTAAAACTCATTTTTCTTGTAGCTTCACTGATCACATTAGTTGTGCCTTTGCACAAAAATTTAACACCAAGTATTGTTTTATTTTTTTTTCCCAATATGCTAATATGTTCAGCAAAAAAAAAAACAGTAATTGTTCATTAAATGTGCGCAAGTGTGTTCTCTGTAGAGGATGTGTTATTTTAATTGGACTTAGTATTTCAACAAAACATGTCATTTGACCAGGTGCGCTGTAACTTTTGCATACCGTATATGAAAATGAGCTGTTTTCACTGGCTGCCTGGTATGGTGCTTCATTCGAAAAGCAGTCATGGCTGAAACACTCATGAGTATCAGAGCTAAACTGAAGGGCGAATAGGACATATAAATGCACAGGTTGTTGTGACATCACAAAAACAATGAATTCAATACAGGCTGTTTTTGCGGTTTACTTTCTGTACATGTATCTTTTGGACTGGGAAGTGAACACTTTGAAACTTTAACAATGTTTATAAAGTACATCAAACTAATTTATTTGTGAGGAAAATTCAGATTTTCAAGATTATAGGAACTTTATGTGAGTTGAACTATGAGTGAAAGTACTCATAATGGCCACATATAGTGGTGATCAAGCAGTTTTAACTACTCTCTATTTTCATTATACTGAGTAAGCGATAGGTGTTCAGCTGAAAGCAAGCCTGAGTTACCTGCTGACTATTTAGTCCATTTGGTTGGCTATTTCAGGACTAGACCTAACATTGGACCTTAATTTGATTACAATGTCACCAATATTATAAATATTAACAAACTGGTAGCAAATACAGACATAGGATCACATCTGATTTTTGCGTTCTCTACTTCAATAAGATTGAATCTGTCATAACTGTGCAAAGTGATTTTGGTCGGCAGTGAACCTCCAACAACTCAGAGCGTTCGTCGCTGGTTCCACAACACTGGATGATCTCCGAAATCGCACTGAAAGAGCTGTGAGTGCAGTGACACCTGACATGCTCAATCGAGTATGGGATGAATCTGACAATGGCGTTGATGTCCGTACAGCTGGAGGAGGTTCATATTGAGCACTCATAAAATTACATAATAAACTTTATGCTCATTTAAACCATTTACAATTTACTGCACTGTTCTGTAATGATTTACAAGTGAAAAAAATCATTTTGAAACAGGATGAATCTTTTTGAATCACCCTGTATAACGATAAAATAATCTGAACAGTCTGAACAGGAAATGGATAATGAGGCCAAGCTGTGCCTTTGCAATGTCCACATCCATTTCTGCTGGAGCCAAAAAAGTTACTGACCTACATCTATGTGACCCAAAATACCAGAGCACAAACAGGACACTGAAGAACAGGAGAACAGGCGGAAATACACAACCTCTGATCAAAAGGATCTGTTAGAGATAGTTTGGCCATAGATGATAACATAATAACAGTTCATTTTAACCAGGTTGAGAAGATCAAGAGATTGTTCAGAGCTTATGATGAGTTCATATCATTTCTTTCTGGATTCTAAAATTAGTAGAGAATTCAGAACTACTAGAACATCCAAAATGAAATAAAAAAAATTGATTTGAAAAAGCTGATTTCAGTAAGCTCTATCCAGGAGAGCGTGCAATACTAAAGTTTATAACAGTTTTAAAGTTTAGGTGAGTAGATGAAAATATCTGCCAACATGGTCTGAACTCACTGACAAATGGAGAACATAATATTTAAGGTACTGGAATAGTACATTGATGATGGTCCCATGTAGAAAATGCAGAATTAAACCACTAGAGGTCAGAAATGAGCTACATTTGCATCCAAAATTTCCACATTTGACAAAAGTAGTTTTGCTCTGAGTAAGACTAAATTATCAGTTTACACAAAACTTTACTCTTTCATGATAAATGTTCAGTGGGTGGTTTCTGGGCTAAATGGATGGAGCTACAGTAACATCACCCACGCAGACCATGTCTTTGATGTGCTATTATCAGCTGAAGCAGACAGAACCCTTACAGAAGCTCTGGGCAAGTAATGCTACGAAGCCTCAGTTATCTTAGGATTACAGGCAAGAACAACACATGTGGTTCCATATCTGTAGCTGTTATCGCAGCAGCTGATTTTTCCATTCCAAGAAACAGAACAAAGACCTGACTGGATATCGTTACCTCACTAGCAAAAAGACCCAATTTACAGAAATACTGAGCAGAGACATACATTCAGGAGACTTAGCTTTGCCTGCATGACAAACTGGCAACTCCCAAAGTGGCTTTATGGCCAATTTCAAGAAAAAAAATCATCTTAACATCCAGTAAGGAGAGACAAACATTCACTCACTGTTATTTTTGTTGGTTAATATACTTCTATTGTAAATATTCACTTCAAACTTTCACCCATAACAGCCCTTATTACTCAAAGTTGTGTACAGTCAAATCTGATCATAAAATGAGCGCATGCAAATTTCACCAACAGTTTTGTTAATCCACTGTTTTGTCTTTGTTTTTTGTACAATCAAGCTCACGTCCGAGGGTAAATATAAGCACAATAGCTTATATTTAGTGGTTAACCAACCAAAACTATTATTAACATCATCTATAATAAACATATTCAGAATGAAAATAACAATAATACTAACAATATGTGTTCAGGGCAATCAAGTATAAAAGTGGATGTACTTATTTTAAACAAATGCTACAGCTGTTCCATTTTCCATTTAAAGACATATTATACTGTGCTTTGTTTTATACTACTGACATCACCCAAAAAAAATAAACAATACAAAACACAGCTAGTACAAAAGCATCTCATGCACTATAATAATAGTGTTATAATACAGAATCACATCATTCCACTGTTTTTCTACTCTTCACATCATTCACCATCATTTTACTGTAAAAAGGGTGTTTTATTTATTTCACCTATCACTCTTTCCAGTCATTGTAATCTGAACACTATAAAGTTTGGCCAGTAGGGGGAGCAGTGAGAGGTGCCCTCACGGCTCCACCTTAATCTACACCTATAAGCCACTGAAAACCATCATTTTATTTGCTCCCTACTGAAACATCTGCATGATTTAGAGCCTGCTTCATGTTAATGATATGTAAATGAGGTACAGGTAGGCTGGTGCTTGATGACGCTGATTCATCATTTGTGCTCCAGTTTCCACTTCGTACAGAAGCTTCATGATTCAGGTACAGAGTAGTCATTAAAGTCAAATCTGTGCTCTTTTTTACACTACTCCATTGTCTTTTGACTTTGTACTTATAAACATGAACAGAAGCAGTATGTATTCATAAGTATAAACATAGATATGTGAAAAAAAAAACTAAATTGATAGGGAAGAAAGTACACAGACACACCAAATTAATAACTTTAGTACTTTGCGGCAAAGCAAATTACAATTAAAGCTTCATTAAGTCTACGATAAGCAGCAATTAGCCTTGTAGATCATTGTGGTTCAATTTTGGCCAATTCCTCTTGGTAAACCAGGTTTCTTCGCCAATGAGCTTAAATTCTACTCTAACGCAATGTCATGGTACATCACACCTTTCACGTTTCCTTCAATGACATGTAATGCCTCAGTACAGTTTGCAGAGAAGCAGCTCCATATCATGATGCTACCACCTCCATGCTTCACTGTTGGAGGGGTATTCTTGGGATCACGCACACAACACTTCTTTCACAAAACATGACCTTCTAAATTATTACCTAAGACTTCTATTTTCATTCTGTGTGACCAGAGTACATTGTTCCAGAAGAGTTCTGATTTGTCTAAATACTTGTGTGCAAATTTTAGAAGCGCATCTCTGTTTTGGTTTTGCTTGAGTAGGCGGAGATTATTGCAATGCAGCTCAGTCCACTGCATATTTTTCTCTTTTGTAACTGTCCACTTGCAGTCCGGTTGTACTAACAAGAATGTTTAAGGCCTCTGCTATGGCTCTGTAGCTTTTTCCATTCGAGTGTTGTTTAAAAATGTTGTCTTTGAGAACTTTAAATATCTCCTTCAACTTCACCATGGTTGCTGCTTGCGTAAAATCTTGCAGTGGCAACATCTTTTATAATAACTCCAGGTGTAATAAGAACATTTTTTTCCAGTATTATTATCTAGATGTTTCATTTTATGTAACCTTTAAACATATATTTTCTTAATATAGCGACTAAGTACTTTTATACCTATCTACTTCACTTTTAAATATCTCTGTTTATGCTTATCAACACATACTTTTCTGTTCTAATGAATACAAGCATACATTCTTGTTGAAGTACAAAGTCAAAAGACATAACTGAAGTACATATATGCACTGGTATAAAATTAAGTAACAAAAGCAAAAGTGTCTGAATACTTTCCCTTCACTGTATGTTCTAAGAAACACTTTCAAAACAGCAGGGATTCATCCGAATATTGATGTGATCACCGCTGCCTCCTGGCCCCTCCCTTTCCTGCCTATTCACTCCTTAAAAGTAGAGGAAACATGGCCTGATGTACTACGAAACGGGATGTCAGCAGGGTTGTAGAGGACCCATTTTAGAGTAGCAGAAGGGACTCAGGACTGCAGACAAAGAAGCTGTGCAAATGTGCCTGAGCATACCCATGGAAACGCCTCCAATGTCCTGTTTAGCTGCTGAGGTCGAATACTGCAGTTGGTGGAGTTCGGTCCATCTTTGGATCCAAAATCCCACTGTTGGCCCTTTTTGATGTTTTTAGGTTCTAAATTACTTACACACACTAGGAGCAATGCTGGGCTAAGAAACTTGTTTTGTTGCCAGAAGGAGTTATGCAAAGTGGATGCCACAGGGTTATACGTAACCATTAGCCCAAATGGAAAACAGAAAGGAATTCGTTCGTTTTTAGTTTTCAAAATACAGTGAGGGTGGGGGGCAAAATGTAATGCAACATTACAGTCTTTTTTCCATTTACTTTTACATTTTAATCTTCTAACATTGTGCTGATATGAACAAGCAACTGAATCCAATTACTTTTCCCTTTGAGGCCAAACTAGAAAGTTAGCTAAACAACAGCAGCTAAAAAAATACAGGCTAATTATCTAATAATCCCTTTCAGGGGGGCCTGCTCACAAGATCACAGCTAAAGCTCGTGTCAGCTCTGAAGCTGTCTGAAGAAGTGGGCATAAAGGCACTATTGACCCTCTGTGTGGCACAGTGTGCTCGCTCTAAAGTTATGGGTGTGTGTCCATCCAGCTAGAGCTGGAATCCTGGCCTGGCTCACCGGAAGTGGACCAGGCCAGGATAAACACTCTGCAGGCTGCCCCATATACAGGACACATAGCCTTGTTGGCACACGGTAAACCTTAGCATGCTAGCATGAGTGCTACATTAGGAATATAACTGCAAATATGGTGTTTTTGTTTATTCAAATTTGGGTAAAGCGTGGCAGATGGCTGGAGGGTTGTGAGTGCTGATGCTTAAATTATGCATAAATCAAATAAAATGTCCTAAACTTCAGGCTTATTCTTAAATTATTAAATAAACTTATTGAAAGTAAAGCGGTATTTGGTAAGTACTAGGACCCAACGTACAAAAATATCAATTTCCAATACCACCTTTATGGAGCCAAATATTCTAAAACTAATAATATTGGCCGACATTATTTTACATGATTAAAACTTGAACAGACTACGAGAGCTGTCATCTTTGAATTATTGAACACGTATAAGTTACACATGAGTTGTAATCAATATATCTTAGAGCCTCAAAAGAAGCCAACTAAACCATTAAATTAAAATGTTATTTGACTGCAGGTTTGAACGCAGTGTAGTACAGTGTGCTACTGCGCAAGTACTGATGGCAGAAACCATAAAAAAGAGAACGGCATCCAGAAGAGCTCCAGTCTTACAGAGATGCCAAGAGCTTTAAGGGTGTTTATCCTGCACAAGGGACAAGATTTGTGGTCCTGGGTCCACATAGTTATCATGCTTCTGGACTGCATTTAAAGGCTCTCAAAAGTGAGCAACAGGATGTTGCTAGCAGTCTCAGTAAAGGCCAGCAAAAAATCTGAAATATATCGGTGGAGCAACAGAACCTACTAAGAAACAAATGTCAATTATGCAGTTATAATAGTGAGGAAGTAAATACTGACCCTTGAAAGGAACAAAAAGAACTGAGGTAACAGCTACTGGAGGTACATGACGATGAGGAGTTATGGGTAATGTAGTTTGTGTGTACTCACTGCTGGCAATGTGGTGACCCTCATCGAGCTGTGAATCGTGCTCGTGGTAAAGGTGCGGCAGGCCAACTGTCCTCACAGCAGGGTCGAGCACCACAGAGCTCTCGCTCACAGTCACCTCGCTGGCCCCAGTCACAGCGTTAGTGGGAGGGCCGCCCAGCGACAGCTCGTAGTCAGGGGGAATATCATCAGAACAGTCTGCATTCGGCTGCGAGTCAACAAGAATGAACGTTAAAACATAGTTTATGTAATGTAGTCGATGATTCCACTTGTTCGTTTTGCAGTTGTTTATACAGATGGTAAAATGATGTTTTTCAAATTGCTTACTATGTGTTTCAAATTTGCTGTGGATACATGGAAAAAGGAAATGCTCCAGGATTTTATAACTCAGATACAGTGATTGACTTTTAACAGCTGCACAATGTCTGGACTGCATTGAGGAGACAAAAAAACAGGATCCGTGACAAAGGAAAGAGCAGCTATTAAAACTATGAACAGTTCTCACAACAGATGTTCAGACAAAATCAGTTAAATTTGAATCTTGGATAAAGGAGTGAAGAAAAGGTTTCAGGAAGGGATTTACACTAAGCTAAATCTCTACTACTGCATATCTTATTAGCATTCTTAAAGTACACTGCTTTGATTTGCCTGACAAACATCTGGCCAAAAATTACTCACATATGCCTGCAGACATTTTGATGAATACATTCACCTTTTGCTACAGTTGTATGCAAACGTTTGAACACCCTTGTGTAAATTACTTGTGTTTCATTTTCTAAGTGAACATAAGTTATCAAATGCTCTACAGGGAACAAATTTAAATACGCTATTTTCATGCAAATTTTAGTGCACAATTTCTATTTAATCGCTGATTTGAACAAATAGTAATAAAATAAATAAAATATAAAATGTGCCATTTTTTTCTATTCAGTATGTTAAATTCAGCAAATAAACTATGTAACTATGCATTTAAATGTGAAGAAGCGGAGGCGGATGTGTTTATTTTCACTTAGAAAATCAACAAAAACATGTAATTTGACCAGGTTTCCCAAACTTTTGCACAAGAGTATATGTTCTTCCTCAATACCAGTGCAGTAAATTAACACAGGATGATCTTAGGGTGCTAGTTGTTTCTCAAAAGAGGAACTGTGTAATCTTGAAAGTGATGAGGCTGTAGAATGGTAAGCTCAAGTTGCTCATCTGCAGGAATTCTACAAAACATCATGTGGTGATGAATGTTTACATTTTTTTAGGAACTGAAAAGAAAACTCAACTAAACCATTTAAATAAAATAAAATGTAACTGTATGGCTGTGAAGGTTTAAATAGAGCCTGGTACAGTGTTACTGTGTATGTACTGACGTACTGAAGCCATAATAAACTACACAATGGCTTTCAGTAGAGCTCCAGTCTTACCGGGATGCCGAGAGCTTTAAGGATGTTCATCTTGCACATGGGACAGGTTCTGTGGTCCTGCAGCCATGGGTCCACACAGTTCTTATGGAAGACATGCCTAAGAAACACAGCAGTCTTAGAATGCTATAATACAGCAGTAAATCTAATACTTGTTAATACTGCCATCCTGATGCCACTGACCTCACCTTGACAGTCAAGCTTCTGTACGTAACAATTACATTCTGAATTTTCAAGAATTGTGATCTCATGACATGGGGACATGGGGACATCTATACTATAACATTCTTTTTATTTGAGAAGAAGGAAGTGCTCTGTGATTATTTTACCATACAAATAAAACCACTGAAATGTACAAGATTTGTTCCAAAATGCTGTATGTAAGAAGAGCTGAATAAGTCAACCAGGATTACACTGACATGCTTGATTCTTTGAAGCTTACCGGCACGGCAATATCCTCACTACATCATTGGGCTTGTAGCCTTCGATGCACACGGCGCAGTTGTCAAAATCTGACTCTGTTTCCTAGAAATAAGAGCCACAGAGGCAATGTTATGAGCACGTGGGTGTGTGTCTATGTGTATGTGTCTGAGTGTGTTTTTGCTAATGGAGATTTCCTAGAAAAAGAGCAGACAGGGACAGCTCTGCAGTAAAAGGCATGAAGCATGTCTAATAAGAATGAACTGCACACAGGCGGTGGCTACAGCTCTTATGGCAGGGAGAACAGACAGAGGATAGGCTACTCAGGCAACCAGTCACCTTTTGAGGAATACTGTCCCTTTAGCCCACACATAGTTGAGCAGACAAGACACTGCGTTTGGGTGTCTAGTTCTGACCAGGAGTTACGAGAATAACACAGCTAACAAGTAATGGATACAGCATCAATTAGTATTGTGCAAACTACATAGCTAAATCATCAGATTTAAACTTTAAACTACGTCAAGGTATTAAGTTTTTAAGCAGAGTTCCTTATGTGGTGTCTGACACTGTTTGACATACTATTATCTATGAAAATGGACAAAATTCAGACTTCCACGTGGCTGCTACTGCTGTTTTTAGCTACAACTTACTTTTTATATAGACAGGTTTGAGGTCTGTGATGATTTAGGATGCAGTTTACACCATGTTAATTGGCTTTCTTCAGTTGGCCATTACTCATTAGCCACATTAGTCTTGTGTCTCCAATGTAAAACTAAAAAATAAACTCCAGAACAAAGCCAATCTTTGTTAATTAACAACATAACAAGATACCAGTAGTTGTTCCCTGTACAAAATTCCTTAAGATTTTCCTCTAGGCTCCTTCTCCTGTCTAGGCCACAGCTCTTCACAGAGTAGCGTTTCTCCTGTCTAATGCACTGAATGCATTTCATGAAGACAATGCTAATTCGCTGAAGAATTAAATCAGAGGCACAGAGCTGAAGTCAAGAGGACTGGGGTCTAGGACATGCCTTGTACAACAAAAAAAAGAAGGTAGCAGCTTGGTAAAATAATTTCTATTTTTTTTTTTTTGAGTATGATGCAACATAACTGTCTAATATACAGCACTATGCAAAAGTCAGAGACCACCATTCATTTATTTAACATCCCATCAAAAAGGCCATTAAATGTTAATTATTTTTTTGGTAGCAGGAAAAAAGCAGAAAACATTAATTTAAAATAAAATTACACAGAAGCCTCATCAACTAAATATAATATCACAGTTTTCAGTATTCAGTGTGTCCACACTTTGTGTTTATTCAGTTATTTTCTGGGAGACTTGCTGTCTCTTTAAAGAAATCTGCAGGGATATTTTTCCAAACCTCCAAAGTCTCAGATGTCCAGTTTCAGTGTTCTAGTACAAACGTTTTACTTTTTTGTCTATTTCCTTTCCTCAGTAACAGCTTCTTGGCAGCTACACATCCTTTCAGACCCATAGCGCTGAGTTGTCTTCTCCCAGTGAGAATGGACAGAAACACCTGCAGATTTGCTCGGATCTGAAGACTGGTGCTTGATTTTTTTTCCTTTCTCTAAAAGATGAAAGCGTTAAGTACTGTTTATCTGATGGTGACAGTTTGGGTGGTCTATCAGTTCTTGCACGGTTGTTAGGAGCTCCATTTTCTCTATATCTTTAAATCATTTTTTAACTCCAGGTTTGGAAACTCCAATTTTTCACTTTTTTTCCTTTAACTTTCTCCTTCTTTATGCAGGTGGATTATCTTATATCTAATCTCTTCACATATATCTTCTGTATCTCACGCTTTGCTGTACTGGTTTTAGCTGCACATGAGAAATAAACTTCTAAGGCAGCAAAGCTGAGTTTAGGTAGTAGCTTGTGTGAAAGTTAGTGTCTCTTTGAAAGGGAACATAATGTTAGTGCCAACATGGGGAACAGCTTTTGTTGGGAGGACAGATGGTTTTAAGATTAGAAGGTTGGAAAAGTGAATGTGGCAGTATGCTGTACAAAAGTGGACAAATAAAATACTGTTAGATTTGATACATTTCGTGCTGGAGGCTTTTGTGTAAACATCTGGTAAACATAAGTGTTCTGCCTTTTGAAAAACATGGCAAAAATGAATAGCTTGCACTTAATGGCTGTGTTGACTGGAAACTGAATAAAAGAGAGGGTGGTCTCTGCCCGTTGCACACTATTGTACAGCTCCAAAGCAGCAAAAAGCAGCATACTGGCTGAAAAAATATAAAGTGCAGATGATAAGTAATTAACAGACAACCTTGTCCCCCTTCCTGATAGTCCGCACTTGAAGCTTGCTGATGGCCTTCTTTGCAGCATCCCCCAGTCGCCTCTGAAAAAGACAAAAACACTACATGAGCCCCAGAACATTCAGCATTCAGCATGTTTCACTGTGGTGAAACCACCTATGTTCCTATGAGAGAAAGTCCAAAGCAGAGGTGCTGGAAGATCACAGCATGACACTGGGCTAACCTACCTGACTGAACACATCAGTTAATTATCAGGTGTGTTAGAGCTTGCAAAACACCAAACCCTGCAGTACTGCAGTCCTCTGGGACTTGAGTTGACACTGCTGATCTATGTTTTAAGCTGCACAGAGGTCTAAAAATACTACTGGTACAGATGACTGAACAGTTTGTGTTGTAAATAAATGCAAAGTGAACCAGGAAAGCATTTGTGCCTACAAACATTATCAGCACCACCTCCCACTACACTAGTGAAAGTATATCACTGCTGTCACAGGAAAACCTCACAAGTCCATTGGTATCTTGCTTTACGCCATTCTATAATGCCAGGTGCGCTTTACATTGAGTGAATAATTTAAGGTGAATGGACCAATGGGAGTGGTCCCAAATAACTTAATCTTGTAGCATTAACAAACATCAAGATAAGATTTTTTTTCTTTTCCTACAAAATGAACAATTTAAGAGGTGCAAGGTTTTGACTAATTTTGATATTTAAGTATTCATAACGGTTAATGAATGGATTGCCGTGGCATAAGGTGACACCAATCACCCACACCCACAACTTGTTAAATAAATTACTTTATCTATAAGTCTTACATCACATATATCTTCTAAGTATTCCATCTGAAGTTTTCAAAGAAGACTTCAGACGCTTCAGAAGGCTTTAGTTTTTATTGCATGCAAAGTGCATTCAGCCTGGGCATTAGGCTCTGCACCCAAATGCAATACAATGTTCCATATTTTTATACAGTTTTCAGAGAAGGGGTATTCCTTTCTCTTTCTCTCGATGTATCATAACCTGTTTTGCCCATCATTAAACCAAAAATTTATCACTTTGGACCCAATTAAATTCGCCCATTAAAAAGGTCTAGTCTTTTTCGGGGCAAGTGCCAATGTTAGTTTGTCTGAAAAATATATTTTCTTTGTTTCTGGACCTGGCTAACATCAGCTAGAGTCTGGACCTAGTTAACATCAGCTAGAGTCTGGACCTAGCTAACATCAGCTAGAAAAGTTAGAAAAAAAGCTGCACCTCTTCCTTCTTAGCTGTGTCCTTAATGCAACTCCGTGGGAACACACTCATGTTAAGGCAATCGTGGTGTGTAGTAGCAAAGTGTAACATAATACACTCATTTACTCGCAAATACATAAAACACAAAATTGCTGTGTTGGTCCGTACACAATGAAACCCAAATAGTGATTTCAACACAGAAATATAAGCACATTGAATGGTTAAACGAGTACCCGTGCACACCCCTAGTGTGTACCTGGTTGCGATCTCGCGCGTTGGCGTAGCGGAACCGCTGGATGTAGTAAAAGACAAGCCAGGCCAGTGAGATGATCATGAGCACAATGAAGGAGATGGAGACGAAGACCACGGAGGTGCGGCTCACATACTTCTGGAGGTTGCGTGTGCCAATAGTGATGTGCATGATCACGCTCACGTTCTTCTCAAGCAGGGCCGCAATCTCCCGCCCTTTCGGCTCTGGGATCATGATGGCCACTACGTCTCCCGTTCCTGAGGGCCAAAAGGATAGAAGGGTCATATCAAATGGATATGCAGTTACGATGCCCTGGGGTGTGAGCACTGGGGTAGGAAAGCAGAAATATTTGTTTTTATTACACAGCATACTGGACTTAAAATAAAAGCAAATATACAGCAAGTGCTTTTATGTTTTAGAGCTTATGATTTGTTCAGCAACGGAGCAGCAAAGCCATGAAAAACATTTGACAAAACTGTTCCCAGATACTTAATGCATACTCGTGTTTAATGTGCATTTACTTTCAGAAAATTCAATCGTAGCCTTGAATGAAGTTCTGTCCTTCATTAAAAAAGTACAAAAAGACAATAAGTAACATGTTTGCAGATTTAAAAAGATTGTTACCTTTGCATATGTGAAACCTTGATATGAGTGTGGGAAAATGTGCCAAATCACCAGAAAAACTACTCCCTTAATGCTACTACATTTCCCATGATTACTAGAGGACATTAGTCACTATCAGATGAAGCAGTCTGTAGTTTTGCTGGTCTGTAGCAGCTGAAGTAGCTTGTCTGTGATGATCCTGCTGAGGTAAAAATAGTTCACATCAGGAGAGCTCTGTGTGCAACAATGAATAATTAGCGTCATACACAGTGACAGCACTGGCGCTAGCATGGCAGAGAGAGAGCCGGGATGAGCAAACAAAAGCCCTGCTGCTTGGCCTGATCAATCTCTATGGCAACAGCATCTCCTGCCAACTGCCAATCAGGTCACACCTCAGCTGACTTTCAGAACATTCGATTGTAACGTGAGTTTCGTCCAGGGTGGCCGGATCAGACCATATGCCTTACCATGGCAGTCCTTGTCTCACACTAGAGATGCATTAAAGAAACAGTTCAGCAAAAAATCTACTTTACATGATTTTCCACCCTTAATGCAGTTAATCAGCCAAGACACGTTTAGTGTCCAAGATTTATGTCTTTATTTTTAGAACTGGGGCTGCCAGGCTAACGGTGCCAACAAAAGCTGGAAGTAAACAGTCACCAAAACTATATCCACAAATAAAAAGAAGTTAACTGGTGGTCACTGACGGAGTCACTAGTTTCTTCATGTATATTCTAGCTCAAACACACACACAGTTGAGGCTCATCTGTGCAGAAAAGCTGGTCCTCAAAGAGGTAATTGCACAATGTATTGATTTTTTTCAGTACACTTGCTTAGCCTTTCTATTTTATACAATATAGACTTGACTTACAACCTAGATGCGGTTTGAGTGGGTTGGAAAGTATTGGTGGAAATAGTATGGAAGACTTTTCACTTTTAGTGTTAGTTAGGAACATGTCTTGGCTCATCGACTGCCTTCAGGATAAGGGGCATTTAAGTACATTTGAATGTTTGCCAACCTACTGCTGTAAACTACTTTTAAACATTAATACATTGATAGTCATTGTGAGTTTTCAAAACTCCCTATGTATGGCAACTATCAACTGCAATCAAACTTTATACACACTTCTAGCCCTCAAGAGCAAATTCGGCCCTGCGTTTCCAAAACACAGTCAGTTAAATGGACAATTTTTACAATTTTCACAAGCGCAGTCCGCAAGAGCAGTGTCCACTCTGCATAGAGGCTCCAGTCAATTACCAAAACACCATTTACTCTGGATTATGTGCAAGCACTGTGAAGCATTACACCATGAATTAGGTCTTTGTATCAAATTGGCTGATGCACTCTGTAGGCTCCATGCAAAACAGAGGCAACTGTTCCAACTATGTGCTTGCCTCCTATGTAACGTAGTACTCAGCCCCCCAAGGATCACAGGAGTGCAACTGCTGCAAAGCTGTAAAAACAGCAACATAAAACTCTCCAGAGCAAAAAAAGCTCTACCTTTCGCTCCACTGCAGCTAAAAATAGGCGCACACTATTTCAGTTCTTTGACTCCAACTCAGTGGAAAGTCCTGACAGGCCTGTCACCTCGTCTCTGCCTCGGCGCATCAATCAGAGCTCTCTCATTCAGCCTCTTCAGCAGGCTGAGCAGATCTGGACCTCTTCCAGATCGGAAGCAGACATTGAGGAGTCCCCGAAGAGAAATGTAAGCACTTCCTACAGCCTTCTATGAGCAGAATTCAATCTCTCACTAGGGGAAGCTCCAAATAGCTGGCCGCCGAGGGGAGAATCGATAACACTGGGGAGACACTTCTGAGGATTTGGAGCTCAGCCATATCTGAGAACAGGGCAGCCATGTTTAAATTAAGCCTTTCCTTGTGGAGGCCAGAGCAGAATGACCCAACAAACACCAACACAACAACACCGGCAGCTGATTTAGAGCACCTAGGGAAAAAAAATGATAAAACAAAATTAAACCTTTGTAAATGGGAAGAACATTCTAAAACTGCGTAAATAGGGGAACATTCTAGAACAGATTAAATGGGGAGAACACTGTAAAAACTAGAACAGTGTGAATGGACAGAACATTCTAAAAAAAAGTATAAATGAGGGAACCGTTCTAGAACAGCATTAATGGGGGGGCATTCAATGGTGTAGACATGATGTATGAAAGAGCATGATGTAGATACATGCTAGAACAGTCTGAATGAGTAAGAACATTCTAGAACAGGCCTCCAACTCTAGACCTTGAATCTAGGCTCTGGCCCTGGATTTTGTGATTACTGGTGACATGTCCTGTCTTCCTTGGTTACTGTTGCTATGTCCATCAAACTTTCAGCTCGACCACCTAGTGGCATCTGTAGCGCTTGTGCAAACAGACCGAAACATTCAGCAGCACAACAAAATTTAGACACACACAAAGGAGAACATTTGAAATAAAAAACACACTATTATTTAAAAACAAACTTGCTATAAAAGATTTACAGCGCAGAATTTTTGATTTATGAGAACTGACAAAATATAAATGTAGGCTAAATTAAAGTGAAAAGGATTCTTTAAACCATGTTTATATTAATCAGTGCAGAAAAATCGAATAGCCTCTTAGCAATAAAGTGCTAGTTTTTCCACGTCTAATAAGGAGGAGCACTGGAGCCTAAGCCTGTCAGTTAGATTTAGAAAACTAATGAGTCAATATACGACTGTATTAATATTCATCTTTACACATAATGCTTTGATTGCAAAAAAAAGCAAGATGCCAAGTACTATTTTAAGAAAAGCTTACTTACTTAAAATTGCTCCGTAATATTATTTATCATTAGATATCATTACATTAAATGTTAGCAAATACAGCAACACAGATAACGCTTTGATTACCTTAGAGCAAACACAACCATCTCCATAATTTCAACACAAACTAGCTAGCTAAATAAAATAGCTAACTCTGCCAGCTGCCCTGCTGCACGACAACATGACGACTTCATCCATATCTAGCTAGTAAAAGACATACACTGCTACCTAGGGTACCAGCCTTTACTGCTAATGCCATTAAGGACAATTAAGGAAGAGGATAGCATAATTATGTTAACAAAAGAGCTTAAACATCACTGGTAAAAATGTTTGCTATGGATAATTATAGCAGTTGTTATCATTTAATTGCCAGGCCTACTCTGCTTTATGACTATCATCCCACAACCATTAGGTGAGAGACGCAGAGCAGATGGACCAAGAGGTGGCACCTTGTTACCCTGACAACCCTCTGCTTGTAGATGGACACAAGAATCTTGTATCAGGTGCTAGTTTGGAGGCTATAAATATCTACAGGCGCTCTATGGGAGACCAAATAGAAACACAACAAAAGCCAGCATTATCATGCTGTGTCTTTTATGCCTTTACGTAACGTTTGCCCTCTAGATGAACAACTACTGCATGTCTCTGAACACGGAGAGACCAGTGTAAAAGGGACAAACAGCAACTAGTGGAAACCAAAGTGATGGAGTACTTATAGAAAAGTTTCAAAATAAAAAGTGCTAGGTGAAGAGAAACCAATTTTTATTGGGTGCAGAGACATAAATCTATAGCATTATCTGATAAAGAGCGCACTGTCCCTGCCTGTAGTAGAGGTACATACTTTGCAATAGAACACCTTGTGATATATACCAGCAAAGGACTGAAGCTCAGTCAGACGTGGCTTTATTTAAAAATTTTCTGTAGGGAAAACGTGCAATAAGCCTGAAACAAGCCTAATTAAGGTTCTATGTAAAACCAGCTTTCTTAGGATATAATGAGAAACATGGAGTGCAACAAAATATTCAACTATAGGTCCAGACAATTATTCTACTCAAGTCATGTGTATGGAAAAGTTCAAAAAGAAGTCACCACCACCACAGTTATCTCAAGAAGGCCCTTGTCTCCCTCAATTTCCAGGTGACAATAGCATTTGGTCAAGTCACAGCAATTTAATCTGCCCTCCCATATGGTCAAGGTGAATGTGTTTCCAACAGAAGTCAGTCACTGCAGAACACAAGATGTGTTGAGGCAACCATTTCTGCACCAATACTCAGGTCAATGACTGTGATGACCTTTCACGCATAAATAAGTTTATATGCGCTGAACTTTCAATGGTCATTCAAGTGACAGGAATGCAGCCTCCAACTCAACTCCGAGTGTCCTTGTGTTTATGCAGTCCTTCCTTCACTTTGTAAAGCTGCTTTGGCCCACGCTGTCTTGGTGTTAATGCATTAGGGTCTCACAGTCTAAGCCTTAAGCCGTATACTTCTCACTCATTAGACAAACTACAGCCATCTGCGTAGGGGGATTGCTGGTCCTCTAATTTGCATGAGTGAATTACTAATTTATATAGATAGAAAAACATGTAAAGAACAACAAAAAAGTTAGAACACAATAACATGGATTATACTGGGGCTGTTCCCTCCAAGCTGATGCAAGCCAGATCTGACTAGCACCAGAGAGTCCGGCGGGTTTTGTGTCAATATGGTGAAAAAACGAATACTCAGACAAGGTCAGGACATTGTGTATTACAGCTGAAACCACTGATACTTAGTACATTCATATTTCTGCAAACTGAAGTCTGCACCATGTTGCATGTGAACCTTGTCCATTGAACAGAATGTGTTATTCAAAGAGACCTGTGGTGCACTGAGTACTGAAGAGCAAGCACAGCACAGAGAAAATAAATCTTAGTGTGGGCACATTTCAAATTTGTAAAGATGCTTCCAAGATGGTAAAATGTAAATTCTGCAATCTGTGTTTTACTAACAGTAAAATTCTGAATTTGAATTAGCACTTAAACCACAGAAGTACACATAGACTGACTGGCCACTTCATTAAGCACATCTACCTTGTATCTACACCCTTTGTCCATTTGATCAGGTCTATTTACCATAAAGGTGCACTTTATAGTTCTACAATTAATGACTGTAGTCCATCTGTTTCTGTGCATAATTGGTTAGCCCCCTTTTACCCTGTTCTTTAATGGTCAGGACCCCCAAAGGGCACCCACAGAGCAGGTATTATTTGGGTGGCGGATCACTCTCAGTACTGCAGTGACACTGATGGGGCAGTGGTGTGTTGCGCTGGTACAAGTAGATACAGACACAGCAGTGCTGCTGGAGATTTTATACAACATCCACTCCATTAGCCACTCCTACCTTGCTGGTTTACCTCGTAGATGTAAAGTCAGAGACGACAGCTCATCTGTTGCTGCACAGTTTATGTTAAGCATCTTCTAGTTCTTGATCAGTGGGCACAGGACGCTGCCCACAGGATGATGCTGGCTGGATATTTTTGGTTGGTGGACTATTCTCAGTCCAGGAGTGACACTGTGGTGTTTAAAAAGCCCAGCAGCACTGCTGTGTCTGATCCACTTGTACCAGCGCAACACAAACTAAAATGCCATCAATTTGTCAGTGTCACTGCAGTGCTGAGAATGATCCACCACCCAAATACTATGAATTGGTGTATAAAGTATTGCTAGAGGTCAGTGTATAAAACATTGCCAAAAGTGTACTGAACATTCTCACTAGCATTTACAATAATAGTCTTCAATTAAATCTTTTCACTGTTTACTGCTACGTGCCTTTCTCCAGGGAACAGAAGCAGTGATGACAGAAAGGGAGGGCACTTGAACCCAGAGGCTTCCAGAACTATGTGAACCGCGCCAATACCCACATGAGAACTGAACTAGGAACACTCCAGCTGCTTCAACGTTCCAGTTCCTGGTGCAGAGCCCAAACCAACAGAGCCACGGCCGGCCAGATGCAGTACTTTCCAAAATGCACGATTCATCATTCTCTTTCTTTAAAAAGGACTGGCCAAAAATAGCTGGTGGGTATCTGGGTGAGCAGAGTCGATATTTGGAGGCCAGTAACTCTCCTTAATGCTGAGCTGTAGATTCAGCTGGTAGCTCTAAGGTGCTGCTGAGGCCAGGATTATCCAGAGCTCTCACTGATCATTGTGAAACACAAGCCTCCATTAGCGCTTTGTCCATGACCCTGTGAAAAGGCATCAGTCGCCAGTCAGATATAAAGCCTGCCGCTGGAGTTGATGGAGTTAGTCTTTAACTCATTTTACTCTATATAGCACCAAAGCCACTGATAAAGTAATATAGTGGAATTTAAACCATCCTTACTATTTTGCACAATAAAAACAAAAACATTTCAGCTGTTTTTACCCTCATTAAAATGGTTTCTCATTAAAAAAGTGAAAGTACTGTTAACTTACAAAAATAGGTTTACTTAAGCATCTAAAATGGTTTTATTTGGGCGAAAAAAAATAAAGTATACATATGTAAGCATTTTATCTCTCAGGATTATGGGCCAAAAATCGACCCTGACTCCCAGATACATCTGAATTAAAGAATCGACGAGGAGCTCTTACTTGTTTTCCTCATCAGTAAAACCACAAAGATTAAATACTACCCTTTTTATGTCTTTTCAACAGCATAATTCATGAATACACCCCAAACTAATTTTTCAGTTTGCAGAAACTTTGTTTATTTAAGGCCCATGAAATTCGGTGATTAAATCATACAGGACTAGATGCTAGAAAACAAGACCTAGATGCTGCTCCTCTGGCACAATCCAGAGCCCATCTTCACATTTGAACACAGAACTAGGAACCTTACTTTGGGCAAAAATTATACATGCATACTCCATTAAAAAAAACTGAATCTCATACAGGTGCCACTTGAATTTGGCCATGGCAGAGGAAATGCATAATGCTATATATACATATACACACATATACACGCTTATATATAGTACATCAGCACTAAACGTTATTATTTATATATTCATTTTAATTACTAATAAACAAAATAAGAAGGACAGTGACAACTAACTGTATTGTGTCTTTAAATCGACCTGATGATTTTTTAATATGAGGCAGGCTACTGATTTTACGGTTTTGCACAAAGGCTGTGTGAAACCAGCTTCCCCACCCCAACAGTTGTTGGTTAACAAATGGTACGTGGCCAGAGTTAATGAAATATGTCAATTTAATGTGACTGAGGGTGAAACTGAGACAGCTGCCAACTAAACTGAGCCCAAATAAAAGGGAAAGTCTTTGACAATCCCAATGCAGCTTCTAGCTAGACTCTTTTAAGCTGGAGTGAGTTGTAAGTAGGTGCTGAACTGGGATTTATCTTGGTCCTACATGCAAGATTTTCTTCAGAACTTACAATGAGTTACTGTTCTTCATGAACAGAGCCATGTACAGATACTGATTACCAGTAGGCTCATAAATGTGAGTGCTGATGGGGTTCCTAAATGTGCACATAGCAGGCTGAGTGTTCTCAAACAAACCGGTTCTGTGTGCTTTGTTACAGGTGGTCCTCAGCAAAGACACTCCTGTGAGCGTTCTGGCGTTTTTCCAGTTTCTTGTGGAAACACTACGGCTCACTCATATTTTCCTGTATGGACTAGTCTGTTTCCACCATCTTCTGTCAATTCCTGTTACTATCAATCACCTGTTCATTTGACAGAGCCTCTTCACATCTTTTGCTTTTCTCGTCACTGTCTCTTTCTGTCCATCCATCTGTCTGCTCCTCTTAGGCGGTGCCGTTTGGATTGCGACTGGAGGTAGGCCAGCTGCGGCACAAATAGCAGCAGACTCTTGAGCTTTCCAGTTCCTGTTCTGGGATCCTCCTAGGTGATTAGAGTCTTACCCTAGTATTACTGTATGTATGTTTTAGTACGTTTCAGAATGAAAAAGTTAATAAAATAATACACTTAAGACATATTGCTGCAGTTCTAACAAATGTAAAGTGTTTTGGTTTGGTTTGCTTCAGTCCTCATTCAGTTTCTGAGCCAAAGCTGAGTTTTGTATCACAGTTCAGCACAGAAAAATGTAACCTACTTTGAACTCAGATTATTTTTTTCACTATTACATATAAGTTTAATGCAAGATGTGCAAATTCAAATTAGAAGTCTTTTCAAAAAGAGAATGAAACAAAACGAAGTGCAAAAACAACAGAATTGTCAACATGAGCAAGTAGAACAAAACATCAACTAGAATAAAACTGTAAACATCAAGTGGTAGAGCAATTGTACCAATCGGAAACTATAAAAAATGTAAGCAGCAAGCAAATTAAAATGTAAACATCAAATGAATTAAATCTAACCATCACTTGGTTTTCAATTTTTTTTCCATTTATCAAGAGAGTAGCTGACAGAACAATTTGAAATGTCCACCTATCCGTTGCAATCCCAATACACTGTGCTTTACTCAGCTCTTCACAAAGTTCTGCCTTTGTTTCTTTGTCGGCTCCTCTTATGTACTGATATGCAGCATGCTTAAAATTTCATACTGGGGCTCAAGCTTATTTAACAGTGATCAGAATCCCTCATTCTTTATGACTTGAAATTGGTGCCTATAAACAAAACTGAAAGGTTATGAAATGGAAGCTGTGAAAGATGCTATATAAATAAAGCATATAAATATTATGATGTAACACAATTGGCTGAGCGCGGTCAGAGGTCAGGAAGAATCCGGCACCGAATATTGCTGGAAATGCTGGCAAAACAAGGTTTAAATCATTGGCCGCCAAACAAATCATGGATTACGGTTTAGTTTCGGTTCAGAACCATTACACTACTAGAAAATAACTTTGCAAAAGAAGGCAACAAAATTGTAAAATTTAAATATAACTTTAATGTAATGTTGTCATTATGCAAGTGCATTTCTACTAATTATGATATCTGAGTATCCAGATAGTGGATATTCAGTTACCCACACTGAAAGTAAAAGCATCAACTAAAACAAAAGGCTTCAGACAAAATTGCTATTCTGTTTAAGGGGTAAAACATTTAAAAACATTTTATTATTACTAAAAGAAAAATCTAATGCAATCAGAAGGTTTTCATGTTGGATGAGTAACAGAAGATGCCTCTTCAGAGGTGCTTATGAGAATTAGGTGCTAATGAGGACTTGTCATCTTCTACACTTGATCATTTGTCCTCAGTGGATGATACGCCGGCAAGTTACTTTGCCAGAGAATTTTTTTTTTCCAAAGTTTCTGGACCCAGATGACATCAGCTAGAGTAGTTAGCCTAGTTAGCGAAAAGGCCGCACCTGAGCCAGCTGCGCTATCTCAATCATGTGTTCAGATTCAGGTACTTGTGCATTGTACTAGCAAAGTATAACATATTTACTCATAAAACTGCTTCTGCTAAAACATAAAAATATGTATTCTCTGTCTTCCCATAATGAAAAACAGCGAATCCCAAATAGTGGTTACAGCATTCGAATACTGACCTCAAACGGTTAACCGAGGACTCAAGTACCCAAGCCCACTCCTGATTCTTATTCCAAGTAATTTTTGCACCATTTCTACTGGGCCATTCATCATAAAATGTTCACATAATGTAAAGGGCAGCCGCTGTTTTCAAACTAAAATAAAAATATGGTGATATGCATGACCCTGTGTCCTTACATTGTATAAAAACAAGTGTGTGTGTGTAGCCCTCCTTCCTTTTTTTTTCTCATCTAACACATCAGCCCTGTCATAACAGCCTCTCTCCTCACCTACTCATAACACGTCAAACAGGACCCCTATTAAGGCCAGTACACACAAGGCCTTTAGTGTCACCCTGCAGGAGATAACACTGCACAGAGCACGACACTGAAGTGCTTACGTCCACAGTGAGCTCAGCGCACATCGCCCAAGTAGGGTTTTACTTCTATACAGCCTGGGGCTTGCATGAATGTTTAGTAAGGGTAATAGAATATCTCAGTTTAAGACATAACCACACCTCTGGAAAAGTACAAGGTGCATAAATAAGCAGAATATCCTGCTTTCAGCAAACACGTCAGCAAACACGTCAGCAAACACAAGCATCTTCTATCACTACATCCCTAATGAAGAGTATGAAAACTGATATCAGCGAAGAGAAAACATTAAGTACAACAGAAAGAAGACACATAGCCCTTTATACCACCCCACCCCACCTCCGTTTATCACCATAGAGACAGCAGTGAACATGGCCAAACAAACGCAGGCGTGCACTAGGACAACACTGCTGTAACAGCACTTCCTCAATCTGTACTTCCCTCTCACTAAGTACAGGGAATCGTGTTTAAAGATGGAGATTAGGTTGAAATCCAGGTCACTTTAGAGTTTCTACGTCTTAAATCATGAACTTCTGGACCATGAGTTCCAGAACTGAGTGGCTGTGTACACCACATGAAACGGGTGAAGGCAGTAAACGCTGCCCTACTCCATCTCTATGATTACCTGCTTAGTCACAGAAAAGTTTAAATTAACTCAAGACTAAAGCCTTCCAGACGCTGCCAGATTGATAAAAATAGTATATAGGACAAATTAAAGTTTTGTGTTGCCTTTCATGTGAGTGCTATATCAACACTTACTGGCCATAAAGTGGACAAGGTAGTCTGACAGGACTCAGTACAGTTGTACAAGGCTGTAGTTTCTTTGTTTTCCTGTTCAGTTAG
Organism: Colossoma macropomum; assembly: GCF_904425465.1. NCBI lineage: Eukaryota > Metazoa > Chordata > Actinopteri > Characiformes > Serrasalmidae > Colossoma > Colossoma macropomum. The sequence goes on from NW_023494791.1 coordinate 37,459,917, forward strand.
CAAAACTATGAAAACCTACACTGAAGGGAAAATCATGAAACTCACACCTGCATGTGTAAAATGATCATGCTAACAAGCTGCTTGGTTTTTAAAATGCCAAGACTTGCAGAAAAAGTGCAGGTGGACATAACAGAGTCAGCAGATGTTACCCTAGATAAAGTCATTAATGTAGAAACTGAGAAATAGACTAAACCAGCAACTAATAATGTGATCTTGAACTAATTTCCACAGATACTCAATTATTTAGCCGGTCCTGTAAACAGCATACTAAAATTTCTTAAAAAGGATTAAAGATGCTTGGATTTTAGTGACATGATCAGATTATTATTTGCACACACACTGTTAAAAGAATTGCACAGACACTGTATCATTATTATAATTCTGAAACATCAAAAAAACCTGTGCTTATTTTTAATACTTTGGAACACAATTACATCATAAAGAATTCATGTAATTATTTTAAAAAGAAGAAGAAAATGAAGAAAAAGAAGAGAGAAAAAAGGCAAGAGTCTAACTGGCTTGTTAATGTAAGGTGAGCAAAAAGAGACAGACTCATGTAGACCTGGAGATTCCCTAAGTGTTTATAAATGGGCTGAACAAATTCTAGCCAAAATCAAATTTTTTTAAGCAGTTATAAGATTCCAAGATCATCTGATTAATAAGCCCTTTATGAGCTGGATCAGAAGTATTGAGGCAGGGATTAGTTAAAACTGCGTATGGCAAAGAGGGCCCAGAAGCAGGATTACAAAACATTGGGGTAAAATTTAACAGTAAAATACATAACCTCATATTTGGGATTATCAGTTTTCCCTGTGGAGCGACTGATTTTTCAGAGGGTTCTGGAACACTTCTGAAGAAGCCCTGCTGTAGTGTCATCATCCATCCAGGCAATACTACCTGGACTACCCGAAAATTGACGCACTGCAAAGAATAGCGTTTCTGCTCCAACCTGAGACCTGACTGAACTCAGTAGAACAAATTCAGAATGAATTCAAATGGTGATGAGAAATGAATCCACTTATTGATGGAAAGCATTTAGAAAGCTAACATACTTCTTGCCCATCTGAGACAAATCCTGGATAAAAAGCAAAACAGGTAGTATATACGCCCAAGATTAAGAGACTTGTCCTGACGCCTCAGGATCATTTAAGGTACTTTATGAGTAGAACCAGGGACATACAAGGACTTTCCACTCTACCACCTTCATCACTTACACAACACAACCATTCACTCTGTCACTGTTGGCTGTTATGAATCAATAATAACACATTAAATGCAGGTCTGGGCTAGTTTCCGGCCTCGGTTAAATTCTGATGAAGCTGGTTATGTCAGAAGAAGGCGAACTTAAGCTACAATATGAGCTCATGTTCTACACCATCCTGCAGGATTCAGCTGCTAATTAGAGCTAACAGCACAGTCTGAATCCTTCCACTCAATAAAGCATTAATAAACTCATTTAGGCACAATGAAAAACTGCTCCATAATCCTGGGAATACAAAACATGATATTATCCTGGGCTTCACTGCCTCAGGATAGAGTTCATAATTGGAGTGAACTTATTAGGACTGTGCTGTCTAATCTTATACCGCAAGTGGGGGTCCAAGCTTTTGTTCCTACCAAAGAACAAGAGGACTGAGTCAAATGGTCAAGCCAAACTGTACATCAGACAAGACTTTAATGAGCTGAATTAGGTTTGCTATTAAATAGCTGCAATAAAAAGCTGTCTCCACAATCTCTCGCAGATACATTATATGTACAAGTATGTGGACACCTATACATCACACCCATATGAGACTGCTGGACATCCCATTCCAAAACAATGGGGATTAATGTAGGGTTGGCCCCTGCTTTGCGGCTATAACAGTGTTGTTTCCAGAGGTGGTTTCGAACGCTGTAGTGAGTGATGCACAAACTAACTTGTGGCAAAGGTGGTATCCTATAACAGTGCCATGTTTAAAGTCACTGAGCTCTTCAGTTTGACCCATTCTACTATCAATGTTTTTTCTAACAAAATTGCATGGGTGTGTGCTTAATTTTATCTACCTGTTAGCAATGGGTGTGGCTGAAACACCTGAACTCAGTAACAAGGAGAGATGTCCACATAGTTTTGGTTATATAGTGTATTTTGAGCATCTTTGCTTTCCTGATCATCACTTCAACTAAGGGTGGAAAATATGGCAAAAATCTATATGATTTGCATTGTGATGTTTCATTTTTCTGAGATTATTGAACAAGTTGGAACAAAGCAGTGCCACATGTTAAAAAGTCTATGGAAAAATGGGGTGCACCAAAGTTCCGGTAATCAGAATATTTTGGCCAAAAATGCACGACTAAATGATTGATTAAAAATGCAGTTTATTTTCTTTGCTTTGCCGCACTGGTCAGCAAAGTCAAAGTGTTCCTGCAGCAGCAGATCAACAGTGGAAAAAATTGTCAGTCGCATGTTTTTCATGTTTTCTACAAGGAATATTAGACAAGTCATTTGAAATCACTGCTTATCCTGGGAATTAAGAAAGGGAACAACACTCTACTACACATTTGATATGAATTGAAAACATGACATCCTGCTCGATATGCAGAATACAGCAAAACAACAGAAGCAGAACATTCTGTAGCCTACACACCGAAATAATTTAAAGTTTATTTTATGTGAAGTGTTTTTATTTTTTAATCAGCTAAATTTTGTCCAATATAAAGCAGATTTTGTCAATAAAAATATGTATTTTCCTTATTATTTTTAGCCTTTACATTTAGCATGCACATTCAAAAGCAAGAATAAAATGGCACATTTAAAAAGAAAACGTTTTTAAAAGGTGCACCTGGAATGGTTTCTGTTTTGAATAGGAATTTTCGGTGCATCACCAGAAAAACTACAGTGTAATTACAACCATTTTGTTTTAATTCAACAGAAGCAAAAATCAAACAACTGGTAAAAATAAGGTAAAAAATGAGTAAACGAGGTAGTGATATAAGTAGCTGACTTTCTTGTCACTATGATTTATATACACATGTTGTTGTTTCTGCTGTCGTTCAGTACCTTATAGCGGTAGATGACCGCCAGTGGCCTGCAAAACGTTGCCACTGTGATAGCATTACTGGACTAGCCACGGCATTCCTGGTGTTAGGCACTATATTTATGGTGTTAGCCACTATATTTATCCTATAAGAGTTTTGAACACAAGCAAATGTGATAGTAATCTGTGTCGTGTTTTTCGGTGACGTTTGCATATTGTTGTATTGAAAGGGTTTGCTTGGACTTCAGCTGCCGAAGTTCAGCACCCGTATTTCTGGAAAAACTATCCACATCCACATTTTTCCACCGCTGCAGCTGACAGCTTTGGGTAAAGGGAAGTCTTGACAAAAATTAACGTTAACAGCTGAAGTGCACAGCTTGTGATGAGAGAATTTTCAACCACTGCTCCACTGAAAGATATGGATATTTTCTGTATCCATCTACCGTAATAATATTAATGTAGCAGAAATCTGTCTATTTATGATACACACTGTTATCCAGTGTTCTAGAGGTACTGATACCCAAAGACATTCAATGTGAAGTAACTGGTCACAGCAACAATAACATATCATATTGCCCACCCCTAACCTCAGCAGCCTTTCTGCATGAGCAGGTGACCGATACTTGGTGGACGTCCGTCTCCACCTCCCGACATGCAGAAAATGTTCTATTTATTATCTGACATGCAAGCTATTTCTTAAGCTCACAAATGGGTCACCTACCAACCCATGCACTAACGATGAGTAACTGTGTAAAAAAGCCCTGAGCAAGAACAGCAGCATGACTTCCTTTCCTAACAGCTCAACCTTCCCTACTGGGTTCAATAGTTTTATTCATGGACTGTGAGTTTGTCAAGGCAAGAGCAGGATCTTATCAGTGTTTCTTACAAATTAGAAAAATATAATAGGGGCATATGTTCAAGCTCGTGGGTTTTTTACTGTGATAATGTTCGTGTCTTAATATAAGACTGGGAAATCTTCCAGGTCAAAGCTCAGAAGGCCTAATCTTTGCATGTTATAGCATACAAACACAAACAGGCACCAAGGCATGGCTTGCCAAAAACATCTAACTAAGTTAGCAATTAGGGCCTTGTTCAGTGAGCTCAGTGATAATGACTGTAGAAAATGTGGTCTGAGCTTCTTCTTTTTCCAAGTTTGGTCTTAAATAAGCCTCAAATGTAAATTTCTGCTGCATAGCACTTTAAGGGCACTTCTAGGAGTATTTTCAAGTCACGTTTATGCTAATGATTGCATGATTTAGAAATGCAGCCCTTCAGGAATTGGAGTGCAGAAGTGCATAGGTGGCCAGTTAGTGATGCAGTTTTATTGTGACTATTGCTGCCAACATGTAGATGTGTGTAAACCGTTGTGTATGTCTTCTCTTTCCCTGGATGAACAAAGAAAATAAACTCACATCCTTGAATTAAATAAGCAGCTCCGGGTTCATAGCTAAGGGGAACAGGGGCTCCACTACACAGACTGAGAATTTCTGAGAAACACAGATTTACACCACTAAACAATGAACACTTAAGTCTGTTATTCAGCATTAGAGCACAGTGGGTACCTCACATTTAGGTTCACAGGAGGCTAAATTAAAAAACGTGTTCTAAATCAAAAATGTTCTGCAGTGTTGACAGACGGTGCCATGTTGTTGGCCAGCCGTGGTTGTTGAATACATATATATTCAACCAAGCCTTGACAAGAGAAAAGGTTCCCATTAGAGAGAGCTGCTTGGGTTCCTTTTACAGAAGGACATGGGTTTGGTTCCTATGCTCAACCAGAGGCAGCGACAGAAGCAGAACACAGAAGTTCACATATTTACATGATGGCAGAAATAGATCGTTTAGATCACCACACTAAATACGCCTTTATACTGAGAATAATTAAACACTCACCATTCAACCGTACCAAAGCTCACTGGAGCACTTTTAAACTCTTACTGGATTCATTTCTAGACCAATACTACTTTAACCCTTGTGTGGTGTTCAGGTCTGTGGGTCCCATTTTCAATGATTACCAAAAGAAAAAATGATGCAATTTACTATTATTGCAATCTCAGATTCTTGGTCTTTGCTCATCTTCTGTGAAGAACATATAAAATTACACATTTTCAGTGTTTTCACACTGTTTACCCCTACACATTTATATTACACGTGGTGTTGGGGTGAACCCATGGGCAATAACAGTGTGGAGGTGCTGTGTCCCTTCACTCTGTTCTCCTCCTACATGGCCTGCTGTTAGTGGCTACAGCTTCTAAAGGAGAACCCTACGCTGACCACTTGTGATATTTTAAACATATTTTTACATAAAAAATTAAGAATTAAAATAGAAACACAAAATACATTGCATTTACATTGATAAGTATTGAGAAGATTCAGTACCAAAAACCAGTGATGTGTTGCTCTGAAAAAGAAAGTATTCATTTAAACCTTACACAGATAATATAAATAATGTGGTGACTGTGGTGGTCCTCCTGCCGAGCTCGTTTGCCCTGATGTGAACAGCCTCTTGATGCGACACCAGCTTATTTAACACCTTATTTGATTTAAGATCTCATTTCATAGAGTGATACTAAGTTCAGCCAATTGAACAGCATCTATAGTATCAGGTTGACCAGCTCAGGAGGAGAAACCATCAGTTTAGCTGTCACGTTGGTTACAGCTAACGAATTCTGACAAAATCTGATGTGACGTAATTAATTCCATGCCTGACCAACCAGGTTTGTTAACAGGGAAAAGCAACGCGAAAAAATCAGAGGCAAGTAGCCACCTGGGCCATATTAGGGCAGGGATGTCCAAATTTTTTTCAAAGAGGGCCAGATTGTACTGTGTTAAAATACCTGATTGCTGGCATAAAATTCACAAATAATTCAAAATATTACGCTTCCAAAATATCAGCGCATAGAATCTGAGCTTTCTGTGAGTATGGTGTTTCTTATCACTGTATAAAAGATGCATGAGGCTTTTTTATTGTTGGACTGTTCTGCCAGAACAGTTTGGATTGATAAGCGTTTACAACAAATAATAATATTGTTTAAGAGCAACAATACATCATATCTAATGTATGAATCATATTTCTATTAAAATGGTTTTTATTTGTTGAAAAATGTAATTTGTGAGACAAACTAAACAAAAACCTATACATTTTTGGTTTTGTTAGGTAACGTTTACAGAGCAAATAAACGCAGTGTAGCCACATTTTTGTTAAAGGGTTAATATTTACTGAACTGCTGAATTTGCTCTGATAAGAAGTTATCCATCCTGCCAAAATCTGCAGTTTTTTTGAGACAGGGAGAATTGCTACATGCTGGCTGGCGGACCACTTATAATACACTGTAAAACAGAAGCTGGGAGCCAATCAAAATCTGTCTGTGGGCCGCATTTGGCCCTGTGGCCGGACTTTGGACACCCCTGGCTTAGGGTCAGACGCAGTGCAGCTTTTGCACATCAGTTGTGCTTTTTTGACATGTCAGTACTCCAGTTTGATATAATGACACACTTAAAAATGGTCATCGAAGGGCTCTTAAATAAAGGCAATGTTTCTATTTAGAACCTTCTATATAGAACTATTTCATGCTTGAATGGTTTAACTGCATGGTGCAATGGTCCTTCAGCTTGAGGGAGAATGTGTTTTATATGGTTCTAGATAGAACCTTTTTCGAAAATGGTCCTATATTGCACCAATAAAGGATTATTATATTGTTACAATCATGACATCATAACGATAGCAGAGCATTTTTAGTGCTAGACAGAACTATTTTCAAAAAGGTTCTATTTAGAACCATATACAACACGTTCACCATCAATCTGAATTCTAGCATGAAATGGTTTTATATAGAATTCATGGTTATAAATAGCACCATTGCTTTTACTAAAGAACCCTTTGAAGAACCTCTTTGTGTGGGGAGCTCTATAAAATCAATATATTTTTAACACATTAAATAGTAAAAAATGAACTGAACCTTGACCTCAGAATTAAAAAAATCATACTGAACTTGAAAATATAAATATCGCTACACCCCTGTGTTGAAACAGAAATGTTGTAGCATTTCAAACGCATGGAAATAGTCACTGAAATGCTTAAAAGGAATAGTTTAAAAATAAATACACACAATATTTGGTGTCCCAAGTTTGCCTTTTAGTTCTGCACTGCAGCTACGAGGCTAATGTAGGTAACAAGCAATGGAAATCAATGCCACCAACAATCTTTATGGGTGACAGATTTCTGTAATACTAACCTCACAGCTCCAGTACTAAACTAAACAAGCAAACTAGGGACACCAAACATGTCTTAGCTGATTAACTGATCTCTGACAAAAAGGGAAACTGTGCAAATATCAGCGAACCATTCCTTTAAAGATTTAGACGAGCTTAAAGGTTGCCAGAGCCAGCTTTAATCCCTACCTTGGTGAGGCATGGTTATAGTTTCGTTGGAGTTACTCGATCCCACGTTGAAGATGACCACGGCGGAGGCATTGAGGCTCGCTGCGAGCCGGATTTTCTCTCGGTACGTGCAGTTCCCCCGGGCTATGAGCGCTATCCATGGGTTTTGGTGGTCGCGGCTGGTGGGGAACCTGGTGTTACTGTCGCAGGCCTGCCTGTCGTGTCCCGGCGCGGGCAGTAGCACGGTCCCCCGGGCCTCCCGCTTGGGTGAATGCTCTCCGTACCGCCCGCACTCAGTCTTCTCCGTCCGCAGCTCCGAGGTCACCGGGTCCACGTAGGTGATGTTGACAAAGGCCGTGTACCACTCTTCTTTCTCGGCCACGGTGAAGTCCAGGCACAGCAGGTGTACGAAGCAGAAGGACAGCAGCCACGTCGACAGAGCCAGGCTGCGGCACGCTTTCACCAGCGACACTGCCATGATGCTCTAACCGACCACGGTTGACCGTTGACTGTCTAAGCAAGTCAACTAGCCCGGTCGCTCTGCTAGCTTATGCGCTAAAGACAGAAAGCCTTAAAAACCTGAACTGCCAATGAACTGTTTCAATGAAAAGCCTTTTGAGGAAACGCGTAAACTACTTTTTTTACTTAACACAGCGAAACTAATACGAAACATTAATTCTACACAGCGCATCAGCGCAGAGCTCACTTGGCCCAGTGTTGTTGTGGCTGAGCTCCTAGCGAAGCGGCGTCCGACTGTTGAACGAATCGGTTCGTTTGAATCAAATCTTTTTAATGAATCGGTCAAATTGATTCACTGATGCAACAAACTGAATCGAACTGTTTCAGTTTGGTTAACTTTACTATGTTTATTTTGTCGGGAGATAAATTAAAGTACATTAGTTTATTTTGTCAGGAGATACATTTTTATCAGAAGAGGCATTTTGTTTTGCAATTTACAACGTAAATAATTAATGGACGTCAGACTGCTTTGCTGAATAAAAAGATGCTGTATATGCAAGGATGGATGATGGTCTTGTGAGGCACCTGGGCACAATAGTCTCTGGAGGCCTCATGTACTCCAAAAAAAAAAACATATACACAGACATTAATATGGAGTTGGTCCCCCTTTGCAGCTTTAAAGGCTTTCACTCTTCTGAGAAGCTTTCTACAACATTTTGGAGAGTGTTGGAATTTTTGCCCATTCATCCAGAAGAGCATTTGTGAGGTCAGTCACTGATGTTGGACGAGAGGACCTGGCACTTTGTTATAGTTCATCCTAATGGTGTTCGATGGGGTTGAGGTCAGGTCTCTGTGAGGGCCAGTCAAGTTCTTTTTCACTAAACTCACCCAACCATGCCTTTGTGGACCTTGCTTCATGCTGAGCCCGAAAAGAGTCTTCCCCAAACTGTTCCCACAAAGTTGGAAGCATACAAATTGTCCAAAATGTCTTGGTCTGCTGAAGCATTAAGATTTCCCCTCACTCAAACTAAGGAGTCTAGGCCAACCCCTGAAAAACAACCCCATAGCCTTATCCCTCCTCCACCAAACTTTACAGTTGGCACAATGCAGTCAGGTAATGTTCTATGGGCATTCGCCAAACCCAGACTTGTCTATCAGACTGCCAGATAGAGAAGCGTGATCCATCACTCCACAGAATACGTTTCCACTGTTCCAGAGTCCCGTGGCAGTGAACTTTACATCACTCCATCTGACGCTTGGCATTGTGCTTGGTGATGCATGGCTTGCATGCATCTGCTCGGCCATGGAAACCCATGCCATGAAGCTCCCAGTGCACAGTTTCTGTGCTGATGTTAAAGCCAGTGGATGTTTGGAACTCTGCAGTTACTGAGTCAGCAGAACGTTGGCGACTTTAATGCACTATGTGCCTCAACACTTGGTGACCCCACTGTAACTTTACGTGGCTGAGTTACTGGGGTTCCTAAACACTTCCACTTTTCAATAATACCACTTACAGTTGATTGTGGAATTTCTAGGAGGAAAGAAATTTAGCAAACTGACTTGTTGCAACGGTGACATCCTTTTATATTACTACGCTCAAATTCACTGAGCTCTTCAGAATGACCCATTCTTTCACAAATGTTAGTAAAGGCAGACTGCATGGCTAGGTGCTGGATTTTATACATGTGGGACAAGGTGACTGAATGAAACACCTGAATTCAATATTTAAGAGGTGTGCCCCAATACTTTTGTGTATATATAAATACACACACACACACACACACACACACATATATATATATATTCAGGTCAGGACTTTGACTAGGCCACTCCAAAGTCTTAATTTTGTTTTTCTTAAGCCATTCAGAGGTGGACTTGCTGGTGTGTTTTGGATCATTGTCCTGCTGCAGAACCTAAGTGCGCTTCAGCTTGAGGTCACAAACAGATGGCTGGACATTCTCCTTCAGGATTTTTTGGTAGACAGCAGAATTCATGGTTCCATTTACCACAGCAAGTCTTCCAGGTCCTGAAGCAGCAAAACAGCCCCAGACCATCACACTACCACCACCTTATTTTACTGTTGGTATGATGTTCCTTTTCTGAAATGCTGTGTTACTTCTACGCCAGATGTAATGGGACATACACCTTCCAAAAAGTTCAACTTTTGTCTCGTCAGTCCACAGAGTATTCTCCCAAAAGTCTTGGGGATCATCAAGATGTTTTCTGGCAAAACTGAGACGAGCCTTTATGTTCTTTTTGCTCAGCAGTGGTTTTCGTCTTGGAACTCTGCCATGCAGGCCATTTTTGCCCAGTCTCTTTCATATGGTGGGGTCATGAACACTGACCTTAACTGAGGCAAGTGAGGCCTGCAGTTCTTTGAATGTTATGGGGTCTTTTGTGGCCTCTTGGATGAGTCGTCGCTGCACTCTTGGGGTAATTTTGGTCGGCCGGCCACTCCTGGGAAGGTTCACCACTGTTCCATGTTTTCACCATTTGTGGATAATGGCTCTCACTGTGGTTCGCTGGAGTCCCAAAGCTTTAGAAATGGCTTTATAACCTTTTCCAGACTGATAGATCTCAATTACTTTGTTTCTCATTTGTTCCTGAATTTCTTTGGATCGCAGCATGATGTCTAGCTTTTGAGGATCTTTTGGTCTACTTCACTTTGTCAGGCAGGTCCTATTTAAGTGATTTCTTGATTGAGAACAGGTGTGGCAGTAATCAGACCTGGGTGTGGCTAAAGAAATTGAACTCAGTTTTCCAAAGATGTGATAAACCACAGTTAATTTATGTTTTAACAGGGGGGCAATCACTTTTTCACACAGGGCCCTGTAGGTTTGGATTTCTTTTTCCCTTAATAATAAAGATCTTCATTTATAAAGTGCATTTTGTGTTTACTTGTGTTATCTTTGTCTAATATTTAAATTTGTTTGGTGATCCGAAACATTTAAGTGTGACAAACATGCAAAAGAATAAGAAATCAGGAAGGGGCCAAACACTTTTTCACACCACTGTATACATATATATATATATATATATATATATATATATATATAGTGTGTGTATATATATATATATATATATATATATATATATATATATATATATATATGTATACACACACATATAAATATAAATATATATACACACACATTTGTTATTATGTTCACTTTCATAAACTGGACATTTTCCTTTTTGTTGTTTTGAAAATAAACAAAATTAGCCTAATGCATAATAAATAAGCAGTATACTATTAATCTACATATATGTCTTCTAATTTTAATAGCAATTATAAAAGTCTTTTAATTAATATTTAATATTTAATTAAAAAAAGTAATTTATATTAATATAACGTTAAAATAGATATTATTTCATTTAATTAGTGATTTGTACATTGCACTTATTGCACACATACACATATTGTATATACAGGCTATTAGGTCATCCAATGTTTACACCCTAAAGCCCCTCGCAGTAAGAGGGCCCTAAGCGCGCGCCCCATTGGCCCAGTCAGAAGTCCACCCCTGTGTATTTGTTGGAGAGGGGAATTAAGTTGATTTGTTATTCAAAGAGTCATTGAATCGGATTTTCCTTTGAATGAAATTGACAGTTCGAAAGAATCGGTTCGGTAAAATGAATTGAACTAAATCGTCACTACAGCTAATGTTGCCAGGTAGGCAACTCGAATCTAAGAATTTACGCTTGGAGCTTGCATCACAGAAGAATTAAATGTAAGGGATTTTGGAATACATGGCAACCCACATAGATTGTAGTTTGACGCATGTGTCGCTCAAAGACGGCCCTCTTCTGGAGTGGCGCGCGAGCGGTCGAACTCGAGAACTTAATCGAACTAAAACGTTTAGCAAACATTTTTAACAAGTCAGTTTATAATTCAGTTTAATATCCGTAATGAAATATTATGATCAAAGCAAAATGTAAATGCCTTTTGTTCATGCCTCAGTGAACACTGTGGTGCAGTGACAGTGGGGCAGAGAACGTGTAGAGAACTCCTCTTCTCCACGCTTTAAAAAGATGGTTCTTCAAGGGTTCTTTAGTAAAGACAATAACTTTGTATAGAACCACGAACACTCAAAGAACCATTTGCATGCCTGAGTGGTTCGCTGCATAGTGAAATGGTTATTCTGACTGATGGAGAATGTGTTATATATGGTTCCATATGGCAGAAAAATGATGTCAAGCTTGTGACGATACAATACACTTTGGGGTGCTATATATATATATATATATATATATATATATATATATATATATATATATATATATATATATATGTAGTTTTTTACGTAGTCACCTTCACATTGTGTAACATTTTATGATGGAGGTTTTATTGGACACTTAGAAATGATCCACAATTACTTGGAATAAAGGTATCTTATATAGTTCTATTATAAGTTATAGAGGTTTTTTCTTCTCCTGAAAATTTATACAGATTGTTGCTGTCGTATTTCTCATAAACCGGCTCTGGTAGGGGTTCCTTAGGATCCAATATTCGGTAGCTCTCGTTTCTACGGCGAGGTTTTCGGTGAGGACCAGAGTCGGCAGCGGAGTAAGGCGGCTGACAGGGCAGACGTGTTTGTGTGGTATGTTTAAAATGGTTGACAGTTTTTTATAGTGTCATTTGTGTGTAAATATCATTGTTTATAGCGTCGATAAACCCACGCTCGAGGCTGCTGGCAGACAGCTCGGCCTTTTTACTCTTCTGTGCCTCAGTTCTGTTTCCCAGTCCTGCAGTCCATCTGCCCTGGACGTTTAGCTAGTTAGCGTGTTTACCGCTGTTTCCTACACTAGACTTGTTTTATCAGCCCTTCGTGAAGCTATAATGGGAGCAGGAGGACTACAAAATGTGCAGCGTAGCGGTGACATAAAGAATAACGTGTGACTCATGCTGCTCAGTCTTTCTCGTCTCTCCTGCTCCTGAACTCGGGGGTGGATTTTGTGTCTGGAGCTGCGTCCAAAACCACATACTACTGTACTACACATACAACACTAATGAAGGCACTCCTATTGGTGGTGTACTGTTTTTGACATACTATTTAGTGTGTTAGTATGCGGTTTTGGACGCAGCCTGGGGCTCTGGGCAAAAGACAGGATTAAGGCCCCCTGGGTGCACATTATTAGCTAAATTAGTTGAGTCTCTGGGCTTATCTTAACAAATGAAATCATCTTAAGTGTAGTCGATATGCCCAGTATTTTCCATTTTGAGATTGTTGTATGAATGTTAAAAGATGAATTAACGTAATTGTAGACATTTTTGCTTAAGTAATTAAGTGAAATTATCTCATTATACTGGCAGATACTTTGCCTTATTGTAAGAAATATGCTTGAAGCAAAATTATCGGCCAATCTAGTTTAGGTTGGTACAGATATTGGAGAATGAGGCCTATTAACGCTAATATTATTACTATAATATTATTGCTCTGACTGAAAAAAACAAGTTAGATTTGAGAGTATAGTGACAACTCTTTGATCATCTCCCACTTTTTGTGTTTCTCTGGTGCTCTTGGTTAACTTTATTAGATTTTCCTTCTCAACACCCAGAATATCACACTAAAGAACCCTCTCTCCAAAATCTAGATTGTCACTTATTTGGCTTGCTTATACCAGTTTGTCTTTACGCAGTTGTGCCATCGTGTAACAACATGGAATAGTCCATTATAACCATGACCGGGGCATTGAAATTACTGAAAATAACTGCTACATTTGCAAATAACAGCTACATAATATATGTACCTTGTATTTTAATGCGGCCGTAGGTGGCTGGATTAGGTTTTTCCAGTCCTGCTCCTGTGGTCCTTTTGCACTGGACAACTGAACATCAGGGGACAGAACTGGTGACCACATTGTCTTAGACTAGTACCATTTACACAAAGTACCTGTACAAAATTATTCACTTTCTATAGCTATGATATGGAAATTCATATCACAGTTATGCTTCTAATAGCCATATGTGTTTAAGACTTATGCCTGATAACTGCCTTTCAAAATAAGGATATTGTAAATTCACTGGTCAGTTAGCTGTAATCTTATGTGAGTAACTCACCCTGGCTAAGTGGTCTCTGGTTAATGTTGTTTTCTCTCTGTGTAGTTTAATATTATAGAGCCGGACAATGCCGAAGAAGAAGACCGGTGCCCGCAAGAAGGCTGAAAATCGGAAGGAGCGAGAAAAACAAAACCGCGCCAATAGAGAGAATGTTGATGTGGCAAAACATCCCTGCAATTCAGCCATGGTGAGAGTGTTGGAAATCTTTTAATGTGCTAAAATGCATAATTATCATATTATTTTTCATAGTTTTAGTTTTCAGTCCTAAACTTTTTAAAGCAGATGTCTTCAAATTTGGATCCTGAATCTAGTTTCCAGTTCTGGACTTTACAGTCTCTATCTGGTATAATACAAAGTACCCAATCGGCTACATCAACAGGGCAGATAACTGCCAGTGATTACGAAATCCAAGGCCTGAAACTGGATCAAATGTCTAGATATGTAACCATTGCTAAATCTGTCTCTAGACAACTTCTAGAGTGAGATTTTCTGGTTTAAAGTCAATGAAAATCATTTTCTGATTATGTATCTTGAAAGTAGGAGGATTTTTTAAAAAGGTTCAACTGCTTTGAAGTGGAATTAAAGTGGGAGCAGACTGGTTTATTTTTTTTGTTAGCTGGTGAATGAAGGAAGCCAGAGAGCTAATGTTATTGCGAAGAAGCTGAATGTGTTAGTGCAACCATGTAACTATGATAACTGTCTTCAAAACACCATTTCAATGAGGAAAATGGATTACTGACCTGGAAGAAATTATTTGTCAGATGAGGAGGACAGTAAACTAAAAGACACTAGCTATCAAGATATTTCATCTCAGTTTAAGTTCTTTTCTCTGGCTGAAAGGGTTAAAATTAGTCTGAATGAATATAGAATCTGTGTGTTTTTTTTTTTGTACAATTTTGTTCGACAGTTGTTGTGGTAAGAGTTTGGCTGTATTTATTAGCCTGTAGATCAGTGGCTCAGCTAGCAGTCAAGATTGAATGACACAAAAGGGATTTACAAAGAATTTTATGATGTATTTGTGTAATGCATGCTGGGTGTTGTAGCGAGAGAACATTGAACAAAAAACATATTCTACATAACATCAACATCTGCGTGAGTTCTGTCAAACTGATGAGGTTTAACACTGTGTTGCTGAATACTGCATTACATGACAAATAACATATTAAACAGCAGTTTTAGGCTGGAGTGCCCCTTAAAAACTGTTACACCTGTTGGTTAGTTCATATATTGTTCTAACATACATTTTGTTGATGTTTTCAGGACTGTGACAAGTGTCTAAGGTGAGCCTCCTCATTTGTTTTCCATCAAGTTACACTTTGTGGAAGTTTTATTTTTGTGCCTTTTGTCACAGCTTTGCAACCAGCTTGAAAAGTAAGGTTGCTGTGACTGGAGACCCTGTGTGGGATATTTTCATGTTGATGTTTGTTGTTTCTTTTGCATGTTCTGTATTAGACGACAGAAAAACAGGGCATTCTGCTACTTCTGTGCTTCGGTCCAGAAGCTTCCTATGTGTGCCCAATGTGGTAAGTTGTAAATCATTTAAATCCATCCTGTCTTTGATAATAGATATACAATATGTTTCATCTTTCAGCTATTTATCTCTGATAATAACACAGACTCAGACTAAGAAAATGGCACCAAAATTGCAAATTGGATCAACAAAAGCCTGCACTGCCCAAAGATAAATGACTAGTAATGTTTCTCAGTAGATGACCATGTTCTTTATCTGTCAACTTTGTTCATAGCCCATAAAATGTCCAAATGTGAATCTTGCGTTGCACTTTTGCAGCTTTATAGCAGCAATCATGTTGTAATGGGTTTTGCTTACTGTTTTCAAAGGTAAAACAAAGTGCATGAAGTCCTCTGACTGCGTCATAAAACACCCTGGAGTTCACAGCACTGGAATGGGTATGGTGGTAAGCAAAAGATTCTCATTGTACAGAGACAAATCATTGGTCGGGCCAGGATAGTTGGTCCAGAATATGTTCTCAAAATTCTCCAATGCAGGCATGTCAGACTGGGGACCTTCTGGGCCAAAGTGGTGTGGATATTAGCATTTACCCTCATCTAATGCTCTGAATTCAGTTTAAGAAGGCCTTGCTAGTTAGCTGATGCGCTGAATCTGGTGTGTTTAATGAGGCAGTGTGCTGAAGTCTGCAGTGTTTTGGCCCGCAAGGACTGGAGCCTGACACACGTGCTCTAACATGAGTGGGGATGGCAGTCCTCTGCTGTTTGGCAATGAGTTAAAAAAAAGTTTGTTTAGAAGAAATCATTACTTATAACTGCTGTTACAGTGAAGTACTGATGATCACAAACTATAGCTATTTGTCCTACGTATAGGGATGGTCTTCATTAGGCATTCATAGTCAGCTGCCTAGGGCCCCTATGAACCAAGGGCTTCATGAAAATGCAAATTAAATATGTGCTGATCTTAGGTAACCTGTTCTGAAATGCACAAGTATTAAAATGCATGTATCATTCATTTGCTGTTGTAATTATTTTCAGCCCCACCCCCAAGTCATGGTTGAATGGCCTATTCCATGTCATTACATGATCTTCCCACCTCGCTTATTTACTGTTGCCATGTGGGTCAAATTTTCAGCTCAGGCTTCCTGGCAGTAGAACTTCTGCAAACAGATTAAAAGGTTCAGTTGCACAAAGGAATTACAAAGCATAAACAAAAGCATATAAAGATGTTCACTGCAGACATGCTTGAGAACTAGGAATGGGAATGTAGGCCAGTTTAATTTGTTTACATTAATCAAACCAGGACAAGTCAGTTTGACCCAGTGATGCAAGAACATTTAAGGACGATTCAGGCAGAAGAAATAAGTGACGCCTCCCTCAGCAATTACATTCATCACTCCTTCACAACAGTAGTGTGGCGAAATGAGCGAGGGAACAAATAGAAAATTGAGAGATATCCAAGACTTGTGGGTAAATGAGAGGGGTGGGCGCATTCCTGTTTATTTGCCTAGGGCCCACTTAACACCCCCTTGCCTACATAGAGTTGCACTACAAAGGAATGTTACTTTAATAGCCCTTAATAGCATTTGACAGGGAGATCCTTTTTTGGGTTGTTGCCTGCTGTTGCAACAAGCTGTTGTGTAACCTGAACATACCTTTTTATTGTCCAAAAAAATGTGGAATAAAAGTAAATGAGCAGGTAAAAAGAGCAGCTTGTCAGTATGTAAACGTTTGCTACTCTGCCTAGCTTCAGATCACTTTTCTGATATAAAACACAGTAAACGTTTCATGCTAGTTACATGTTGTGAGTTGTCTGCAGCAATTTCTGTGCAACTTGACAGTTACATGAAGTAATGCATAGCACAATATATTCAATTATTCTAATAGGTAGCCAAGTTAGCAGCCTATAGTTTTCATACGTTGTGTTGTTCTTGCTACACCCACAAGGTTTAATTCATATACTTGCATATTTTTTAATCATCTTTTTATAGTTTTTTCTAGCTATCATTGGCATTTTTTTTCTGTATCTATATATCTGTCTTTGTATATGTTAAACATGAATTTTCAAATGTTTAAGTAGCCTTTACAGTTATAGCCTACTTAATGTCTCACTCATCCTGTGGTAGAAGCACAGCAAGTTTATCATCTGTTTTCTCTTCTGTAGTAACTTTTTCCCTTTGCAATCCAAATGACTCTGAGCTCTCTGTAAATTTA
Source organism: Colossoma macropomum (assembly GCF_904425465.1). Classification (NCBI taxonomy): domain Eukaryota; kingdom Metazoa; phylum Chordata; class Actinopteri; order Characiformes; family Serrasalmidae; genus Colossoma; species Colossoma macropomum. Next base: position 37,477,512 of record NW_023494791.1, read on the forward strand.
TGGGCATCAATTCAGGAAAAAATGAATCTTGCTACGTCAAAGACAAAACCAGCAGGCTAACAAAGAAGAATAAAACAGTGGAACGCACAGCTGTTGGCTCTAATACAGCTGGGAACAAACGCTGGCTTCGAGAAACTCACATTTGTTGTCTTTTAAACCACCCAATAAACTTCGGTTTAATAATCTTGTTTTTTGATCCGATTAAATGAGTCAATAGAAAGTATATCATTCTACATGTGACATCTTTTTGATTGGCTGTTGAAACTTGTTCAAGTTGAGACACTTAATGGTTGAGTTTCAAGTGGGTTGCAGAACACTTTACACTGTGCAACTCAAGTGCAGTTAGTTTTAATGTAGATTTAAAGCCACCAAAGTTGCAAGAAAGTTTCACAGGGTAAAGCCAGCCTTAACTAGCCAAGTTAAATCTCGGAGGTTCATGAGTTTACATAGCCATTAAGATATTCATAATTATCTTTTTTCTCACTAGGGGGCGATATGTGACTTCTGTGAAGCCTGGGTGTGCCATGGGAGGAAGTGTCTGAGTACACATGCCTGCTCCTGTCCACTTTCCGACTCTGACTGCATTGAGTGTGACCGCAGCGTGTGGGAGCATGGTAAAAAAAAATATATATATATATATATATATATATATACATATATATATATATATATATATATATATATATATATATATATACATTATATATATATATATATATATATATATATATATGTCTACAGTTTCCTGTAACGACTGTGCAGACCTCAAAAGTTTATGCTAAATTAAAATGCATTGCTTCTGTAGTCATATGGCAAATTTTAAGGCAGTAATTATTTCTACAGACCAATTTGTCATTGAGGAAATGTTATCTAATGTTCCTTGATGCAGGAGGTCGCATTTTCCGCTGCTCTTTCTGCCACAACTTCCTGTGTGAGGACGATCAGTTTGAACATCAGGCCAGCTGTCAGGTCCTAGAGGCCGAGACTTTTAAATGTGAGTCTGTGGGTATTAGTATAAATTTGCATCATTTTCGCCATTTGCTGCCTTCCGTATATTTAGAGTCGTTCTCTCAAAATGTGTCCCAATTTTAGGTGTGTCGTGTAATCGACTTGGGCAGCACTCTTGTCTTCGATGCAAGGTGAGGCCTTCGTTTGTCCTCCTATACGTATTTTGTGTTAAACACCGCTGAGCTGCAGAAGAGGCTGTGCAGTGCTGAAAGCTCTATTACAACAGTGTATGTTTGTCTCTGTAGGCCTGCTTCTGTGATGATCATGCTCGAAGCAAAGTCTTTAAGCAAGAGAAAGGCAAGGCACCTCCATGCCCAAAGTGTGGACACCAGACGCAGGAGACCAAAGACCTCAGCATGTCCAGTGAGTCTCTAATACTCCAGTGTAATACAGAAATTAAGTTAAAATAACATTTAATGCTCTTCTTGTTTGGTTTCTTGCAGCTCGCACTCACAAGTTCGGCCGGCAGAGTGGGGCTGACGACGATGACGGTTACGATTATGGCGCGTCAGGCTACGATTCCTACTGGAAGAGTGTTGCGTCCGGAGGAGGCCAGGAGGAAGAGGACAATGGAGATGATGATGACTATGAGGATGAAGATGAGGAAGATGAGGAGGAGGATGAAGAGGATGAAGATGAGGAAGATGAAGCTGATGTGGAAGATAAACTCACCAGTCTGAATCTTGGTGCAAGTTCAGCTAGTGGCAAAATCCACTGAAATAGTGTTGATTGAAGACGTGCTGCAACTCTCATATAAAAGCAGTTTTATTTTAAAACCATGTAAACTTCAATAATTGGCTTAGATTTATAATTTTTGTCAAAACATTTTGCCTCACCATAAATGAAAAGTCTTCAAAACAGGGCTGTTTGTCTTTCTTTGGCAATTTCCAATACAGTACTTCAATCATATTTGATCCCAGAAGCGAAAACAGATCATTTCCATCTGTCTGGTGGTTTGGACCGGTGATATTTGTTTGCATTCTGCAATTTACCATTGATACATGAATTATGAAATGTAAAACCCTTAATTTATAATAATAGATAATGCAATTATAGTGTAATGGCACTGCCAGTGCTTTCTATATCAGGCTTTGACCTCAGAGATGCATACATAAAGTGACTCATCTGACCACATCTCTTTAGACTGCTGCTTCTCCAAAGTGCATTTGTCTTGAGGTTGTTTGCGCACTGCAACCCTGCTATAGTATCCCTCCTAATGTAGTTGTCGGTGAGCCATACTTGCTAATATCTTCCTGTGTTCTCGGAAATCTGAGGAACAGACATTCTTCTGTTTCTCATTACACTTGGCATCGATGCATGAGCATCGTGGTCGTTGAATGTGTGCTTTTGACCACTTTACTGCCCTGTGTGCTGATATCTTTCAAATAGATCTATATGCAGATGTCACTGTTTCTCTTGATCAGTGCAGTCTTTGCGAGTTAAGCTCCTGCCATCAGTCCCAGAATAATGATAATGGTTAATTGAGTTAACATGAGGTGGATTTAAAATATATAAAAGGAAAAAAAATGTAATCAAAAGTAGTGGGTGGTGTTTTTCTGCCTGTTAATACTTTTTTTTTACAGTTGAATTAAAACGCAGTGGACGGTGTAACCGATGATGTCGATATTGCTAATCGTATCGTCTTACCTCCCACTGTGTTGCGCTGCTACGCAGTTTGCGCAAGTCCCGTGCGAAGCTGCTCTTTGGGAAATCTCCAGTGTAAATGTTGGAGAGCGCTGTAAAGTGAAAGCTCCCCTGCTCGACTTGCCCAGGGCAGGGAGGCACCGCTCACTGGTTACCCAAGAAGAATGACTTCGCAGCAGAGATGCCTTCATTCAAAAGTCAGACCTCATGGATTCCTTGAGAAGGTGTGATCCTCTGCACGTGGAAGCTGTGCGAGACGCAGACGTACTCTATTACATTACTTAATCTTTTTTTATCCCGGACTTTGGCATGATGACAAAATGTGACCTGGAGCTGCGGTCGTGGTTACATGGCCACCCATTAATTTTGCGCTGATGACCATCCTTTTGACCCTCTACCTGATTCTGTTCTTGGGATTTTGGAGTAAACCTAAAAAACACAAGTCAAAGGTAAGGGAAAACAAGTCCGTCATCGTCGCTTGCTTGCTGAGCTTCTCGTGGGGCCATTTTTCGTCACATTGTGGAGATCAGCGTCCACTTCGGGCGTTTCTTTAGCCTGGCTGCAGCTAAAATGTGTCCTTTGTAGAGAGCGTTAATGTGGAAATGGCTCCAGATGACTGAGTATGGAAGTATGTTGAGGCACTAGGTCTACTGAAGTAGGTCATATCGGCTTTTCATGCAGCTTAGCGTTAACCCTGCGTTGTTATCTCAAACTGCCCAAAGTCTGCTGGCTTGCAGCCAGGAAAAACACGGGACCTTAGGAGTTAATAATGATTGGACCATTTTATTTACTGAAGCGTTTTTTTTTAGTACGGAGTCCTGAAGATCACATAGTGGTTCATTTTTAATAACAAGTGGCCACAAATTACTATATTGAGGTCACAAGTTTTGAGAAACCTAACTCAGTGTGTTAAATCGTGTCCTCAACTTAGTAATTAGTGGCCTCAGTATATTAATTCCTGACCATGTCACCTTAAGGGCTCCGTCGTTGAGCATTATATGGGGCCCGCCTTGTTATCGCTGCCTTCCTTTAAAGCTACGTGTATTTTCAGTGGTCAGTCTGGACTGTTTAACCCTAAAAATAGCAGTTTTCAGTCATGCAAGTCATTATCTAGTGGTACTGATAATCCTGAGTAATGCTAAGTCTTAAACTCGGACCCACTGCGTTGAGACATGTGGAAGCAAAGTCGTACGTTTAGGCTCTTCTTTAGAGGCTGAAGTCGATGCTTCGGCACGGTGGTGTCTGTTTATCTGTTTATCGTCAAACACTGAATATCGAAAGGGTTTTAAGGGTCGCTGACAGTCCGTATCGCTTCATGAGCGGCTCACATGTTGACGCAGGTCTTTTTTTTCCCCCTCGTCTATACTTTCGGTTTCGAATCCGAGTGGCTGCCATTCCTACTCGCTCACTCACTCGCTCACTCTCTCGCTCGCTCACTCACCCACTCACTCACTCACTCACGAGCGCTGCGTAACGCGTCAGGAACGCCAGTGTGACAGTGTGGCTTTTTCAGCCAAACACGGATCTGGACGCCACGTATTTCTTCTCCTTAAAGGGAGACTCCACCAGAATTCAATGGCTAAGATGCAAACAAAGTCGCTCAGAGTGGTTTAGGAATCCTCAGCACGACGTCTGACACGTTGTTTTATGGTAATTTTGTGATCAACGTTTGGCGTAAAAAGTATTTTTTAACCATTTATTTTCATTTATTCATGGCGGAGGGATACGTGAAGGGTGTTCTAAGGCAGAGTAGTCCCCAAAGGAAACTTGTTTTTGTCAGATTTACCACTGTTTTACCATGAACATTGCATATCGTTGCTGTCCTTAGAAAAAGAAGTATCTCCAAAATAGTGACTTTACAGGAGAAGGCAAAAACACTCTTCCATTACAACGTAAGTTAATGTAGAGATTTTAATCCATGTGATTTTAGAGCATTGCTTTTGGTCCATTAATCATGAAATTTTCACAAAATGTGAAGGACAGCTGGTGTGTTGAAATGATGTAGAAAAATGAAAATGGCCAAAATTGGAGATGGGGTGTGTTTACATGCACTTAATAATCCGATAACTGCAGAAAATCAGATTTTGTCAGTAATCCAATCAATGTTTTTACATGCACTTGAGTAAACAGATAATGGGAAACTCCAGGTCTGCATGAGTCAGGCAGTAATCAGATTTCTGCTTTGCAACCAGCCAATAAACTCACAGAACTGAGTGTAATTAGAAAGTAAACGTAATGCAAACTCAAACTTCATGCCGCAGCTTTTTTTTCACCTCTCCAAAAGTGTTTTGCTGCCATCTAGTGGCATCGCTGCTTGCTTTTATCTGGTACCGCCATCTGTTCTCACGCATACGTAGACTGAGAAATCCGAAAGAAATCTGAGTAAGAGTTCACATGCACTGAGAAATCTGATTACTGAGCTAAAATCCAGCTCTCTTCATCATTTCTTAATCGGATTTCTAGATTGGAGTATGGTGCTTACATGACCATTAGAATTATCAGATAACTGCAGAAATCTGATAATTATTGGATTATTGAGTGCATGGTTTTCTTTGGACAGCGATGATATAAAACTATAGGGGTTCACTGGTGGTTTTGGATAGTAAATAAAATGGCTGTATTTGCACTGTAGTCATTGCAACCTCTGGTTCCTATCACGACCACTGTGAAGAAATCAGAGTCTGCAAGTTTCTCTATAAATGATCTGATCTCTTTCAGGGAACCGCAAGATGTGCTAGTCTCCTCTGGTGCTTTGACAGTAACCTGGAGAACCATTTGAACATCGAGGTTTGGAATTCTTTCTTAATTCTGAGGTATATCACTCTCAAACCATAAGACATTGCATGTACTTGATAAAAGGGGTAGGACAGGTCAGTCTCGCATGCCACACATTTTAAAAAGATGGTTCTTCAAGGGTTCTTAGGAATGACAGTGCTTCTATGTAGAACCATGAACACTCAGAGAACCATCTGCATGTTCCTTGCATGGTGAAATTGATCTTCAGATTGATGAAGAATGTGTTGTATATGGTTCTACAAAGGTTCTCGTATTGTTATGATGTCAAGCTTGTGACAGTAGAAGAACGCTTTTTGGTACTATGTTGGACCATTCTTCATCAATCTGAAGAACCATATTACGATTTAGGCATGCAAATGGTTCTTTGAGTGTTCATGGTTCTATATAGAACCATTGTGTTTAGGAAAGAACCCCTGAAGAACCATCTTTGTTAAAGAGTGCAGAGAACATGTAGTGTCCATATTTTTTGCTTCATAAAGGATTGTTTTTGTGCTGGAACTTTTACTGCAGGCTGCTTCTTTGGGTATGAAAAACACAGCTGCAGTCACATGTCCTGATCATATTACGTGTATTTAGCTGCCATGTTGTTTTGCTGGACAGCTCAGTAGGTCGAGTAAGGACAGTCAGTGTGGGAGGACCCCAGCTGTCCTCCATGCAAACCAGAATTTGAGATGGAGGAATGTACCATGCACCTTCTCCGAGATCATTGTTTTCCAGGAAGCATGCTCCCCAGCACATTTAAGTCTTTTCTCTGCTTTATCACATCTGCTTAAGCTCTGTCTTCAGCTCAGTAAGGTGTTGTTAATGATTTGATTAGATGAATCAGGAATGTTGGGAGCAGGGAAAACACTAAAATGTTCAGGGCAGTGTGCCACCAGGACCAGGATTGGGAAAAACAGTCCTTGAATGAAATAACAAATGTAACGTCACTTCTTCTCCCTCTTTTTAGAGCTTAGATGTATTTTAATGGAACAATTCAGAGTACAAAGTCCTTTTCAAGCTGTTTGTTTCAATGGACTGAGTGTCTGATTCATGTTTGAGGAGGATGGATGTGAATAGCACTGGGTTTACAGAAATATTATTTCTTGTTTCTTCCACTTAGACTGTGAATTATTTAAGGCATGCCTGATTAAAAAGGGATGGTATGTGGCACAAAACCAACGTTTATGTTTTACAGGGCACCCGTATTTAGATATTGCAAGAGTGATGTCTAGAGATGCACTGATATGGGAGTTGAGCCAGTGCCAGTATCTGATATTTTTCATGTACATATCTGACAATACTGATACTAAACATTTATAAAGTGTAGAAATCGAAACTAGATACACCTGGATTAGCATTGTGGAGAAATAAAACAGGTTTCATCTCGTAACGTGAATAAAATGCAGGCATATTAACTCAGTAACCGTCAACATCACTTAAATATTCTTCTTTTCCAGAGAGCAATAAATACATCATCAAATAACGGTTAGAAATGACAGGCAAATCATAACATCCATCTAATGCCGATTTTTTTCAAAACATCTCCCAAAACCGATATGCAGCGTCACCGGTAAGGGAGAAAAAGGGAAAGCTTTCAGGGGTCTAGCCACTAGGGGGGCCTAAGTGTCTGGGTGTTTTGTCCAGAAAGTATGACGGTGTAAGAAAAGTTTTTTCCTAAGTGTTCAATACTGTTCAAAGAAAGGATGTTGTTCAACATTGCTGATACTATGGAATAAAAAGGCTTTCCCCGCCTCTGAAGCCATCCCAGTTTAACCTCTGTGTAAAACCCTATGTGCATATCAAAAACTAGTTTTTAAAAAGTTAATTTAAGCATTAGGAGATCATGAGTTCAATCCCTGGTGATGCCACAGCCATCTGTGACCGGAAGTCCTGACAACACCTTCATCCTCGCTCTCTCTCTCTGGGTGGGTGGGATGGCCCTTCTCGTCCCCTATCACTCAGCACAGTGCTAGCCAGTGCAGACTGACTTAACAGAATTGGTAGTTAGTGTTCTCCTCCAAGCATGTTGAGCTGTCCAGTGACACTGTGTTAGCAGCGGTTTGAAAAGAAGTATTTAAGTTTTTTAGTGCACTTATACTTCTCTTGAAGTGATAACTAATTTTGACAGGTCATGATTTCCTAGATAACGATGTAGATGAACTCTTCCTTGACTCAGTAACCACACTCTAAAGAAGGCTTACAAGATCAACAGTGTCATTGTTTTGACTAGGTTTATTTTCTTAGTGAGTGAATTAAATATAGCACATGTCCTGCTTTGGTTATGGGCCTAGACTGCACAATGTATCAGGAAGTGTCTTGTAGTGGCTCTAGCTAGAAACCACTAGCATGCTGCTTGCGAACAACTACAAGCAGCTAAAAGTGGACTTGTGTAAAGTTGTGCAGCTAATACAAAGAAATACATGTAAACTCTAAATTCTTATGATCTAAAGACTTTGTAAACATTTTTAAAACATCACTAGGCCTGTCACAAGGATTAATTTGTAGCTGATGATTAAAACAGCTGAAACTCAAATAAACAGACATTAAACAAACCTATAAAGGTGTTATTAACAAATCAAATGAGCAAAGGTTACTCACCCCACCCTCTAAGGATGATATTAAGCATCAAATAAACAAACATTATTCAACATTGTCCTCTTAAGGTGATATTAGACATCAAACATAGAAATATAACCATCCCCCTCTATAGGTGATATTAAATATCAAAAAAATAGACATTACTCACTGTCGCCCTCTAAAGGTAATATTAAACATCAAATAAACAAACATTACTCACCGTCGCCCTCTGAAGATTATATTAAACATCAAATAAACAAACATTACTCACCATCGGGGCTAGTTTAATAATTTTGCTTTCAGCCTTTGGCAGCTGGCTCAGTGATTACACCCATGATCTGTATCTAATTATCACTATTCCAGTCTTTCACCACTCCTTCATTGTCTCTACTAAATTACCACATCATTCTACTATAAACACCACTATTTCAAATCTGCAGATATGGATTTATGGCTTTAGGAATTGGCCACTGGAGCTTTCAAAGCAGTTTGAGCAAGGGTGTTGAAACTGCTAAGTCAAATGCCTAAGGCTTAGCTCTAAGGCCCAAAATCCTTATATTTTGGCTTAATTCGACATTAATGCAGCTTTTGATAGCGTTGACCACAAGATTCTAATCCACCATCTTGAATACTGGGTTGGCCTCTCAGGCACAGTTTTAAAATGTTTTATATAGACAAGAATAGACAGTTCTTGGTTCATCAAAAAAACGTAACATTTCTTGTGGAGTCCCACAAGGTTCAGTTTTAGGGCCTTTGCTTTTCTCTTTGTACATGTTACCTCTAGGTGATGTCATTAGCTGTGTGTCAGATATTTCTCAGTGATTGTCACAAAATTTCCCACAGCTGAATTAAGAAGGAACTGAAATACTGATCCGTGGTACTAAAATTCAGAGAAAGCTCCTTTGTGAGAAGCTAGGCTCTTTTGCTTTGTATACAAAACATGAAGTAAGGATGTGATCTTAGAATCTTAGAATCCCGCGTGTGAAAGTAGTCACTGAAGTAGCTTTTTATCATTTGAGAAACATTTTCTATCCCAGAGCGACGCAGAGAAACTTGTTCATGCATTTGTTAGAAGCAGAATTAATTACTGTAATGCTCTTCTTTCTGGGCCTCCTAAGAAAACAATTCACGCTCTACAACTCATACAGAATGCAGCTGCGCTGATCCTAAGAAAATCAAAACAGTGTTCAGAACAGCCCTGTGTGGATAGAATTGCACTGACTATATCTTTACGGATACATTTTAAAGTTCTGCTACTAGTTTTATGCCCTGCGATGGACTGGCGACCTGTCCAGGGTGTATTCTGCCTTCCGCCCAGTGACAGCTAGGATAGGCTCCAGCACCCCACCGCAACCCAGAAGGATAAGCGGTTTAGATGATGTGTGTGTGTGTTACTAGTTTTAAGGTTCTAAATAACCTTAAAGCACCCGCTTACATCACAGAATGTCTGTCTGTTTATGTTCCAGCATAAAACAGGTGCTCTATGATCTTAGATAAAATAAAAATAAAATACAGAAAGTGTGGAGAGGCCTTTTTCTGTTATTATGCTTCTGGTCTCTCGGTGGGTCTCTGGTTTCCCCATTGTGGATTAAACCTAATGTTAGACCAAATTGCAGTGCTAATGGAGAATTACCATCAGAAGTTTTTTTAGTCTTGACTTAACAGGCTTAATCCAAGTCTGGGAAACTGACCTGTAGAGTTAGAAAGAGAATTCAAAATCCTTCATCGACACCTTATAGATTCCTCCTTCTTCTCAGCTGATGTCAGTATGTTGGAATACAGACTCATAATCAAATGCACTGTGCCACAGTTGTACTGGCCCCGCCCAACAAAACTCACTCCTCATTTGCGTAAAGTCAATAAAAGTTAAACTCTTGATCACTCTGTTCTCCCACTTTGCGCCACTTGCACTCCTACAATCCTCCATCCACAATTGCTGCCTCTTTCCCTGTAAATGAATGGGAGGTGAAACAAAATCACTTCGCTCTGCAGTGTTAGTGCTCATTTGACTATTATAATATCTTTAATTGAGCTGAAACCTCTTTGCCCACCCAGAGACACACTCTTTTCAGGAATTGAGCTTCTGTCTGGTTCCGAGAAAAACTCATTACTGCATCAATAATGGAAAAGTATCTGAGTGTTCCAGCTGAATGTTCTTGGCTGCTTATTCTTGCTCTAAGGGTTTTATGACATACAGTACGTCAAACAGAAGGTTGCCAGCATATATAAAAGACTCGCTGTCCTCACCTTATGTAAACAAAAATGTATGATTCATGGAGCCCGCAACCATTCTTGAAATTATTCAAGATGATCTCTAAGGCTGGTAAACATATGACTAACCATCTGCCCGATGACCTACCCACCCTAACCAATCCTGTCTAGCCTGTCCGACATCCCGGCATTGTTTCTGATGATTGTAAAAAAAAACACCTCATCACTTTTTAGTTTCTTTCTGCCCTTTGTTTAATCGTGCCATATCTCAGGTGTCTGTTCTATCAGATGACCTGAAGCACAGAAGCCACTACTTCTGCAAAGAGATACATTTTTAATCCAGTGCTTTTCTCTGTTTATACAGTCATTTTATTGATTTATTAAGTGAAAACACATTATCTCCAGACAACACACTTCCTCAGTTTTAGTTATTTATTTTTAGTTGCTCGATTTAACATATTGGAAAAAAACAACAAAAAACATAAAGTGTTTGGCAAATGTTACAGCACATTTATATTTTACATTTCCCTAATATGTTAAACTCAGTAAATAAATAGAAATTGGGCACTAAAATTAGCAGAAAATGCCATAATTTTCTGCAACTTTATGTCTTGTAGAGGATGCGTTGCCATATTTTCACTAATAAAATCAACAGCACATCTAATTTGAACAGGATTCACAGGATTGAACAGTTTTCTACAGGATTCATCACCACTGTGCACTCACTTTGCCCCCTCTAACCTCCTAGATCTTTTCACACACACTTAAAAATGATGGTTCTTCAAGGGGTCTTTGGAAAGAAACACTCAAAGAACCCTTTGCATCATAAAAGTATTCTTCAGATTGATGGAGAATGTGCTGTAGATGGTTCTATACAGGAGCTTTTTGAAAAGGGTTCTATATAACACCAAAAAGGGCTCCTCGATTGGCTTGACCTCGTAACAATAGAAGAGCCCTTTTCGGTGCTATATAGAACCCTTTTAAAAAAAACCCTATATAGAACCATCTACAGTACATTCTCCATCAATCTGAAGAATCCTTTCATGATGCTAAGAACTTGTTAATCATGCGAAGGGTTCTTTAAGTGTTATATAGAACCATCTTCTTTACTAAAGAACCATTGAAGAACCATCATTTTTGAGAGCATAGTGTAAAAAAGTACACCCTGAATGGTGAGAAGATTCACCGTGATCCTGTTTATACTTGTCATTTCATGCATCTCATATTCACATAATGTTTATATAAACATTCCATTTACACCTGACTTATAACTGCTTCTTTGAATCAAAATTGAAGATAGGTGGTAAATAGGTGCAGTACCACCACACGAACCACATTTTTTAAACTCATTTTGCCCTGTCATGATTTTTTTAGCAATGTTTATTTATGTGTATTGCTTTCATTAGATATGGATGATAAAAGTATGACATTATGCTAGTGTTGCTTGAGAGGAGATGAAGACATTTACTAAATTAAATCATGTCATTGACCATGATTTGCCATTTGCGAAATAATATGACGCTCAACTGATCGCTGCTTAACAAATGTCTCTAAACACTGCTTCTCCTGGCAAGTGAATGAAAAACTCTGGCCAAACGTCTCAGAACAAGCCTGAAGTACGAGTGGTGAAGTTAGTCTGAGTTGTCAGGCTGAGAGAAAGGTGTGAAAAGGTGTTACTGAAGTGTAGTTCACTCTAATCAGCTGAGGCTGTTTTTACATCATTCCTGAAGCTGAAAAAGTGTTGGGTTAAACTCAGTGGAAGACCACAGTCACAGCTCAGTCGCAAATCCGTTAAAGTACAAGCAGCTCTCAGGCAAGATAAACATATCTGAGTTACTAACATTCATTTTAATATAATGCCTAACATTAAATAGCTTTGCAGAACAATGTTATGATCAGTTCGATAGCGACGTTAGCTTTTCTTAGCTGCTGATCTTACTTACAGCATAATGAATTAGTCAGATCAAAGATCAAATTAGTCAGACCATATTTGCGATTAAAATATGAATGTACTTCAATGTGTGCAGTCTTTTGCATTATTTGAGGTTTGCTAAGGATGACATATCCTCAGCATCTAACATTGCACCAACATTAGTCGACCATCTGATCTGTTTTGTAGGTGATATTTGCTCTACAACCCCATTTCCGAAAAAGTTGGGAAGCTGTGCAAAATGTAAATGAAAAATAATGCAATGATGTGCAAATCATTGAAACCCTGTATTTAATTGAAAATACTACAAAGACAACATATCAAATGCTGAAACTGAGAAACTGTACTGTTTTTCAAAAAATATATGCCCATTTTGAATTTGATGCCAGCAACACGTACCAAAAAAGTTGGGACAGGGCAACAAAAGGCTGGTAAAGTTGTGTAATGCTAATAAAAACACCTGGTGGTTGATTGGCAACAGGTCAATAACATGATTGAGTATAAAAAAGCATCCCAGAGAGGCTGAGTCTTTCAGAGGTAAAGATGGTGCCCTCCCCATCTTTACTTCTGAAAGACTCATCCACTCTGGGATGCTTTTTTACACCCAATCACATTATTGACCTGTTCACCACTCTGTGAAGACTGCATGATCAAATAGTGCAACAATTCAAGGATAATGTTTCTCAACATAAAATAGCAAAGAATTTTTGCTTTTCATCATCTATGGTACGTAATACATAAGAAGATTTAGGGAATCTGGAGAAATCTTTGTATGCAAGGGACAAGGCCAAAAAACAGTATTTGCTGGCCATGATCTTTGGGCCCTCAGGCGGCACTGCATTAAAAATCACTGCATGGGCTCAGAAACACCTCTGAAAACCTCTGTGAAAACAGTTTGTCGCTGCATCCACAAATGCAAGTTAAAATTCTAAAATGCAAAGAAGAAACTGTATATAAACAAGATCCAGAAATGCTCCCACCTTCTTTGGGCCCGAGCTCATTTAAAATGGACAGAGGGGAAGTGGAAATTCTTTTTGGAGATCATGGACACTGTGTCCTCTGGGCTAAAGACCACTCAGCCTGTTGTCAGTGCACAGTTCAAAAGCCAGTGTTTATAATTGGATAGGGGTGCATTAGTTCATATGGCATGAGTGACATGCACATCTGTGAAGGCACCATTAATGCTGAACGATATAAACATGTTTTGGCAACTTATGTCTGCATCTAGATGATGTCTTTTTCAGGGAAGGCCATGATTATTTCAGCAAGACAATGTAAAACCACATTCTGCATGTATTACAACAGCATTCCTCTGTATTAAAAGAGTCCATGTGCTAAACTGACCTGCCTGCAGCCCAGATCTGTCACCCACTGAAAACATTTGGCGCATTATGAAATGAAAAATATGACAAACTCTACTGGTGAGTTTGCCTCTGGTACCCCTTTACCTAAAATGAGTTTGACCCCCATAGAGCTGCTTGTCTGTAAAGTTCTCTCTAATACATGACCCATGCTTCATGTTTGACAGCTTCGCTGTTCATCCTGTACTGACTCTGGAAGATGTTTTAAATAACTAACCTCCTATCAAATTTCCTATACTCGGGAGGGAACAGCCCTTCCTGACCATTCATATGACCCAGATTTTCTTAGGAGATAACAAGTTCGGACTAGATTTGTTCCTGTGCTTGAAAGCACCCTGCTGACTGCTGGTTAGGGAGTTTAGCAAGCAGTGTGACTATCACTGCTGTAAACATGACAGGAATAGGCTGAGGATAAAAAGTTTAGCAATTAATCTTCTGACCTGATTTCAAAAATAGAGCCAGTTTTGCTGCGTATGCTCTTCACCCTCATAGCAAATGAATGGCTACTTGCAAGGGCCCTGATTCATTAAAGTTTGGTATGATCAAAGCTGATTGTAAAACAGGCATTCAAATTTTTCACCAACAGCTGCATGTAAATTTGAACATAACCTAAAAAATGCTTCCTTTGAAGTAACTAAGAAAAATCATCAATATTATCAACCAGTAGTAACATTAAATACCAAATATTAATTATTATATTAGCTGCCACATAAAATTCTTGTACTAAAATCTGAAAAAAGGCGAAAGGCCTGACAAGAAACTAAACCTGTTAATTAACAGTAAAACTTTGTTTTCTTAATGTTGATAAAAATCTATAAAATTAGTCATTTAATTAAAACTAACTCACTGTAATTTAACAGTTTCACTAGTTAGTCATTCTGACACAGTATTTACCAAAATAATAAAATATATGCAAATGGGAAAATATTTCACTTTTAAAACTACAGCAGACGGTCTCCTCAGTTCCCAAATGCTTACAGAGTGTTGTTAAAAGAAGAGGTGATGAAACACAGTGGTAAACATGCCCCCGTCCCAACTTTTTTGGAAAGTGTTGTTGGCGTCAAATTCAAAATGGACATATATTTTTACATATAAATACTGGTTTTTGTCCTTGTCCTTTGCATACAGATGTTCCTCCAGATTCTCTGAATTTAATTTTATTGTGTACCGTAGATGATGAAAAGCAAAAGTTGTTTGCTGTAAAATCTCTTTATTTGTTGTCTTTGTACTATTTCCAATGAAATATAGGGTTTAAATGATTTGCACATTATTGGTTTTATTTACATTTTGCACAGTGACGCAGCTTTTTTGGAAATGGGGTTGTAGTAATTCTTCAGCGTTGTAACAAAACCTCATATCTCAAAAATGGTAACTTTACAGGATAAGAACAAATCATTCTCAGCTTTTGGTGAAAGTTAGGTGCAGCAGAAAAGGCCGAGAGGAGGCAGATGCATCACATGCAGGTGGCATGATATAATGCCTTTTTTATCTTAGCATGTCAACCCGTTGCACTTTTTAGAAATGTTGCTATGTAACTGGAATAATAACTGTTCACAGAACAGTAGAATAAAACTGTTCATAGAAGAGTACAACCCTAGAGAAGATGTTGGGACAATATGGAAAATGCAAAGACAAAAAAAGAAAGCAGTGATTTTATAAATTTACTTTAACTTGTATTTCATTGCAGAGAGTATGAATACAAGACAGATCATGTTTTGTCTGGTCAACTTCATTTCATTTGGAAATATACATCCATTCCTGTCATTCATGTCTGAAACGCATTCCAAAAAATGATTTGGTACAAAAGTAGCACAGAGGAAAGGCCTAGGCCGAGGATCGCCTGTTCGCCAACAAAGCATGAGACTAAAAAGTTCCTCAAAGAAAGATGGATATCTTCAATGCAATCTGGAGGAATTTCAGAGCAAAAGCAATCCTGAGCTGATTAACTGTGCTCTTCGATCCCTTTTTTGGATCTTCTTTGGAAGAAATGGACACTGTGTGCTCCAGACCAAAGACAAAAAGAACCATCCAGACTGTTAGCAGCAACATGTCCAAAAGCCAGGGTCTGTCATGGTGTGGGGTTGTGTCAGTGCCCTTGGTAAAGGTACGTTGCACTTTTGAGATGGCACCATTAATACAGAAAAGTACATTGAGATTTTGGAGCAACATTTGGTCCCTTCAAGACATTTTTTTCCTGGGATGCCCATGCATATTTCAAAAAGACAATGCAAAACCACATCCTGCACTCATTACAAAGGAATGGCTGCGTAAGGAGAGGGTGCGGGTGCTGGACTGACCTGCCTGCAGTCTCGACCTGTCCCCTATAGAGAATGTGTGGTGCAGTTTAAAATGGAAAATGTGACAACAAAAACAAATACTGTTAAAACAAATACCATAAAACCTGTTTGCAGGAAGAAAGGGACAAAATTACACTTGACTTCAGTCTCTAAATGTATTTTAAGTGTTGTGAGAAGGAATGACAACCTCACAAATTGGCAAATGCTTTACTGTCACAACTTTTTTTGAAATAAGAATCAAAATTGAAATGTGTTTATTTTGAAAAAAAAAAATCATGGGTAAAACATCAGATGATTTGCTGTTGTGTTGTTTTCAATGTAATACAGGTCAAAAATAATTTACAAATCAGTGTTTTCAGTTTTAAGTTTAATTTAACATACTCCATTTTTTCTGATTTGGGGTTGAGTAATGGTCAGTCAAGTGTTTGGTCTAACCATAGCACAGAGACAGCATTGTTCCTTGTTATGAATGTCTTAGTCTTAAGTTATAGTGCTGACTCCCAAAATCCTTCTGTTTTGAAAACCAGGTAGGCCTTTTAGACACAGTGTCAGAATGGGGTAAATCATATTTAATCAATAGAAAGTTTCTGGTTTCATTGGGAAATCATGCATCAGAAAACTGTAACATTTCTTGTGGAGTCCCACAGGGTTCAATTTTAAGGCCTTTGCTTTTTTCTTTGTACATGGTACTTACAGTTTTGTTATCAGGAATCATAAGAGGAATGTTCTCGCTATGTTCATAAGATTAAATTACACATGTATACAAAATCTGAAGTACGAAACCTTACCAAAATTTTAGATTCTGGTCTTTGTTTTGTCCCACATGTAAACACAGTCACTAAAGTTGCAGTTAATCATTTGAGAAATGTTGCTAGGTAGTTTCTACCCCAGAGAGATGCAGGGAAACAGATGTCAGAGGAATGTTGATTTTTTATCTTCAGTGGCTTATTATTTAATGTGTCTTTTTGCATGGTGTTATGTTATTAGGTCTTATATGTGATTCTTGTAATAATCTTTAGTATAGTTAAAAAAGAGCAGCGAATGCTTTGCATAATGCTTTGTTTGTGCTGTACATTTTAATCAGGAGTTCAGGAATATAACTCAAGTTTGAATATAAGATCTTTTACACCATGTCATTTCCAAAGATAGTATAAAATAGTATGTGAATAATTTTTTTACGTGAATCACTTTTAATGATTTTATGCTGTTTTTCTCTTCAGCTGTGTATTTTTGACTACTGTGGATGCTCACGCTGACAGCAGCTTGGAAGAAGTCCTGGATATGCTGAAAAAAATGAAACAGATAATTGAAGTAAGACATGATAATATATAAGCTTCATGTTACATCACTTTTATATTATTAAAGTTAATCTTTGTGCTGCTCTTCTTTAAAGTATGTAAGTAGTAGAATGATTGTAACCACTGTTTCTTGCACCTTGTCTATTGATTTTTTATTAAAACTTCAAACTTAAATATTAATAAAAAAACATTTTACTGTATCTTGAACCGTAATTATGATTGTAATGAGTTAATTTGCCTGTGCTATTTAAACACATTATATTCACTTTACACACATATCACAACCCATCTTTGTTTCATTTATGTATTTTTTTTAGAATTCGGATGCCCTATTATACACTCCACGTGCAGATATAGATGTAAGTTTGTTTGAGTCATCATTTTTCTTTTTTTATAGTAATTAACCCAGTTTTATGACACAGCACAGGCTGCATGTACATTTACAGTCATATGAAAAAAAAAATTCACTCCAGGCCAAATTACTTGTTGTGAAAACATGTTAACACAGTCTCTACAGGGAACAAACTTAATATGAAATTTTTCATTGAAACTGAAGGGGAAGGTTAAAGGGACATGTGTCAACATCAATAAATGTGTCTGGGATTACTCGGATTGTGAGAAGCAGAAAATGCAACCAACTTCAAGGACTAAACTGAGATAAAGAAATGCAAGGAAGGGAGGCTGTATTGAAGGCAAATAGTGGACATACTAAACACAAAAAAATATTATATTTAGTTGTTGAGGCTTCTGTGTAATTTCCAGTTTAATATGTTTCCTGCTTTTCTCCTGCACTGAAAAATGAATAACTTGTACTTGATGGCCATTTTGACTGGAAATTGAATTATTATATTAACAAAAGGTAATTCCTTTTGTATGTTCCTTGCTGTTAATTACATTTCATTTCTATCTGCAGAAATGCACTTCTACATCAATGTACTGCTACCTGCTGGAGTTGGATGTTATTTTAAGAGAGGAGAGTGGCTCAGCATACGACAATGAAATCAATATGGTATACAATCTTAAGAAAAAATACTACAGTTGCTCTCAAGTAAGTCCACTGTGTGATTATTCTTCTCAATTTTTGTCCTGATCCTTGTCTGACTCACAGCTAAAGAATTATTGTGTTGATACACTATGATCATGCACTGAAGCTGTATCTAATACACCAAATTCAGGGTTGGGATGTAATGGAATACAAGTTTTGGGAATTCGTATTCAGAATACAAAAATGAAGTATTTGCATTCAGTTCGAGTTACATTTTGCAGTATTCAGATTAAAGTTACTTTCTATATTTTAGGAGAATGCTTTTAGAGTACTTACTCACTAAATAAAAAAAAACATACATTTATTACCTATTTTAGAATCAATGGACGGCATGTAGCCAACACGCTCGTTAGAGAAACCATAGAGGACCTCAATCAACAGCTTCTTTACACCGAAGTTCCTACTAAAGCCTGAGTAGACTGATAAATCAATGTGATGATCAGTTATTAATCTCAGTGTTACTGAGCTCTGCTAAAGCCTGAGTAGACTGATAAATCAATGTGATCAGTTATTAATCTCAGTGTTACTGAGCTCTGCTAAAGCCTGAGTAGACTGATAAATCAATGTGATCAGTTATTAATCTCAGTGTTACTGAGCTCTGCTAAAGCCTGAGTAGACTGATAAATCGAAGATAGAGGAATGATCCACATTAACAGCCCCCTCAGTAGTGGACGTGTTTGCGAGTGTTAAGTTTAGTATCTGTGTTGTACTATGCTGCTCAGGGGATTGTGGGAGCAGCAGTGGACTGAAGCATTGAGTGAGAGAGAAAAAAAGTTCGAAATTTTCAGAACTTCATTTAAATGACAACCTAATTTATCATGAAATATATTAACAGAGAAAACTGGCAACGAGTAACAGTGAGGAACAGTGTGAATTAAGTAAAAAATAAAGGTTTTTCCATCTGCCCTTTGAAGTTTTTCTTTTTCTGAACATGTCACTTTTTATGTACTATAACGGAATATGTTACTAAATATTACTAAATATGTTTAGAACAGTGTATTCAGTATTTAGCCATAACTACATTTTCAAAGTATTCTGCCCAACCCTGACTATAATAATGTAGTAACAGTTTACTAATCAGTTGATGCTTTTCATGCTTAGTTCAAAGCAATCACCTTAACTTTTTTTGTTTTTGAAAACTTGTAGACTTGCTAGTTATGGATGTGTTGTGATTTTCCATTTGGTCTGTTTTTTTGTAGAGCCACTGTCCAGCATGTGAAACCCATCCAGTAGCCAACGCCACAGTGTTCACGAAAAGGATGGAGGAGTTTATTCAGAAACTGTCAAGTCGTAACTCTCACAAAGACTGTGATTAGCACACTAATCTTGATGTAAATATCCTCCTTGTCCTTTTATCATGTATTCAAAAAGACTATAAATGTATTAATGTTTATTGTATTTATGAACATAACAGCCATATTGTACACTTATTTCTTGCCTCAGGTCAAATGTGTTAATTTGCTCCACTTTCTAGTTTTAACAAATTATTTTTTTATATCTATTTTTATAATATGGGGGCTCTTTTCTGTAAGCATTCCATACAGTTGAATGTAGGGCAAATATGTAGCCGTGATGAATAGTAGACAATACCGATTCTGCCACTTCTGAACTGCCTTGTCTTGGACTGAAAAGGGCTCACTGGAGCGTTAGACAGTGTTTATTCCAAAGGCAGGCTTAGGCTTTGTTAAGGAAGACACTCCTAATTTTATCTGTATGTGAAGCTAGGGGACGATGGTGCTGGAATAAGGTTTAATGTATCTTTGTATGTGATGCTGTTTGTTGTATTGTAGCATTCTGGCCTATAAAGTACTTTTTATGTCCCTGAATACAAACATATAAATGTATATATTATATATATAAGTTTATATATACTACCTATAATGAAAACAGAAAAGATACTGAATCTATAGGTTAAGCTGAATATTTAAACAGCACTGTGTTTTTGGTGTCATGTATCTACATTTTCACGAAGGGAATGAGCTCGCTTTGTATAGAGCTTAGCTAATACTGCATTATAAGCTTATTCTCTCGTGTGTAACCTGATGTAACCCTTCTATATTGCCTTTACTGTATCAATAAACATGGTGAACCTTCTCTCTCGCAGCCTCTCTCAAGCAATTTACGAGTTTTCTATTGATGTGTTATCACAGTGCCTACGTCTAATTCGCCGCTGACCATAACCTCGAGAACAAAAAAGAACTCTTTTCTGAAAATAAAAAAACACAGCTGCTGCAACCCTCAACCCTACCTCCAGCATCATTCCTGTACCCAGGACAGCACAGGCTGTGCTGCAGTCATGCCGAAACCCGGGACCAGGACAAGGGCCAGAGGAATAAGCTATCAAGGCTTTTGTCCACCTGCATCTGGCCGGCGCCACAAGCTGCTTTTCAGGAGGCTGAAAAGCAAAGGAAGCAGCTTGAGAAGCGACAGCCCGCAGTGATGCGGCACCCCTCGGCTTGCACGGGGGCAGGAGCCCCCTTCTCATCCCTTCAAACTTTTCTCTGTAGCTCTAGTACGTAGCTCTCTCTGTCAGTCCTCCCTTCCCTGCTCCGAGAAGGACCAGAGCTCTCCCTGTCAGATCCAGAGATGGATCTGCAGCTGGTGGCACAGGAAACATTGCACAGGTGCATAGAAAACATGACGCAGTCAGTAAAGAAACTGAAACTAAAATGAGACTGGCTTCTACAACTGGACAATTATGCAAAATATATTTATGTACATAAAACATAATTATATAAAACATTATTTACCTAGATGCCCCTGCAAACGAGAAAGTTGTTTGTTTTCGTTTGCTGCGTTCTCCCTGGAAAGACAGTAAAATCTCTGTCTGCTGGGTCTTAAAAACCATTCAAATGTTTGAAGTTGAGAAGAAGAAGAACTGACAAGCCAAATGTACCAGAGAGATCATTCTAGATTCTTCCAGCAGTCAACCAGTGGTACGGCACACAAAACAAGTGCTTCTGTTTGTGTTTGTTTTATTGGGATGCTCTGGCTTTAAGAGTGTCAGTCTGTTTTTGCTTTGTACTAGACAGCTTGACAGATGTTTCTTTTTTTTGTACCTTTATAAGTGCCTTTATTAGTCATACATTTTGCACAGGCTGCTTTAGTTTTTCCTTTTCTGCCCATGTAAACATTAGCAATGTTAGTAAGTGTCTTAGACATCACAATTAGCAAGCAAGGTGGCTTTGTAGTTCCACATTACATTGTACATTGTAGTTCCACATTAAAGACTTTGCCAAGCTATCGTAGTGGTACTGCATCTATTTCTCTGGGTTTTTAGCAAACCTCTGTGATAACAAAGCAGAGGACGGTTCATATGTCAGTGAATTAATATTAAAAGTGTAAGCAAACCTGTCCTACTGTTCAGCCCCGGTTCAATTTTATCCACCCTTTTTTGATTGGTTACCTCATGAAAAGTGACATTTGACAAGTAGACTTCACCTGCATAATTGGCAGATTAATTGATCGGCATAAAAAAAATTCTGTGGCAGAAAGAGCAGAGTCAGTGGAATCTATGTCCTACTATAAGATATAAAGGCATTTTGGGTGGAATACGGTCCACAGTGTGTAGCAGCCTAAAGAACTGAAGCCTGACGTGGCCCTGAGCAGGATTAACCATGGACAACTGGAGGAAACTGATCTGGCTGAGCAAGTGTGAAACACTTCTGTGAGCCTGTATGAAGCACTGTTACATCTAATCTGGAGCCTCCATAAAGGAAGCGTCATCCTCTTCAGGTCTCAAGTGTTGCAACAGATGCTTGTTAATATAAAAAAACAAAGTATGCCATTTAATATTTGCTTAACAAATGTTTCCCAAGAAACCTTCTGGAGCAACACCTTTGAATTTGAGGCGTTTGATTACAGTGAAACAACTTTTACACATAAAACATATAATACAGCAAGTCCTACACTGTGAAGGCTATGCTGTATTATATGTTTTATGTGTATTAATATAGTTGTATGTGTTATAGTACGCATGTGATCTGTGTATGTTTTATGTAAGCTGGGAGAACATTGTGAACAGTTATCCCGGGCTTTCTGTGTATAGGTTAAGGACAGCTGTTATTTCTGTACCTAATTTTCATTGATTCAGGCAACAGTGTGCTTGAACCAGCCTATTAGACACGGCTATTTTCTATGTCAAGCAGGTCAGCTTGCTATCTGTAAACTGTGCGCACAATAAAGAAATAAAGATCAATGCTACAGACGCATGGCTGGCCTCCTGGCCCTGGTTCTAAAAAAAAGGGTACTATAAATTCTACAACTGAAAACCCCAGTGCTGAAATTCACTAGTTGGATTGAGTGAAGAAGACTTTACTGTTACGTTAAAGTAAATGTTTTTTCTTTCACAAATTCTTCTTTTTGGGTTTGTACAACTGCTAAGTATTGGTTTAATTTGAGTCCTATTTGCCATTTTAATTAAATATAACTCTGTATTTTTCAGACCACGTCATACGTCTTTACATGCTAATATCACACGCACAGGCTCAAAAAGAAGGTCCGAAGTGATGTTTAAGCCAAATACAAAAACAATATCATACTGATTAAGGTATGATGATAATAGTAGATCATTCACTTGCATCCTTGGAAGATACATATTTCACCAGGTTGACCCAGTTCTCTTTGAATACTCTTTCAACACACTTGCCAAAGGCAGATGCGTCTCTTTGTGGGGTCCAAAGCACAACTGATGTTACAAAATATTCTTCCTCATATTGCATGCAATTACATATTTTCACCAGAGAGGTCTCCAGATTCCCTAAACTTACATAGTGTTGCTTTAAGTAATACTGGGTCTGTCTTCTTTTTGTGATCTGTAAAAAAAAGCTGTTTTAATGGCCTTTAATCAAGTGGTGCAAAAGTATGATATATCCAGAAATGACCTGTTCTGTGATCTTCAAGTACAGGTACAAGTTCTACAAGGGAAAAAAACTACATTACTCACTGTAATGTTTTACTTGATAGATTTACTTGACACTTGAATGATTTGTGATGATCTGACCCTGTCCAGGGTCCGAGGTCCTGTGCTCTTTGAACTTGTTGTTCTTACACACTTTCCCTTTCTATTTCCAATAGTATTGTGCAAACAATGGAACAAAAACTTAGAAACCTGTAAACTTATAATGGCAGCATATTTTAAAGACAACAGCGATGCATATATAGTAGATATTTTTTACATTTTCTTGTTATAAACTGGTTGGTGTACATGCACACACTCAAAAAATTGTCATATGAACTCAATTCAATTGTACTACATATTTCCATTAAGTCAAATTGCATGAAGTCAGTATACACAAACTTTGTAACCTCAAAATAAAGGTCTGTTGTTGATGTAACAAATTTAAAACATTTCAGTGAAATTTATTTGGGTCTCAAGCAGAAATCTGCCTCATCAACATACACAATATAGAATTTTATTTGCTCCCAGCTCCATCTTTCTGTGAGAGATACAAATGTAATTGAAAAAAAAAAAATTGACATATAACAAGGACGCGGGAAGGTGTTTCGAACTGGGGCTGCTAAAATTTTAAGCAGCTTATATGCATAAATGCATGATGTCATATATACTGTTTCCATGCAAAATGACATCCCTTTTTCCATTTGAAATTTTTGCAAACACAGTGTGTCACTATGTGCTGAATGTGAGACAACAATATACACATATAAACGACATAAAAAACACCCTGCTCTCTCTGCTCGCCCTCTCTCTGGGAGAACTTGATGCAAATGAGCTGAGTGGTGACCAATCCGATTGTTCATATGTGGCCTGATAACTGATTAACACCCATTGTCACTATTCAAACTGAGATTCATATTTCCAATGAAAAGTGATGCACAGTGAGCAGGAGATATAATTGCTGAGAAAACAAATTACATATTCGAAACAACAATAATAAGTTACTTGAAGCTTTACAAAACATTATCACACTGTTTTTGATCACAGAACTAGCTTAAAGCTCTGCATGCACTTTTACTTGTGTGTGTTTTTTTGAGATTTTTTATTTGAAGACTGTCCCAGAGACACTATAAAGGAGGAGACAGATCACTCTTTGAAATATGTTTGGGAAAGCTCTTTACGCTGAATGTGGTGTCTGTTTATGGGGAAAGTCTCACCCCTCTATAAAAAAAGAGCCAACTGGCAAGAAAAGCCACAAGTGGGAAAACTCTCTGTGGAGATATGCTCATGACCAGTGTTTTTGTGAGTTATTTGAGCCAAACACTACTAACTATTTATCCTGTTTTTGATAGATGTCAGAAATTATTTCAAATATATATTTATAACGTTAACGTGGCTTTTAGTTTCAGATTTACAGGCCTCTCTATTCAAAGAGATAGATGCCACGTATTGTATGACTGAAAATAACAGTGAGAGCATTGCTGAAATAGCTGCCAAGTGACACACACTTTCCCATAGGGACTTTGTTTAGGCAATTGTAAAAACTCTTTGCCCTTTTCCTGATTTCCTTCATTATTGCTTGCGTCTCACTGAACCTAATATTAGAGAAATGGAATCACGAATAAACACATAATGCATTATTAAATAATTATTTTGGTCACACTTTATTTTCGGTGGTCCTCTATAGATAATATGCACATGCTTACATTATTTGAAAAGGTTCTGCTGATAGTTGATTGATTGACAACATTATTAGAGTTAGGTAGTAGTTGAATGCAATAGAAATATAACTGAATGTTAGTTAAAGACAAACTAAACACCTACAAAGCATCTACAATACACTATAAAAATAAAGTTACCATTATTTCCTTTATTTAATACTATACTATGTATGTCTAGGAGATTTGGAGACCCCTCTGGTGGAAATATGTAATTGCATGCAAGGTATAGATGAACATTTTGGAACATTAGTTGTGCTTCAGTTGAATTAAACAGATATTTAGTTAAACATTAATTAAAGACACACTGAGCACCTACAAAGCATCTACAGTGGACTATCAAAATTAAGTGTTAACATTATTTCCTTTATTTAAAACTACACTATGTATGTTTTGGGGTTTTGGAGATCCCTCTGGTGGAAATCTGGAACTGCATGCAAAATATAGAAGAACATTTTCAAGATTCAAGAGTTCAAGAGTTTTATTGCCATTTGCACAGCAGAAACAGACAGTTACACCATACAATGAAATTCTTACTTTGCTGTTCCTCCATTCACCAAATATAATCGTAGAAAAAAATAGAAATATATATATATATATATATATATATATATATATATATATATATATATATATATATATATTAAATACACTGAATAAGTAGAAATACACTAAACACAATAGTAAAACAGTAGTAATTTTGTGATCCACTGCAACAAAAATCAGAGGGTGTATGAATCATCGACTCTTGTCTTTATATCTTCTTCAGTGTAATGTTGATTTTACATTTGAGACATACACGTTGAGCTGGATCTTCTGTTATAGATATGTAACGACAAATGACATGGTCTGAAAAACACCTGAATTGACACTTCTGACTTTGAAATTATTATTTCAGTCTTAACAGGCAACTTGCAGCCGCGCACACTCACCATGCTTTTGTGTGTTTTTCATCATGATCCACATCAGTCTTTAATGTTAGCACGCATCTGCCCTGAAATGAGCCTCATGCACACATCTTAATCAATATGATCAGTACATGATCCACATGTGTCATGGAAAAAAACAACAGTTGAAACTACCAGCAACATAATTAGCTCTGAATAGCTCACAGATGTTCATCGTCAGGGTACAAGGTAAAAAAAGGTCAGACACTTTAAATGCCCCTGCAGCTGTAACGACGCTGCCAATCCTGGAGCAAATTCCAAGCCAACTGTTCTCATTATCATATATGCATCCACATTCACAGTCACATTAATGGAGAAATGTGCCACTGTAACCCTGTAATTTAAACTTACTATGAGATTCTATTAAACTATAATGAGATTCAGCTGGCTGAACACAGCAGGCAACACTGCTAAATCAGAATCATATGGAAAAATGGCATCAGAGTGAAACAGTCAACACTAAGTTTCCACAAGGCCACTGCACCATGGTTCTTAAAAATCCAGCAATAATAAGGGGAAAAGGGAAATACACACTGCCAGTTTGCAGAGAAGACTCAGGGTCTTCCAGGCCTTCAGAGAAGACCTAATGAAAATAAAATACACAAATATAATAAAATACGTCAAAATTTTTAGTTCATTTTTATTCAACAGAATGTGTGTTAAATCTACAAGTACTACAGCATTGCATTTCATGGTAAAATATAGGATTGGAATAGAAGTGTTAAATTCGTGAAACACCCAGCAGGAAATTGGCCAATCAGGACTTGTTGGTAACACTTCCTATGACTCCTGTATCCATACTGCTTTACAAAAACACCTATAAGGTGTTATATGGCTTACATAATACCTGCATGTATTATTGCTTATCGGTCTGGAAGCTGAATTGTTACTAAATATTAACAAAAGAATAAAACTGTCTTTTCTCTGCATCAGAGATTTTGAACTCTTTTGCAATTTGTTGCCCACACAAAGTTTCATTCAAAAAGACTTTGAAGCAAACTTCATATTTTTCAAAAAACAACAAAATATCTCAGTTTCAACATTTGATATGTTGTCTTTGTACTGCTTTCAATTAAACATAGGATTTAAATGGTTTACATATCACTGCATTCTGTTTTTATTTATCTTTTACACAGTGTCCCAACTTTTTTGGAAATGGGGTTATAGGTCTTGGGATTGTTTCCCAAACTACAATCAAACACCTTTGCATTGTCTTGTTGGAACATCCGTCATTTGTTGTGGATTTCCTCCTTTAGGTTAAAGGACAAAATAAATATTAATGTTTGAAACGTGCATGTAAGCAATTCTTTTTGCCTGCCAAAAGTTCTCCATAGGAACAAGGACAACTCCGGAAGATACAAATGATCCCGGAAGACCAGTCAGGGAACTGCTGGCCTTTCTTGGCTTAGAAGCAAGGCAGAAAACTTCAAGAGAAACAGTGCTTCTTTCACATTTGCGAACAAATTGCCCAAATCCCCAAGCCTTTTGAGATTAAGATCTACAAACAAATGAGTCAAATCTTTTAGCCAACAAGGCTCCATTACACCTAATGTCAACATTTCACAGCAATAACATCCTGCCCTATCCAAACAGAAGTAATAAAGTCTGATTTTCACCAGAGAATTCCTTAGAACAGTCTGCACAGTCCCAGATCAAGTCTGATATACGGGCATACGGATTTCAAATATATGACATGAATTAGCATATATGGATTTCCTTTATATCCAACATATATTTGTCATATATAGGCACATTTTCAAATATGGGACATATATATATCGTCCATGTATCAACATAATAAAACATATATGTGTAACTCATATGCTTAACAATATATTATAGAAAACATTCATATATGAATGGCATATCTTACCAGCTACCTGCTGTATAAAGCTTTGGGGCCCACACTTGTGCATAAGACTCTATACATGTGGATATGGATGTAAATAGCTCAAAATATATAAAAATATGTTTCATTGTTGTCATACTAAGAATTTTAAGACTTTGTTTCTTCCACATGCTTCCAAAAAGTAAAAGTTCATAAAATAAAATACAATAATTACAACATGAGATGCATTAAATCATTGTGCCTTGACAATTTACGTCATTTTATATTTAAAGGAAAAATGTAATGTAATAACAATTATACTTGTACTGTATGTATTCAAACTTGCATCAGACATGTGTAATATGTATAATCCATATAAAATGCATGTATGTGATCGTTCAACCATCATAGATATATGATGGCCGCTGGATAGGCTCCAGATCCCCCCGCGTCCCAGAAGGATAGGCGTCTTAGAAAATGAGTGTGTGTATAATTATATATTATACAATGATACATTTATGATATACACCCACTGAGCACTTTATTAGGAACAGCCAGCAGTGGTAGGCCAGTAGCTTCAGGTAATGTTCACATTAAAAGAAAGGGGAAAAAGCTGATGCTCGTTCATCTGAGAAGTCTGGTCAGAACAGCTCTTTACCCTCTGCAGTTTGCATATCAGGATGGCATTGGAGTGGACGATGCAGTTATCTACCTGCTGGACAGAACATACTCTCACTTGGACACATCAGGCAGCACTGTGAGGATCATGATCTTCGATTTCTCCAGTGCATTAAACACCATACAGCCTGTGCTGTTAGTGGAGAAGTTTTGGCTGATGCTGGTGAATGAATCTATGGCCTCACGGACAATAGAGTATCTCACTGGATGACCTCAGTATGTGTGATTGCACTGTGCAAGCTGCGTCTCAGACAAGGCGGGGTGCAGTGTTGGGGGACCCTAGTGGACTGTATTAGCCCCATTCCTGTTTAACCTGTACAGCTCTGACTTCAGGTACAACACAGAGTCGTGTCATCTGCAAACATTCTCGGATGACATGGCCATTGTGGGATACGCAAGGAATGACAGGAGGAGGAATACAGGAATCTGGTGGAGGACTTTGTTGATTAGTGTAAGCTAAACCAATTGCTGCTACCCATCAGTAAGATTAAGGAGACGGTACTGGACTTTAGGAAATCCAAACCTGCCTTGTGACCCGTCACCATTAATGGAGTTGATGTGGAGGTGGTGGGGATGTACAAGTATCTGGGTGTGCACTTGGACAACAAACTGGACTGGAACTGTAACAGTAACACTCACACCGTTTCCAAAACAGGCCAAAGCTGCCTGTACTTCCTGAGGAGGCTGAGGTCTGTTGATGTGTGCACTAAGCTCCTATGGACATTCTGCCACTCTTTTGCAGCTACTGCTTTATTCTACGCTGTTGTCTCCTGGGGCAGCAGCATTAACAAAAGTGCTCTGAACAAACTTATTAGGAAAGCTGGCTCTTTTGTAGGAGTCAAGCTGGACTCTCTGGAGGTCTGTGGCAGAACAAAGGACGCTCAACAAGCTGTTAATTATCTGTCACAATACCTCACACTTACTGCATGCTATACTGGAAAGTAACAGACAAGCACATACTGTGTCAGACTGTTAATAGCTGTGCTGTGTTATAAAGTGCCGCGTAAGATCTTTCAGTAACACTTTCTATGAATGTCACCTTTGTAAGCATCTATAAACACATTCATAACATGTTATAATGCATTCATAAGGCATTATAAACATGGCTATAAATATTTATAAAAATGCATTACATGTTATAGCCATGCTTATTATGCATTATGAATTGTTAACATTATGCATTATAAGTACTGATCATAACAACTTATAAGAGCTCATAAGTTGTATTTGTCTGCTCTAAGTAAAGTGAAGCGTACTGTACTAAATCCTCCTCCAGTGTTAAGAGTGAGGCTACAAGTTGAAGTATTAACTGAAGGATTTACTGAAACACTAAAACATGCACAATAAAGCACATTACAGGCTTCAAATGTCAGATTTTACACTAGTGCTGCCATCAGTGTTTTACCCGATGTGGGAATGTACACCACCGTTAGCTTGGTATTTGTCTTTACTTTGTGCTCTCCAAGCTGGGCCTGACTTCATTGGCACTGACAGTATAACATGTTATCGACACTACTTATAATGCATTATATTAACAATGCATAATGTATAATAAACATGGCTATAAAGTGTAATTCATTTTTATAAATGTTTATAATCAGGTTTATAATGCCATATGAATGCATTATAACATGTTATAAATGTGTTTATAGATGCTTACAAACGTGACATTCATAGAAAGTGTTACCGATCTTTCTTAGCCACTGTTATAAGGCTTCACAATGAGTACACATCACTATATCATCTTTCGTCAATACACACTGTACAGTACATCATAATCTGCTACTGTACTGATATTTTCACTACACACTTTAGACTGTAAATGAAGAGTTCATTTAGTGACTTATTCTTAACACATATTGTCCATTGTTCAGGCCTTGCACGTTCACGTTTTACAGCAGAAACAGTCAAGTGCCAACACTGCTCTCGAGCAGAACCTGATAGATCTGTTCAGCAAATCAGCATGCGGTATTTGGGTCAAGTGACACTGCCGTGAACAGTTTTAGGTAGAATTTTAAATGGCTCCTTTCTCCCTACGAAGTGCAGCAGATATGTCTTAAAATAATGGCTACTGAATCTAAACAGAGCACAATGTGTCTAATAGAGAGCCACTTTGGATTCAGCTGTGTGTGCACAATTCATACTAAACATAAAGTACAATACCTGGGTGTAAATTACAAAATTTCAGAACTCACGTAGTGCACCATATAGGGAGCAGTGAGCCATTTGAGATTCAGCCTTAGGGTTTACTGATATATGATCTGGTAGATGTTTAATGTTGCCCACTAATGGGCTGTTTTTGTTGCACTTTTCAGCACTTTTCCTACATGTTTCATGTTATGTCATGCTAAATATTGCACCTAAAAGAAATTTGTATTCATTGCATTGTTTTGTACAAACACTGAAACATGAAATGACCATTGGAGTTATGAAATGAAATGTACAAATGAAATATATTTAAAAAAAAAAGTTTATTTTATAAGTTGCCTGTATTTTGTTGACTGCAGTTTGATTGATATTACCTAGAATGCACAATAAAAAAACAGGATTAATTAAAGTTTATTTAAAATGGAGATGTAGTATTTGCAAGTGAACTCTTCAAATGCTGCTGCTACACCTAGAATGTTTACACTCATTGTGTTTTTAACATCATACCATTTAGTGCATTACCTGCTCTCATGTAAATGCAACCAACTGTCTTATATGCTTATGTAAATATGCTTACAGATAGACTTCTTCCTAATCCCTCACATTTTACTCTAATTTATGTCTTTTATAATTCTATGTCTTGCTACTGTAATGCTGCAATGCTTTCCTTCAGGATCAATAGGCTCACCAAAACTCCAAGCCTGGACAGCTGGAAAAATGTAGCCTGGTCTGATGATCTTTACGATTTTGTTCAGTGATTAAGGTAAGAGTTACTCTAAGGCTGGCTTGGCTATATTCATTGGCCTAAAGATCGGTGACTAGGCTAGCAGTCAGGATTGGTCAATACCACAGGAATTTCTAATGGCTGCATGATGTGTTTGTGTAATGCATTCCGGGTATTGTAGTGACAAAACATTGATAAATCAAAATAATATAAAATCAAACTATACTGCATGATGAAACAAGAAACAGCCCTTTAGTTTCACTTTTAAGTGTACCTGGCTCATGCATGGAGTAAAAGATCCAAAACACAAGACTAAATCTGTATTTGAATGGCAGAAAAGAAAAGCATTTGTCTGAATCAAAGCTGGCCTGTGAAGGTGACTGGGCTAGAATTCCTCCTCAGTAATGTACATCAGATGTCAAATTACTATGTCTATGCTTCTTAAGGGTTGTGCAAGTTATTAAGTCTGACGGATGCTTACTTTTTCCACATGGATGATATTAATGCTGGAAATGCTCTCCCTTAACCCCTTAATCAGCCCAGCAGCGTGACCACAGTTTTACTACACATTTCTACAACCTACAAGAATAGCTCAGCCAGGTTTGCTCTGAAGTCCCTGTAGTTACTGAATAATTAGCCTTAGCCTGTGATTTTAGGGACTTTATTATTAATATTATTTTTTGTCTAATATTCCATTTTGTCCAAATATCTGAAACCATTCAGTAGGACAATATTCAACAATGAAATCAGGAAGGGGGCAAGAACTTTTCTTTTATGGCACTGTGATGAGATTAGAGTGGTCAGATCTTAGTGCTCCAAACAAAGTGTCAGATTACGATACACCACCATGTTCGATTTAGAACAGAAGCTTTTGGAATTTGAAAGTAAGCTGATCTTTTCACGCCTGGTTTATACTGTATGGTATGCACATCTCACAGTACAGCATTTCAAATTCCCTTTGGAAATCCAATACAGTACAACCTATCACACATTAGAAGTGCAATCACGCATGGGTCCACTCAGGGCCTGAAAGACGTGTTTTTAGGGATTTTA
Organism: Colossoma macropomum; assembly: GCF_904425465.1. Classification (NCBI taxonomy): domain Eukaryota; kingdom Metazoa; phylum Chordata; class Actinopteri; order Characiformes; family Serrasalmidae; genus Colossoma; species Colossoma macropomum. Next base: position 37,509,654 of record NW_023494791.1, read on the forward strand.
AACATGGAATGCTGGAAGGAAGTCTCAGAAAGAAATCTGCATCAGTGCTGTAACCATAGAAATCAAAGTGACTAACACAACAGCTTACTGGATGACACATCTAGAAAAAAAAATAAAGAGTTGAAGAATTAGTGCTGTTATATAAAGCATCCCATCTCTTCATTAAGTACACCTCCTTGAATATACACTCTTTGTCCATTTTACCAGCTCCACTTACCATATTGGTGCACTGTAGTCTATCTGATTCTCTGCATACTTTGTCAGCCCCCTTTTACCCTGTTCTTCAGGACCCCCACTGAGCAGGGACTATTTGGGGGGTGGATCATTCTCAGCACTGCAGTGACACTGATGTGGTGGTGGTGTGTTAGTGTGTGTTGAATGCAAGCGGTCTGAAGTGTAGTGATCTTTGACCTCCACTGAAGAAGAAAAAAGTACAAAATACAGAAGCAGACACGCCAAGCCTGAAGCGTCTTAGAAAGAGCACATGAACATGAGCGGCAAGAGAGCAGCAATTTGAGGAAGAAGCCATCACAAAGCAGTATTACCCTTCAACATCTCACAAAAATGGCAGGCTTATAATATACTTACATTTTTATCTCATTTCATTTTCTGTACATGCATTCAAATTTTGTGTCTGAAAGCCTCCTTGTGGAGGTGGAGCTCAAAGCAGGGGTTGATCAGTAGTGGAGGAAATCCACTACTGATCAACCCATCCAGACGACGTCTTTTTCAGGGTTGTGCTGGTCTGAGTGGATCAGACACAGCAGTGCTGCTGGAGTTTTTAAAAACACCTCAGTGTCACTGCTGGACTGAGAATGGACAACCAACCAAAAATATCCAGCCAACAGCGTCCTGTGACCACTGATGAAGGACTAGAGGATGACCAACGCAAACTGTGCTACTGTCTCTGACCTTACATCTACAAGGTGGACCAACAAGGTAGGAGTGTCTACTAGAGTGGACAGTGAAAGGACACAGTTTAAAAACTCCAGCAGCACTGCTGTGTCTGATCCACTTGTACCAGCACAACACACACTAACACACCACCACCATGCCAGTGTCACTGTAATGCTGAGAATGATCCACCACCCAAATAATACCTGCTCTGTGGTGGTCCTGTGGGGCTTCTGTAAATCACAATAGAACACTTGTAATTTAGAACATTCAATTACATATTAAAAGTAAGGGTAAAATATATAGACTTTTTTTTTTACTTACACATACATTTATATATTTTATTACTATTTGTAGTAACACTTTTTATGGTTACCATGTGTATAAAAACCTATGGCCACATTCACATTATAATGCATTAATAAGGCATCATAAACATGGTTATAACTATATATAAAAATGCATTACAGTTTATTACCACGCTTATTATACATTGAATTGTTTACATAACGCATTGTAAGCAGAGTTCATAATGAGTTTTAAGAGCTTGTAAGTTGTATTTGTCAGCTTTAAGTAAAGTGAGGCAGACTACACTAAAGCCTCCTCCAGTATTAAATTAGTGAAGCATTAAGGTTGAAGTATTTACTGAAGGATTTATTGAAACACTGCAACATATAACATAAAGCACATTACAAGCTTCAAATGTCAGATCTTATGGTGCCATCAGTATTATTTTACCCAACGTGGAAAAGCCAATGTACACACCACTTTTAGCTTGGTGCTAACTTAACATTGCACATCCAATAGAATGCTATTAAAAACTGAGCATTACAACAGTGCAGTGATGTTACAAAGTGGTTTCTAGTGGTTAATGTTAGAACCATTGAGAGAACAGATCACAATGATAGCACTCTAGTAACTTGCCTCTTACTCTCCATGTCTTTGTTCCACAGCAACTTCATTCTCAGTCTGATGTGGGGCGAGGGGCCTGATGGGTACCTGGTTTGCTGTGATGTGTAATTTTTGAAGTCAGAGAGGTGGTTAGGAAGAGTGCTTTGTAATAATACTTCTGGGCTGAACAGGTTGTTTGGAGCTGGCATCTGAATATTAAAGACTTAAATCCAAAAGGTGTAGCCCTAATAACACCCATAGTGAGAAACAGAATATTGGAAATGGTGTAAATAAACTCACTTTACCCTCTGCAAACTGGGCTGACTTCTTTGGCACTGACATTATAACATGTTATAAATACTTATAATGCATTATGTTAGCTATTCACAATGCATAAAAAAACATGGCACTAAAGTGTGATTCATTTTTTATAAATATTTATATCCATGTTTATAATGCCTAATAAATGCATTATTACATGTTATAAATGTGTTTATAGATGCTCATACATATGGTATTCATAGAAAGTGCTACCACGTTTTTTTTTGTTGGGGTGTGGTCTCGGTAAGACTCTTATTGACAGAGACAGTGCCAATCAGATTGCAGAGGAAACCAAATGTAGTTTTCCTACCCACTATTACTATGAACCACTGTGTTATAACTCTAAGAGCTCCACAGGGCCTCATAAATCCCTAATTTTTACAATAACACAAGCTTGGTTAGCAAGCCATTAGTTTCCCAGAAGCGATGATGCTGGAGGAACCCAAGCTGTTCCACATGCTCTATTCCCTGGAGGTTCAGCCTCACTGAAAAGGATCTTGAAGAACGGACATATAACCACAAATATTATACATGCTGACCAAGAGGATACTTGTACAGTCAGAGGGCAAAGGAGCATGTCCCTGCCTCAAAGCATGAATCATGTTCAACACATACAAAAGCTTTGGCTCAAACGTGAATGCAAGCGGTCTGAAGTGTAGTGATCTTTGACCTCCACTGAAGAAGAAATCAAAAGTACAAAATACTGTACAGAAGCAGACACGCCAAGCCTGAAGCGTCTCAGAAAGAGCACATGAACATGAGCTGCAAGAGAGCAGCAATTTGAGGAAGAAGCCATCACAAAGCAGTATTACCCTTTCAACATCTCATAAAAATGGCAGGCTTATAATATATCTACATTTTCATGTGTGATCTCATAACAAGAATACATGCCTGAAAGCAAGCGCGAAGCATTTTGGCTTAAGTCTGGGTGGGAATGTAGACTTTGGGTGGGAGTTTCAAATTATTAAACCAAATCAACTTCTTGTGGAGGTGGAGCTCAAAGCAGGGGTTGATCAGTAGTGGAGGAAATGCCATCCAGACGACGTCTTTTTCAGGGTAGGCATTCTGCACGTATTACAGCATTGCTCCATATTAAAAAAGGCTTCTATAGTTACAGACACTGTTTTGCTACCCAGCAAGACATTTTGCTCATGTTGTTACACTGAACATTAAAAGGTGCCAGAGTAGCGGAATTCTGGGAGGATCTTGGATGGAAAACCTTGGGTGGAGCCTTTAAACAGCAGATTTAGCCAAATTTTTCACAAGCGTTTGCTAGACAGCTCATTATAAGATCATGAATGGGCTCACATGATGACTGGCCCTTTTATCTAACAGTGACCATTTAAATAACAGGCCAATCCTGTACATGGCTTTTTTTCTATATAAACACATCTTATAGAATAATAAAAAGCATAAAATACAGATACTCTAAACACCATACTAAAAACAAGCTTAAAAATAATGTTTAACCTTTAATGAGTAAATAACACTTATTACAGTTGTATTGCTGCACTCTGTGCAAAGCACAGTGTAGAAACATATATAAATATACATGCACTTTTTTCTAGATTTTTACATCTCAACAACTTGTGAATGCACAAAAAATATTTTCCAAAAAATGAACAGGAGTGAATAATAATAATAGTAACAATAACAACAACAATAACAATAATAATAATAATAATAATAATAATAATAATAAAGCAGATGATGAACAAGAGTCCATGATGTCTTGTCTCATGAGTCCACTTTCCCATAGGTCCCCTCCGGTGGGCGGTAATACTTGGGGAAGGCCATCAGCTGCAGCATGTTAAAAGCATACTTCCTGCATTTTATATTCTTTTGCACGTTCTCAATCCGGCAGCCTTCTCTGATTACAGGGAGATGGAGAGAGAGGGAGAGAAGGGAAAGGCAAGGATGATAATGGATTTATGACAGCATGGGAGTGGCGGTGATCATGTGCACTGATGGACAATGAAGTGGCTGCAGCACAGCGAGCCAAAAACAACACACAAAAAAGCATCTCAGTAAGTGACCATGACTTGAATATTAGCGATAAATCTCATGTCTCTCTGCAAGACTCGTACCCAGCTTTCTTCATAAGCTTATTTGAGACATTCTGACTTCAAGTAACACCACAAACTGAACACTTTCACATTCTTCAGTTAATCTAATACCCTGCAAGATGTTTTGCCCTTTTTTAGACACATTTGTTGTGTTTCTTTTTTTCCAGTAAGTGTCCAGAAGTGAGCACTGCTGAATGAAAACTGGAACCTTCTCTTGATTTCATGAACAGATGCCACTGCAATGTGGTTCAGTATTAACTCCACCCTCCTGCAGACAATGGTGCTTAAAATAAAGTGTCATAAAACGCTCATATTGTGAGAAGCAGAATAAAATTAGGCAAAGGAAAATTAAAACGCGAGTTTAAACCACGTCCTGCAGAGCACACGTCCCGAATTCATATTTGTACCAGTAACTTCAAAGCTAATATTTTCCCAAACTAATAAACAAGAGCATGAGTCTGGTGTGTTTCGTCGCTCAATGTGGCCAAGATCCTCCCTACTTTGATAGAAAGGGTAAGCAACCAACCACAAACTGCTGTTTTTGAGTGACGTGTAGGGGCAGACTGTCATAATGGTGCTACAGCAAAAACAGACCTGTGAGAAACAAGGTGGTGTGACTGTGAGGATCCCTTTGACCAGCAACTAAATTATCTAAAAATCTTTAAAAACCGCAGCAAAATGTAAATGAAGTACAGACCTATCATTTAGTAGTTTGAGACTTCAGCTAAAACTGTTGAATTTTTAAAATTAAGAATTGTAGCTACTCATTTTATATTTGTGTAATATATGTAAATGCAATATCAGTAGATTACAGCAGACGGCAAAAAAACAAACAAACGAACAAAAAAAAGACACAGGCACTACAAACACACCATTGCCCTGCAAACAGTCAAATTTTTGTCGTTAGCCTAAAAATCTGAAGAAGGGCCTATGGCTCTCTGTTCTCCACCTCATTCATTATTTTCTCCTCACTGATGTTTGGCCAGTACTCCGTTTTGAAAGTATAAGCATGATGCAAAATGTGAAAAATAGATACAAATGGTGTGACATTCACAGCTGGTTTAGACAGCTTGGCTGATTATAGAGGGAGCATTCTGGTTTTATCAATGCACAGTGTTAGACTTTGTACCATCTGTGAGCAGAGCTTCTGAGGCTGAAACAAATGGTGCAACTTATAAACCATCAGCTTACAACTGCCAATTAACTAAATTCTAACTCCCAGTTTTTGCGGTTTGCATTAGGGTGGTCAATGGCACCTAGTAAATTTATCACAGGACCAATATTGACTAATGCCAGTCTAGTCTCCCACTGGTATTTTTTTTTTGACTCTGCGAACAGTTCCAGTACAATTTCCTTGGTTCACAAGTTTAGGAGGACCGCCTAAAAGCACCATTAAACCGGTTTACTACTGTATCCTCATATTCTACACCAGAGATGATGAGTCACTTCCAAATGTGCAACAATTGTATCTACAGATTAAAGTGGGGAAAAAGAAACAAAGAAATGCACCTGAGGGGTATTTGTTAAGAGGATTACTGCAGTGAGAAAGTACATGTGAGTAAGCTTAGTCCAGAGGTGGTGCGAGGAGACAGTTAGAGCTTTAGCAGCCGCAGGAAGAAAGTTAAGACAGCACAAGTAAGGTTATGGTATAATCAGCGGTTTATTGATATTTTGCAAGCAGAAAAACAAGACTTAAAATGAGCCACACCACCAGCAGGTGTGAGCTAACAAGCAGGAGAGCGATTGGGTAGAAGTGGCGGGACGCCGGCTTGTGATTGGCTACTGAGCCGGCCTCAGGGTCGTCCCATTGGGCACCTTCTCCCTGGGCCAGCCGACTGCTGAGTAAATCGAAAACAGACAGAAAGAGAGAGAAACACACACACACACACACACACACATAGGCAAACACACACACACAAACACACACGTTACAAAGGGTTAGTACAAATAAGCCAACGCAGCCTTGACCACACACACACACGCAAACACACACACACACACACACGTGGGTCCCAGACATATGAACGATGTCTTAGGGATTTGGTGGGTGCGGTCGAGGAAACATTTTGTGACAAGCAGGATCTCTCGTACAGTGCACTCACTCACACAACACCAAAAAGCTGTAACCCTCAAAGGAAATAATATTAACATAATAATATTTATTACTCTTTATTCTATGTATTGTTATTTTATTTTAATTTCCTCTTAGCTAAATACTAGTTAACAGTCTGTCTGCTTATCTGATCTGTTCAGTACGTTACACATCATACATGTGTGACTCACCAAGGCAAAATAAGAGGTTCTGATTTTGAAACTAGAAGTTCAACAGGCACTTTATCTTAATCAGAACATTAGTTTTTGCAAATTTCCCCCTCAAAGTGGTACTGCTTTCCTTTACAGTCACTTAAGTATTAATCAGATAAGTATGAGGTAAAGTGATGGTAAAATTCCAAGACAGTCTGACTAACTTACACTATAATACCAAACAGGTTCTAGATATTACCTGAGTAAGTGTGTGGTACGATTTCAGTGTGCTATGTAATCGTTCTGGATAAATGGTAGTACGTACAAAGACAGTAAAACTAAATTACACTGGAATGGTCAACAGGTTCTAGCTATTAAGCACATATGTCCATAGTAAAATATCTAATAATAATTTGAAGCTGTATGGTTGTCAAACATTTAATGTCACTGTCACATATTTAAGTAGGAAAGTAAATCAGAAACAGTTAGACTGTAGTAAGAATCACTGCTGTCTTCCACAGCCCAGATTCAGTTTCATTTATAGCTCATAAACAGGAACATTGTATGTAAGACTATTTGGGCATTATTAGTGTACAATCTCTTATGGCATATAATGATCCAATACTTTTTACCCACAATACCTGCACAGTACTGTGGAGTTTGCATCTTACATGTATCTAGTTAATACCTAGAACTTAAGGGACTGTTAAAAGAAAGGGAAGAGTTCATTTGCAAAAACAGGTATCTCTATTTTAATGTTTTATTAAATAGTTTTTATTGCGCATTCCAGATAATATTGATTAAACTGTAGTTGGGTTGTTTTGATGAAGTAAAAGTAACAAAATTCAGGTAACTTACAAAATGAAACTTTATTGAATTTATTAATTTCAATTTAGTTTGTTGGCAAAAGCAGATCACTCCAATGGTCATTTTATGTTTTAGAGTTAAACAACGGGACACAAATGGATAATGGATACAAGCTTCTTTTAAATGCAATATTTAACATCTTTTAACATAAAACAAGTAGGTAAAGTGCTGAAAATTGCAACAAGAACAGCCCATTAATGGGAAATATTAAACATCGATAAGATTATACCTCAGTAAATCCTAAGGCTGAATCTCAAATGGCTCACTGCTCCCTATATAGTGCACTATGTGAGTCCAGAAATCTTGGCTTTTACACCCAAATATTGCACTTTATGTCCAGTATGAATTGTGCACACATGACTGAACCCAAAGTGGTCCTTTGTTAGATGCACTGTGCTCTGTTTAGATTCAGTAGCTGTTATTTTAAGACCTACATGCTGCACTTTGCAGGGAGAGGGAGACATTTGAGAATGCCTAAAACAGTTCACGGCAGTGCTGTGTCACCTGACCCGAATACAGCGCACTGATTCGCTGAACTGATTTAACAGATTCTGCTCAAGAACAGCACTGGCGCTTGACTGTTTCTGCTGTAAAACATGACCTTGCAACGCCTTGACAATGGACAATTATGGTTTTCGTGACAAAACATATTTAGGGTTCAGAATGTGCTGTGTGTTAAGAATAACTCACGACAGCTCGTTTTTTTAAAGGATGGCTCGGCTCTTATTATTTTTTGCAAATAAACTCTTCAGGTGTTACTGACAACACTTGGTGTCCAAAACGTGCTTTACTAAAGTAGAAACAGTAATTGCCCCCTTTAGGCAAAAACTGCAACCAGCATTTCCCATTATATCAGCTTTATTAAAGTGGAAGAACTTGAACCTCTAGGCTACGTTCACACAGCAGGTAGAAGTGGCCCAAATCTGATTTTATCACCAAATCTGATTTTTTTTGTTTGGCTGTTCACTTTTAAATGTGACTTTTATGCGACAATAGTCTAAACAGATCACACTCCTGAACTGACCCGCATGTGCAAAAGAATGCTTCATGTTGCTTCATGCTCTTCGAACAGTGGGCGGCTGTGATAAGTGCCTTCTAATTTTTCTCTACAGAAACATCAGCCTAAATGTTTATGAGGTCTCAGCAGTGCAAAATTATGACGAATGCTGAGTTGGAATGACATAAAAGTTGCATGAATTCCGATCTGGCTGTTCAGAGTCGCATTGCTGCATATCAGATATGTATCAGTGCCACATATGAAAATGTCTCAAATTGGAATTGAAAATGTCAGATTCATTGCATTTTTTGCTGTTCACACTGACTCACAGATAACATATCTGTGTCACACATGAAGAAACAGATCGTATTTGGCCCACTTTTACCTGCTGTGTGAACATAACCTTATTTGAGCTACCTTTGAGCATCATTTGAGGCCCACAACAACTCCTTTGGGTTCAAGCCAAGACTTTGACAGGACAACTATAAAATTTTGTTTCTTTTCAGCCATTAAGATGAGGACTTTTCTTATCTGTTTAGGATCATTGTCTTGCCACGTAGCTCGATTATGCTTCAGCTTTAGTTCAAAGACAGGTAAACAGACACTCTCCCTAAGAATTCTCTGATACTCAACAGAATTCATAGTTCCTTCAATACTACCACATTGTTAGGCTCTGAGGCAGCAACACATCTCCACATTTTCCCTCTACCCCCATGTTTGAATGATGTTACGATGTCCCTATTGTGAAGTGCAGAAGTTGCTTTACAGCAGATACACTATTAAGTTGAGACTTTTAAAGCAAAGGGGCCTGTGCTGTCCAGAATGTTAGGTTTTGGACTGGTCTGTTCATAGAACACTTTCCCAAAAAGCTTAGGGGTTGTCCAGGAGCTGTTTTGCAAAAGTGAGATTAGTATTAATGTTTATTTTGGTTAACACTGTTTCCTGCTTAAGGCTAGAGAGATGTCTTCCTGGAAACGTTGGAGACTTTACGGTGGATGTGGCTCTGTGCCCTCTATGGAAGTATTGGCAGGCCGGCCTAGGGTTCCTAGGCTTTGTAGATAACAGTTTTTATTTTTGTAGACACAAAATTAGTGGTGGTTTTGTACCATTTGCAGACGGAGAGATTACAACAGCCTTTTTCCTTATCTCTTTGGGATTTTCTCTTGATCATGATGTAATGTCCTTGTAAAAACTAGGTACAGGCTGTATCACTAAACTTCAAAATGAGTGAGGCTGCATTCAAGCCTGACTGTGTTCAATCAGCTGAATCTTAGTATCTATTAAATGTATATAACTTGTTGTTTGTGAAACTGAAGGGGAGCAATTATGTTTTCATAGAGGTGATTTGTATGCTGGATAACTTTGCTCCTTAAGCTCTTAAAATCCCAGGCTTATTACATACTAAGACTTATTATTCAGTAACTACCAAGACTTTAATGCAAACTGGCTGAACTATTGTACCGGGACTTTAATACAAATTGGCTAAGGTATTCTAGCCAGTCAGAATGCAACTGATAGCTGTGCACAGCTTTGCATTCAGTACTATCAGATACTCTATTTACATGTGGGCAGAGTGTCTGAGACTGAGACTACACGTAGCCTAACACCTGTGATGACCTTTTGCAGGGTTCTTGAATTCCAGTCCTGGAGGGTTGTGCCCAGTGTAGTTTTGGTTTCTCTGCTTTTACAACAACAACTAAATCCACTAATCAATTCTTATGCTGAAGTATGGATGTTTGAGCAGGTAAATCACTAAACTAAGCCAGACACTGGCCCTCCAGGACGAAGTGAAGAACACTGACCTGTGGCAAATCATAGCCATGATGTTATTTGATTAATGTATTCAGTAACTTATTGCATTATAATGCATAAACAAGTATTAAGAACACATTCAGAATATATTTTTAGTATTTTGTATTTAATTCACACTGTTCCTCAATGTTTTATTCATGTAATTTTACTGTTACAAAATTCTTTCGTTCAACATTATTTTGGCTCTCATTGTCAAGAACAATTCACCATATTCCAATAACAGAATCATGCTAATTGGACTATAAAGTGGGCAGCTACGTGATTTTAAGTTAATTACATGTATGCAGGCATGCATCCAGTACAACACCAATGCTAAGCTTACTACTTGTCCACTACTGAGGAAACTGTTCAGTCTGGTCATCCCTCAAGACAGTTTAGCGATGCTGAGATTGCTAACTGGCTCATCACACTGATTTATCAGTCTACTCAGGCTTTAGTGTTTGTACAGAAGCCGCTGTGAAGTTCTTCTTTAGAGATTAAAGTCTTTACATGCTGTGTGCTGATTTTAAAATAGTTAATAAACAAGCACTAATGGTGTTTCTTTTAAAGTTACAAAATGTAACTTGAACTGAATACAGACAGTTTCTGTATTCTGACTATGTACTGTGAATATCCCCAGGGATACTGTATTCATGTAGAACACTTGTCCTCTTGTGATTTACTGCTTCATTAGATTTGCTTATTTGTTTCTTGTGGTTATTTGGTCTTCTCTGGCATCTGATACCTGTAATCTGAATCAGTTTCCATAGAGGAAACACACATAACTCACTCTTTCCACTCTAACTGGAAAACAGTAAGACAAGGACAAAAAGTACTTTTCCAATGTCAAAGTCAAGGCTATATATAGTATTAGCAGCCCTCATGAAGCTTGAGTTTTTTCCATTCCATTCTATATTTATACACAGCAGTATGCCATCCAGCGTCAGAGATCATATAAGCAAGTCTATTAGAGATTACTTGACTCGACGCTGTTTGATGTGAGGGTCTGATAATTTTTTCATGCCGTTTACACAGTGCTACCTGATGATCTGTAAGCTTCAATTACCTGTTAGCTAAATTAGCACCAGTACTAAACTAAAGAAGCCAACTTCAGACGTCAAACTTGTCATAGCTGATCCACTACATGGGAATTCATTTTCCAAAATATTTAAAGATTTAAAGGCAATCAGAATTTAAAGGCCACTAGAAATCAAGCTACAGAAATTCTATGAAAATTGTTGTACAGATTATCACCCCCGACCTCTTCCTCCTCCCTTGCTCTCAGCTTTCTCCTCTATCTTTGGGTATCCATCTCTGTCTCTGCACATAACCTGACCGTGCCAAAGTCCATAAACAGTATTCTCATAGGAATCGCTAATGAGATGTAATAAAAACTTCTCCAACAGCCCTGTTTGTCTATTTTGACAAAGTCCTTCAATCATGTTGTCTAACCCTAAGAACAAGGAAGAGATGTTTTCTAAAACCACTGCGCTCACTCTGTCCAGCAAAGAGTTTCGTTTTCCTCTAAATCACGTGATGCAGGTGATTTCTTTATTTCGATTTCACATTCGCAACAAGAAAAAAAGATGACTTTGATTCATCAAAAGGAAAAGTGCCAAATGTCTTTTCTGTTTGTGCACAAGTGTCACTCTGCGCATATTTGGCACTTTGACAACAATTCAGAACATGTTAGACTAAATACACCAGAGACAAACACACAAAGTGTGAGTGAAAGTAACCCAGCTAAGCGAGAATGATTGGAAAACCCCAGAATGATCTCGCCCTTAATCAGAGTGGTCACTGTTCTTTCCCAGCCCTAATCTGCTGTCTGGTCCTGTTCTTAAATAGGGAAGAGAGACCATAAAATGGGCTTTCAAGGACACGTACAGTGCATTAGCTGTAAGCTTAAACAGGTTCATCCTGCCTGCTCTCCTTTCATCTCCAAAACAAACAGTAACACTTTATCTCTGCCCTGCGGCCACAACAACAACAAATCAGTTCCCTCTGTGAGCAGCATAGCAGCATAGCAAGTGATCTGATAACCAACACAGCACAGTGTCTCTTGGAACACACAGGAGAAAATCTCAATGGTGTCTCTGATCATTTATGTGGCATAATAATTATGCTCTGTTGCACCTGATGTACCGTAATGTCTTCAAAAGCCTGTAAAAATGTACAGGTATATACAGAGTGATTCAAAAAGATTCATCCGATTTCAAAATGATTTATTTCACTTGTACATCATTACAGAACAGTGCAGTAAATTGTAAATGGTTTAAGTGAGCATAAAGTTCATTATGTAATTTTACAAGTGCTCAATATGAACCTCCTCCAGCTGTACGGACAACATCAACGGCATAGTCAGATCCGTCCCATACTCGATTGAGCATGTCGGGTGTCACTGTACTCACGGCTCTTTCAGTGCGATTTTGGACATCATCTAGTGTTGTGTTCTTTCAATTAGTTTGTGATTGGTTCCTAGGCGCCTCACGGTTGTAAAAATATGGCGCTTTGAAATCAGATAAATCTTTTTGAATCACCCTGCATATACACTCATATCCAAATATCCATGTCCATTGTAATTATTATTTTTATAGCATCTTTGCTCTTTAAATTAAGTGGTGCCATTTGGGTAAATCAATCTTTGAACAGCGACAGACCAAGAATGCAAAAAAAAACCCCTCTCTAAAAACATCTTCAGAGTGAAAACAAAACTCCATAAAAGCTTTGAGCTACAAAAAAACCCCTGACATTTTTCTTGCAGCTTTTTTTTAAAATACTGGAAAATTTTTCATGTTGTTGGTAACAATATGCTGTAGTTTGGTTTGGAGCCTGGTTTGTTTTCAGTACAGCTGTGTTCCAGACACCATTCAGAGAGCGCAGGGCTGCACATTTTCAGACTAGGTTGGTTGGAGTCCATTATCAAGTCCTCTGTCATCTTTACAAACCATCTTAGGAGAGGAAAAACAACAACAAAAAAATTTAAATATGCTGAACTCTGGTCTTCTTGGATACCCATTTGACAGATTTAATGTTGTGTAGGAGGCACAGACTACTCACTTCTTAATGGGTGATTTATTGATTTGTGCACTGACCACAGCATTTTCAGATTTGCAGGGTTCCATCTGGTTTGGATAAATACTTAAAACTAAACCATTCTTTCTAAGCAGCTGTGCCTGCATGAAAACAAGTTCAAATGATACGCTGTGCGGCTGCCAAGCACTCGCACTATTGTCCGGGTTGATCCCCCAGCAATTCCAAAACCATCTGTGGTCAGCAGTCCAGGTTTCGGGCTGGGTGTGTAGGATGGTCCCACATCTTCCCCTATCTTTAGTGTGATGCTAGCTGTGTTTGTTAACAGACATAACAGAACTGGAAGTTAGTGTTTCAAGTTGAGCTGTCCAGTAATGTCACATTAGCTGCAGTTTCTCAAAGGAAGCACAAGCTGGCCTTCACCCCTCCAGTTTGGTAGCATCATGCATTAGAGGGAGATCTAGCTAAGGAGGAGGAACTCACAATGACCAAACTGGGGGGAGTTGTCCACACATGTGCTTTGTTGGAATAAAAAAATCCACACTGGTACTTTGGGGATGAGTTTGGACACCACTGACATCAACATAGCACAAGGGAAGTGACTGTGCATCCAACCCACACTGAGTGCATTTATATGCACTCAATAATCCGATCATAAATGGATTTTTGCAGTTCTCTCATTATTAAAATCAGGTAAACAGCATACTCTGATTTCTTAGATCAGAGCAAGGTCTAGTCTGATTAAGAAATCTGATAAATAAAGCTGGATTTTAGCTCAGTATCCAGATTTCTCAGTGCATGTATACTCTTACTCTGATTTCTTTTCGATTTCTCAGTCTGCGCATGCGCAAAAACAGACCACGGTACCGGAAATAAGCAAGCAGCGTTGCCACAAGATGGCAGCACAACAATTTTGGAGCGATGCTAAAAGCAACAACATGCTTGACTATAATATAAATAAGGTTTGAAATATTCTTCATTTTCTAAATGATGTATGTTCATATTTTCAGGCAAAGTGGCACAATGTTAAAAAAAAAACGCAGCAAGAAGTTTGAGTTTTACGTTGTGTAAAATAAACTCACTTCTTCCATGAGTTTATTGGCTGACTGCAAAGAAGAAATCTGATTACTGCCTGACTCATGTAGAACTGGAGTTTCTGGAGTTCTGCAGTTATCAGATTATTAAGTGCATGTCAACACACTCTGTTGTCAAGAAATTGCCAGTTGAAATCTTGGCTAATTATTGACAATATTTTCACTGTGGCGATAAAACAGCTTGTCAATATGGCCCAACATTATTAATATCGGTCTTCCTCTACTTGCCTACGCATCTGGTGCAGCTGGTTTGCACTGAAACACTGATTGAAAACAGAAGCGTTGTTCTGTTCTGTCAGACAGATGACTAAAGGCACTCCTTCTGAACAGCAATGTCTTTCTGAGTGGTTTGCTGTAAAATGGTTTCACAAGATAAGAAACACAAGAATCAGGGGTCGCGATGTCTTTGCAAATACAACTGTTTCATTTGCGATTCAAGAAATTATGCCTCTTAACCATCATACAGGCTATTTACATGTATTACACCTGGATAAAGGCAATGAATGGAGCACCTGGGCCAAATCATCCAGACTCACTTTGTTCATGCAGGCAGTCAGATTGTTGGACAGATAAGCCTGACGGTCCTTGAAACATTCTCACTGAACTGCAACCACAGCCTTTTCTCTGGTGCACTCAGCCACGTTACAATGAAACATGAGCCTCACTCACTTTATGTGCATAGTCACTTTAATCTGTATATTGTCTTTGTGGCTGTGTTACTAAAATACCATTGTAAATTATCAATGCACTGATAAAAATACACACATAAGGATTATTTCTGCTGTGGACCAACAGCCAGTCTATTTTCTGTATTGTCCACTGATCGAAGGTTGTATAGTTGAAGTTATAGTTTATTGTAGAGAAGAATTTATTGTAAGTGTTTGTATAGTTTGTCCAGATTTCTATTTATTTCTGTTCCATTGTCTGCTGTGGTTAATGGAACCCTGACTATTGAGACATGTAAGCTTAAATGTAGTGTACATGTCCAATGCTTTTCAAATATGATGTATAAACCAAGCTAAATCTTTTACGTTTGTAAAAATAGACAAAATTCCTCTATGCTAGTAGGCTGCCATTTTTTTTTACATAAAATTGAAGCTCTTCCTCTTGCCCAAAGATTGATAAATGAACTAAATATCTGATTTAACTCAAATATATCATTCAGCCTTTACAACTTTAGCTAGAGCATTACATTTTTTTTTGCTTTACATACTTACGTACTTTGCGTTGCACTTTTTTGATTGTCTTACTTTCAACAGGACTGAATTCAGTGCAACTATTTGACATCACAGAGCAACAATGGTGACCTACTAGTAGAGGGCTTTTGTCTGTTTGTCATGCTTTTATAATACGATCCTATTTCCGAAAAAGTTGGGACGCTGTGCAAAATGTACATAAAAACAGAATGCAATGATGAGCAAATCATTTAAACCCTACATTTAATTGAAAATAGTACAAAGACAACATATCAAATGTTAGAACTGAAAAATCTTATTGTTTTTTAGAAAAAAAAAAATATATATATAATTTTGAATTTGATAGCAGCAACACATTTCAAAAAATTGGGACAAGAATGACAAAAGGCTGGTAAAGTTGTGTAAAAAAACACCAGGTGGTTAATTGGCAACAGGTCAGTAACATGACTGGGTATAAAAAAGCATCCCAGTGAGGCTGAGTCTTTCAGAAGCAAAGATGAGGAGGGGTTCACTGTGAAAGACTGCTCAATCAAATAGTGCAACAATTCAAGAATAACGTTTCTCAACTTAAAATAGCAAAAACCTTAAGGATTTCACCATCTATGGTACACAATATCATTAAAAGATTCTGAGAATCCGGAGAAATCTCTGTATGCAAGGGATCCCTTGCTTGGGTTCAGAAACACTTCTGAAAAGAACTGTCTGTGAACACAGTTTGTCGCTGCATCCACAGATGGAAGTTAAAACTCCACCATGCAAAGAAGAAAGCAAATATAAACAGGATCCAGAAACACCACTGCTTTCTCTGGGTCTGAGCTCATTTAAAATGGACTGAGGGAAAGTGGAAAAGTGTCCTGTGGTCTGACGAATCAAAATTTGAAATTCTTTTTGGAAATCATGGACACTGTGTCCTAAAGAGCACCTGACTTGTTATCAGTGCACAATTCAAAAGCCAGCATCCATGATGGTATGGGGTGCAATAGTGCACATGGCATTAGTGACTTGCACCATTAATGCTGAGTGATATATACAGGTTTTGGCAACATATGCTGCCATCCAGATGACGTCTTTTTCAGGGAGGGGCTTGTTTATCTCAGCAAGACAATGCCAAACCACATTCTGCACATTCAGCAGTAAAAGAGTCTGCATGCTAAACTGGCCTGCCTGCTGTCCAGACCTGTCACCCACTGAAAACATTTTGAAACACATTATTAAACGAAAAATATGACAAGGGAGACCCCGAACAGTTGAGCAGCTGAGGTCCTATTTCAAGGAAGAATGAAAAACATTTCACTTTCAAAACTACAGCAATTGGTCTCCTCAGTTCCCAAACGCTTACAGTGTTGTTAAAAGAAGATGTGATGAAGTGATGAAACACAGTGGTAAACATGCCCCCGTCAAAACTTTTTTGAAATGTGTTGCTGGCATCAAATTTAAAATGGGCATATATTTTTCAAAAAACACAAAAAATTCTCAGCTTCAACACTTGATATGTTTGCATCTTTGTAGTATTTTCAATTACATATAGGGTTTACATGATTTACATATCATTGCATTCTGTTTTTATTTACGTTTTGCACAGCGTCCCAATTTTTTTGGAGACAGTGTTGTAAACACAAGTTTTCAATTTGATTTATACATCATATTTTAATAGTATCAGACATGTAGATTATTTCAAGACATACAAGTCTTTATATCAGGTTTTCCCTTTAAATGTGGCACTCTGTCCTGGAGAAACTACATTTTGTTCCTCCCTCAACGCATCTGTGATGAGAAGAAATGACAGAGATGACCCTGACTTTTGTCCTGCAGTGTTCAAGGTATTCACAGCCACTGTTGCTCTGCAGCTGCAGTGTTACCTTGTCTAAACTATGTACAGCACCACCCAGTTTTATGTTACTCCTCACAGTGACACATGCTTCATGAAAGGCTTAATAATTAACAAGTGTGCCAGATCACACAAAGCACTATGAATAAATCACAGTGAAGAAGAACGTGACTTACCAAAGGTCATTAAGGTTAGATGCTAGAGCAAGCATCACTTTTCACACTCTAACATTCAATGAATCACTACAAAGCTATCAGTCTTGAGCTGATTTGGACAATGGCGAATATAAGAGCAGCAGATATGCTGGTATAAATAGTTGCAGGGTAGTGTTTTGTGGTTTTAATGACCGTTTGATATTGTGTAACTTGCTTCCTGTCTTTCTGGGCATATTCTCATGCTTTCATTCCATTCAGCAATAATAATGCAGAGAAGTCCAACTGTTCCAACAAGCCGGACGCTTAGTGTTAAAGGGGAATCCAATGATATTTCAAAATGGTTGATTCATGATCGCTGGGATATAACCAAAGTCATTCAGGGTCATTTGATGAGAAATGGTGCACCGTAGAGAAACATATGATAAGAATCAGAGGTCAGAACTTAAATATAGTCATTTTATTTACTATCCAAAACAACCAGTTAACAACAAGTCTTCTAAGTTTTCCTGTAATGATCCTGTAATGATAACTGATAACAGTGCAAAATAAAAAAAAGACTTTTTTTGGGTCAGGGTTCGGTGGTGCTTTTACTGTCCTGTTGCAGATCAACACAAAATTAGATTTTTAGGTAAAAATAAAATAATCCTTCTTTTGCAGTAAAATAAAGCTCTGCTGATCGTTCTAACAGTTTTAACACTAATTGGTCCTAAAAGATGGTGTTAATGTATAACCGCTAATTCAACCTTTAACCTTGATGACCTTGAAAGACTGGCGCACAGACTGCTGGTCACCATAGCAACACAGATAACAATCTTGCCTAGCGAGAAGAACATTGATAATTTGGAGACGATTGGACGATTTATAATCAATCCAACTGGTTTCCTGATATGTTTAATCTGCAACGAGAAACTGTCAAACACTTGTTCGAATTTTCCTGTTACACCTTATGCAACCGCAGAAGAAGCTGACTTCCGCCTTGTAAAAAATCAAACATTCAGAGACATTTTACAAAAACTATTCTACTTTTGGAAAGGTTTCCTGCTGGAGATGCGAGAAAAGCGGCTGAAGCAGAGCATAGTAAGTCTGCATTTTCGCTTAGATTAAATTTGTTAGCCTATACTAGCACATTAGCACATACTGAGACATATTTACAGCCAAAATGGTAAAATGGACAGAAAATTTTGAGGCTCCCAAAGTGGTTTGGTTTTTGCTGAAAGGATAAAATGGCTCTTCTTAACATTGGGGTTGCCAAACCCTGCTTTGGGTACTATTTTGCCCTGCATGTACCTCTCTGCCACGAATGTACTAAATATGTTTTTGAATAAAATCTTTCCTCAAGACTACTGTAAAAAAATGTCTGAGACATCAGGCAGCAATACTTTTACCCTTCACCTTCATAATATCCTTCTGTAAAGGAGCTTTTAAAGGCACTAAATGCTCTGGACATCTAGGCCACTGCGAATAATCCTAAATTTCTCTACAAAAGCACACTTCACAAATGTTCATCAAAAGTTCATCAAAATGCTCTGAATGACTTTAATCACACCTTAACGATTAAAATATGCAGATAACAACTGCGCAATTCCCCTTTAATTCCAAACTACTCATAAAAATCTTCTAAGGAACACCTCAAAAAATCACGAGTCAACCAGAAATGTTTTATCAAGACTCAAATTCCTTTTGTGGAAAGGAAAGACATCTTTGTGCTATGATTTGTCATTTCAAAGCATCAAAACAAAAGAAAAAAGGTTGTTAGAGAATGTAAACTAAATGCGAATATAAAATTGCACAAATGATGCAATTACATTTAAACAGTATTGCAAAAAGACAGGAATAACTCTACACTTTTAAGGGTTAAAATACCCCTCAAGAAGGATGACAGTTCATCATACATTAACTTTCCTACAACAACAGGCTAGATTTAGAGTAAATACCGTGTGAAAGTGTAGGATTTTGATGACGGAGAAATGTGTGGAAGGGATTTTTTTGAAGTTCGTACCTCCGCATGCAGTCCAGGGCCCGGACGAAGTAGTCCTTGTGGAGCTGGTGCTCATCCCTCAGCAGAGCACACTGCTCAAGTGTCACTGACATGGACGTCCTGTCTTTGGCACTTTTACAGCTGGTGAAACGAATGCCATTCAGTCGCCGGCATATCTGACAAAAGAGAGAGCATATATTTTATTTCCCACGTCATCCATTTGGTAATATTAAACTATTGCTGGTTAAGCCCTGCCCTCAGGCTTACTGCGTCCTGAAGTACTACTCGGATGGAGCTGAGGTAATGTAATTTTAACCCCTGTCTCTCAGTGAATTTAGTTCCACTGCGCCATATCAGTTGTATTCATGGACTGAATCAGATTTCAGAGCCTTTTACTTTCAATAAAATGCAGTGGAGAAATACTCCCAGGTCAGCAGTCACTGGTTTTCACTGGTAACAATGACTGTTTTTCATAGCTCTATTTCTCACTGTTACTCTGAGAAGCCTCTAACAGTAGTCATCGATTATCATTCGTTAATCTAGATGTCTCTGTTTAATCTATATTAAATATTGTATATTAAATGTAATATCCTCTATTTTTATTGCTTTTGCTGTGTTATTTGCTGACTCATGACTGTGCAGCAGCTCACAGTTCCAACCACATCATAAGGTTTGCTGAGGACACTACTGCAGTTGGTCTCCTCAGCAAGAACAATAAGTTAGCATACCAAAGAGGAAGTGCGGCGACTGACAGACTGGTGTAAAGTCAGCAACCTACATCTGAATGTGGACAAAACAAAGGAGATGGTTGTTGACTTCAGGAGAGTACAGAGTGACCACTCTCTGCTCACCATCAACAAATCCCCTGTTGCGAGCACCAAGTTCCTTGCTCACCTAGTGGAGAACCCCAGCTGGACCCTGAAGAGCAGCTTCGTAACCAAAAAAACCCAGCAGTGTCTCTATTTCCTGAGGAAGCTCATCTCCCACCCACCATCCTTGCCACCCTCTACAGAGGCACTATAGAGAGCATCCTGAGCAGCTACATTACTGCCTCGTTTGGAATTGCACCGCCTCCGACCGC
This sequence comes from Colossoma macropomum, assembly GCF_904425465.1. Classification (NCBI taxonomy): domain Eukaryota; kingdom Metazoa; phylum Chordata; class Actinopteri; order Characiformes; family Serrasalmidae; genus Colossoma; species Colossoma macropomum. Next base: position 37,530,090 of record NW_023494791.1, read on the forward strand.
AAGACCCCAGTAAATAGTGAGGACAGCTGAAAAGATCATCGGGGCCTCTTTGCCCTCCATCACGGACATTTACACCACACACTGCATCCGAAAAGCCACTAGCATTGTGACTGACCCCACACACCCCTCCCCTCACACAAAGTGTTCTCTCTTCTACCATCTGGAGGAATGTTTAGCAGCATTCAGGCCCTCACAGCCAGAATGTGCAACAGATTCTTTCCACAAGCCATCAGATTCCTCAACTCCCACGGACCCACACACACACATGCATAACAACCACACGGTCCCACACACACATATACACAACAATATGGGACTAACTCACTCCTCACTTCTTGCGGTTCCAAATTATGGAATACTGTAAAAATATAATTACTGCATTTCACTGAAACACTTCATTTGACATGACTACAAATCTGAATACTTGCATTTTTGCACATTTTGTTTCCACAACAATATCTGTCTTCGCATTTTTGCCCATTTTATACTTCACTTTAACAATGTTAGCTGGTAGAATTACTATATCAACCAAATAGTGCATAATGTATATTGCTGCTTTGGTTGCTATGCTCATATATGCAAGGCTATCTGCTAAGCTGCTAACATGTCATAGTATGTTACATCCTCCTTTGCACACTCCACATACTCTTAGTACCATGTACTGCCTGTGTCCTATTTTGTATCTATTGTAAGTCTTTTGTATTATTTATTGTACTGTATTGTCACACACTTGTGTTCCTTTGTTGGTCCTGGAGGAATGTTGTTTCGTTTCACTGTGTACTCGTATGCAGCTGAAACAACAATAATGCCTGACTTGACTTGACCACTGTTTTGCTATCCAGTGTCAACCACAAACAATGTGATCCCCCTTTAAGTCTTAGTTCCTCTAAAGGGTTCTTCCTCTTGCTCTTATGGAGTTTTTCCTTGCCACTGTTGCCCTTGGCTTGCTTACTGGGGTCTGGACCTGTATTTCCTGTAAAGCTGCTTTGTGAAAGCAACTGTTATAAAATAAAGTACTATTCATATAAATTTGGACTTGACATATATTAATCCTGTGCACATCAACATGTAAAATGCTATCATATCCTTTGGAAACAGAGATTGGTAAGTACGCAGGCACTTCAGAAAGTGTGTACTTGTGTTCTCTGTGGCTAAAAACAGCTGATATGTACTCTCCTACCTCAACTATACAGAGCAGAATATTAGAATGTAAAAATTATAGAAAAAGTATTTGATTTTATGCAGTGACAGTGACTGTTGGCTGGGAATTCCCAAACTAATGACAATGCTAATAATGTGCATTCACTTAAGACAGCAGGATAGATGGTTAAGGTAAAAAGAATGGCTCAGTTACATGCTTTGAGATGTTTTCTAGTCTTTTCTGGTGCAAAGACAGCACATAAATAGAGTAGCCACTCCAATCTCTGCCATTTATGCTGAGATTTCTAATAACCAAATAATATCAGATATTTTCTTTAATTATGTAAAATTATGTTTAAATGTTCTTCATTGTACATGTAAAGTAGGACAGAACATATTGGCTTGATTTTTGCCACAGTAAGCACTTCTTTGAGTTCCTCCATATTTAAGAAACTCCTTTTTTACAGAAAATGACAATGTTTTACCAACATGTCGAATTGCACAGGATAACATTATCTGAGGTTATTCCTATGGCTAGATTTGTAGGAGGTGAAAAGTGCTGGAATTCCCTAAAAATGACTGACATGGCGCATTCAGATGTGACAAAAATCACAGTAAAAATTACACTACCCCACCTGCTCATGTAAACCTAACCCAGTCTAAATAGTGCTAAAGACTGAGCTGAGCAATATGACAGTATTTATCGTTACTGTGATAAATTACATCACAATATGCCACAACATGCTTTTCTGAGCATACCGTGGGTATCATCAGTACTTACAAACCACATCCCAACTACAAGTTTGATTAAAAAGAGAGTAGCATTTGTTCTGATTAACTGGATTTTAGTGCAGCACAGTGTGTGAAATGTTGAATTCAAGAAATCAGATTTATAGTTTTTGATAGTATTTTTAAAATGTCGACTTCTTTTCCTGTTCTAACTTAACAAATGTCAGAAAAATATTGTGACATATCATAGATCATAAAAACTTCTCAAAGTATCGTGATATTACATTTTGACATATCGTCCACCTTTAATAAGCTATTAAAACCTATTAATACCTGGGACCTAAGCAGTTACACTAAAACAATATAAACTGGCTGATTCTCTTATATTCTTCTTTTATAGTTTAACTCTATTAAGTTATAGAAGTGAGGAATGGAAGTCTGAACCCATTGGCAGCTACTGGCCATTTTTACCATAGGCAAACTCCTAGGCTACTCCTGTAGCAAGTTCTATAGTGATGAGACATTTTTCTTCAGCTAACACTAATTCAAGCTTGCAATCAGGATTTTATTTAAAAAAAAAAAAGTCATTTTTTTAATGTTTATTGAACAATTTAAATAATTGCAGGCATGTGTTACACTGCTGTCACACCAGCATTTGCCCCATCATGATCATGAATTACAAGAAGGCACAAAGCACAATAAGTCACGAGGCTGGCACATTCCGCTGGCAAGCGTCCAAATTCTGTGCCAACCCTAGGTAATCTTCCCTGAAAGCACGGGCAAACTAGACAAGGCTTGTTTATACCAGAAATCTCTTTCTTTGAAAGCATTCGGAGCATCTGTTTTCTCACACACCCTTTCCTCTTTTTAGATGTGACACAGTAACAGACGCTTTTGGGTAAACAAAAACACACAACTTTGTGCAAGAATACAATGAGTAAGCTTTTTTTATTCACAGGTTTATGACACTGATGGAATGAGAGATACTGTTGGGGATCAGCACATTCTGTTTGTTTTTGTTTTGCTTCATTGACAGGTGCAGTAAATTTTGAACCAGTCTGATTCAGAAGTGAAAAAAGTGATTCAGCACTTCAGAGTTCACTGGCCTTAGCCCTCTGTTTTAAGAGTTCATGTCTAGGGGTAGGGTGTCCTGAATGTTGTTGAGATAAAGGGGTAGGGTGAAGTGTTAGGGCTACATGGCCCTCTAAACGGAGGTTTTTCAGAGGCTCACTCCAAACGGAGTGTTTTGAGGAAAAAAGGAAAAATGACAAGATGGCTGCGCGAGCAACCAAAGTGTATTTTCACTGTTAGAAAGTACGATAACCAATTATGACAACCATTGTATTGTCTTAGTTTAATGTCATTTCAATGTATTATGATCCTTTTCTTCATAACAAGCATAATAATGGCTAGTTTGTATACTGATGTCTCGGTAGCTAGCTAGCTCAATTTCCAGTTCCACTTTAAATGGTGCAGCCATTACATTCTGGCGCCTCAGGCATCAGATCCTCAGCACCTTTTAAGGGAGAATTGGGAGAATTTTGAACAAAAAGCTGGCGAATAGCTGACTTCAGCTTCACATCACTAAAGAATTAGGGGTGGACAATAATAAATTAGCATCGCATCCCCCCTCTTTGAAGGCATATGATGCCCTAAATGTAACTAAAGCCCAGCAGTGAGGTTGCTGAACTTTACCCTCCTCTGCTTTCACTGCAGACTGGCAGCGTCGCCTACAGAGCACCACTAGTAGCCTGTTAATGAAGTGATATTCTTTTTATTTGAGGGTCCCATTTCACAGAGGAAGATTTTAACCACTACCTGTGACACTCAAAAAGAAGGGGTAGGGAGAAAAATAGGAAATGGGACTGGGCCTTAACCTTAATGTCACTTCCCTTACTTACTGTGACATTTGTGAGAGCACAGAGGGTCTCTGAGCTAGCCCTCAGTGATTGGTGATTCCTAAATCCTTGGTACAGTCTTGATATCAGACTCTAGATTCAGCTGCCCAAACTGTGCCCCACATGCCCAAGTTGACCAATGAGGCCGTCTGATTTGCCCTGCAAAAAAGGTAACCCCACTTCCTCACCCAGCGAGAGATCAAATATATTTTATACTATAACTTAAGAAATTAATGTTTTTTTAGTAATATTATATAGTGTAACATATTTGAAATCTACCTACCTTCTTTATTTAGATGATTTGGTTCTAAGACACATCAAACACCTCTTTCATAAATGTTCTTATTTGTCATGATGTATGTTGTTCTGAGTGCACTTTACACATACCAGAAACATCAATGCTATATTAAAATTATTTAACGTCATTAAATTATATTGACGTATTGTTATACGTCAGTCTGTTATTCCATTCAAACATCTTCTTGTTACAAATGGATACACTGTTAGTAAAAAGGTTCTGTGCAGGCACATTTTTCATTCATCAAGCTACAAACAATGTAAATGTTCCCTCAAAGGTACAACGGTGGTTTTAAGGTCCAACTGTGTACCTTAAATACATTTTTCCCAGGTGAAAAGTACATATTTGTACCTTTTCATAACCTGATGTTTTCAAACAGAACAATAAAATAAAAAGCCTGGAGACGAGACGGGGTCTGTGGAGTCAATAAAACTTAGAAAATATGATTTCAATGGATTATGGTACAATTATGTTCCCTGACTAAAGGTACTGAGATGTTTTGCACCTTTTTTCTGAGTGTATACAGCATTTTGGAGTATTTTTATATGCATATCGCTTTTGTCTTTTTGGCCCTTGACTCAATAATTAAGGGGGTCAATTTAAGAGACGGCTTAAAACCCAGTTTTATTCTGTGGCTTTGACGAGTTGTGATGATTTAGCATGTGCAACTTAGTTTATTTCTGGTGTTTTATGATTTCTGTCTGTTTTAGGTAGTCTTAGTGTGCTTTGCTGTCTCTGTAGTTTTTTTATTGGGCTCTTCTTAATCTTGAATAAGCTGTGCAACAGATGGAAGAAGAAAATGTGATTATTCACCAGAGTCTACAGTGACACAGTGAAATGTGAGCCGTGAAGGCTAAATAAACCAACTAGAAGCTTCTTGGTAATGTTTTTTCTACACAGTCTGTTGTGTGAGAACTGAGTGATATTTTAGTTTGTTGTTCCCTGTCATTGACCGCTTAGATTCTTCTGTATGCTGGAGGACAGGTGCTATGTCTTACCGCTCCCGCAAGCCAGAGAATCTCCACATTCTTCCTCTTCTTGGTCACTACATTCTGGCCCAGTGTTTCAAGTAACTCTTTAACATCAGTCTGCGTCTGAAAACAGGGCAGGCCTGAGAGGGGTGGGGGAGACGTAGAGAGAAAGAGAAAGAGACTGTCAAAAAGAGTAGGAAGAGAAAGACACCTGAGATCTAGCCTGGCACGCTTCACTGAGTCTTTAAGACTGTTTTCTTTCTCCTATCAAAGCAGCTGCTGAAGATAAGGTAGCACACATTCACAAGCAAGATAGGGAGGAAGATTAATGGGAAGAGACAAGACAAGATGTGCTACAATGCAATTTGAAACAAGAGAGTGTTCATTTACTGCCCAACTATTTACAGGAACTGCCGGTGACACATGCGTCAGGTTTCATAATCCTGAATGTCAGTAATTTTTTATTGTAAATAGGGTCTGGAATTGACTCTTGCCAAAAATTTGAAACAGACGGTATTTGGAAGGATGGTGATCAAAAAGGCACAAAAACATCACTACACTCAATAATAATAAATGGATGTGAAAGCAACTGCCAACTGATGTCATCTATGACTATGCTGACAAGAACAAACGTGTTTATGAATGCAGGTGTGAAAAACGAACAGGACAAAAAGTTTTCGAAAGGAACCGTACGTGCATCACGAATCTTTGTTATACAATGACTGAAACAGAGCCTCACATTCTAAAGGGACCTTGGCACTCAGTGACTTATAGTAAGCCTCTAAAATGTCGAAATTCCTCTGGTTTATCCTCTCCTGTAATGAAATATCACCAAATCTGAAAAAGACAGAAAGAGGATGGGGGTATAAAGAGAAAAAGACATAGTTAACACATTTAACCAGCTTTGTTTAATGTAGTTAAACCCCTTAACCCTTAGTGGTGACCTAGATTGAGCCTAATCCAAGACTATTTCCAATGAAAATTCACCATTTTTGTCCAAGACTAGGCTGGGAAACTGGACAGTCACAGTTATGGCTAGCAATTACAAAAATCCATAAATGGGTTGTTCATAAATTAAAAAGGAGATATTTTACTGTGATTTGAGTCTGACGAAAAATTGCTATGTATACAGTCTAGTTTTATGGAAATTAAAATCATCCAGCCTCGTTTCTGTCATAGCATGACATTGAAAACAATGGAAAAAAGCCAGAAGCTGATAATACGGCATGTAAATTGAATATAAATGGAAATCACTTTGTAACCATGTTAGAAATATTTAATTAAATATGTAATTACACTTGAATTACACAGAGAAAAGTTAACTTGAGGTACTTCAACTCTAAAAATTCATAGGCGGGTCACTTCAATTCCTCCCTCTCTTAACGACATAACCTACACAGGTGTTTCACAGTAGTAACGTAATTAATAGCAGTTACTCAATAATAGGGTTAAATAAACAGTTATTGTAAGAAAACATTAAATAATTTTAACCATATAGTGCAATTGTATATATATGTGTGTTATTCTAATGAATGTGTTTTAGTATGAATGTATTATTGTGCTGTACCTCTCTGCGATGGTCTGCTGTTCGTTGATGCCCACATTAAACAGCACAGGGACGACCTGCAGCAGCTTGCCCTGACGCAGTTCATCTGGCAACGTCTGGAAGGCTTGGAGTGGGAGCGGCACCTCTACAGTGTAATGGTCTCTGCCACACACACACACACACACACACACACACACACACACACATTAAAAGTGGGTCATTTGAGTCAAGTATGCTGGCAGTTGTTTGGCAGCCTTAAGTAAGATGTCCAAAATAATGACAGTGTTTCATAGATACATCAACTCAATCACCCAACATTAGAGGTAAGTTCATGCCCATCTGAAGCTACTGCAACACAGCCTGGCACAATCAGGATTCACAGTCAGCAGCATGTGTGCCTTCCTGGCACAGACAGGAAAACATAGAGCACTCCTAAACTGAACACGTGGTATCAATCAAATGTTCCGATGTTTCAGAGTGCTTTGAACAAAGGTAACGTAGTCCAGTGGTTCCCAAACCAAGAATCACAAAAAAACACTAAACTGTTCTGCAATTGATGACATCGCTGAACTTCTGTCTCATTATAGTGCTTCAGAAAGGCTGATCCTTAGAGATTATCATCTTAATGGGGTGACTAATACCTTTTTAATAGACCAGCTGACTAAATCAGATCTAAAAGATACAACTAAGTCCACTTTGATTGACTGAATCTTATCCAAGTGAAACAATTACCGCCTTGGTAATTTGGTAACGGAAAAAAAAAACAGGCTCACAGACGGTGGTTAGAAGAAATATGAAACACGTTAATGGACAAGCTTTTCTTTCTGACATGGCCCTCGGCCAAATTCACTCCATATTTGACCTTTCAGACATTAACATGGCACTAGGCTATTTTAGTAAAGCATTCCTGAGGGTGCTCTAGCCACTAGTCCTTGGACTTTTCTCAATATTCCTGCTCGGCATCATCTTCCATCACTCAAGCTGCATTACAATACTTAGGAATGCATTTACAGAGAACGGTTAAAGTTCCTGGATGTGTTCTTGCTCCACCCTGAGAATGAGTATGCATTGCTTAGTGACTTGCCGACAAGAACGAATGGAAAGACCCAGCACTCACTGCGGCGCCATCATCTGGCAGGGGATGCTGACCCACAGCTGTACATTTATAAGTATTCTGCTAAGTAAACAGTGCTCTTAATTCTTCTAAAAAATGTACTGCTAAAAAAAAATGAGGTGAGAAATACATAATTTTTTGTTCATAATATGAAAGTCTGTTCTGAAAATTCATAAGAACAAGGCTCCGGTTAGATAAAATAATAATAGCCTACAGTGTTAGCCTTAGCCAAGTTAGCAATGGCCAACTGACGATGAATGATGTAGTTGTGTTTTGGTGTCTGAGACATACACATTGAGGATGGACACTTGGAGGTTGACTGGAGAAATGCTGAAGAAGGGTTTTATATATATGAATGTTTTCTGCTAATGTATTTATTCAGTTATTTTCTTTACACAGTAATTGCATTGATTTATGTCATTTGGCTTGTTCCTTGTGTGTTTACTCTCTGTTATTTCAGTCTTTTAGCCCCTTAATAATATTATAAACACCTTAAAATTAAAGTGAAAAGGTAAGAAGTCAATGGCTGTGTTAACGCATAAGCTTGTACCTATCATAGCAAAGAGCCACAGTTAAAGATAAGTGGCATTACAGCAGGTAGCCTTGCATCTTTCTCCTCATCCTGGCTCTGATGAGGAGAAAGATGCGCACTGGATCAGCTCCTCAGCTCAGCAATGACAGCTGCAGCACCTTTTCTGTCTGCATCTCTCCCACTTTCACTCGCTGTCACACACTCTGCAGTTTTATTCATTTATTTCAAATCCAAACTTTTAATTGCAGTTTAACTCGCTGTTGGCTCATTAACATTTAAGCAACATTGTTGTTGTCATGGTTGTAGCTGATGAACTGATGATACTAGTAAAAAAAAAAAAACTGTATCTGATATGCAATATTCTAAACTTAGAGGCTACTAAATGGTATATTAATGCTTTGTACACAACACACCTCAAACTCCTGTTCGTGCGTTCTCCGCCCTTGTGTTTTTGTGACTTCATTTAGGTAACTTGTCAAGAGCGTTCTCCCCCCAGAGCACAAGTCTGTTCTTCACCTCCTTGCTATTGAGAAACACCCCTTCTTTGTTACTGTTAACTTACTGACTTCAGTGTTGTGGATTAAACCCACAATTTGAGCACAGAATTCCTGTAAACTTCAGTTACTGAAATATGGAATGTTGAATCACTGCTGGCTAGACAGCACAGCTTACAGAGGAAGTATTTAATATTGTGCCATAAAGAGTAAACCCTGGCCTTAAAATGCATTTTTGCTGTGAACTGTAGACTTCCTCATCCAACTTCACCATTTCAGCCTGCAGTTGCCAGACTGGTGGTTTGCAGCAGCTGTTCAGAACCTCAGATTCTTCTAAGTTAATGCTGACTGCCTACAGCTATTTTAACTAACTCTGTAGGTCATAACTAAGAATGAATATTATCAGAAAATCCAAAAAAAAACTTTACTTTAACGTTACTTAATGCCCTACATTTAGGACTATATTTCAAGAGAATGTACACCATGAACATCATGCTAATGGGTACCTGGTATTAATGTTGCTATTTGTGTAGATTTACAGCACAGTACAAAAATCTTAGGCACCTAAGCAAATTGTTTAAAACCACTTATCTCAGCAGCAAATGTATTTTTGCTATAAATACAACTAAAATAAATGCAATAAAATGAAGTGGAAATTTCTTGTTTTCAGAAAAGTAGTTTTTATCCTGTGAAATATTTTGAAGAACAACATTTGGTTCCAGATTCCTTCTCGACGCCCCAAGCCATCACTCAGTTTTGCTGAAATCCATCACCAGTGTGGCTAACTTATTGAAGAATTGCTATTGTGGAATAACTACAAATAATACTAGGTTTCTTGAGGAGAGGTTCGAAAATTGTTAAATGACACTTGACATACATGATTTTTTTTGTATTAATATTATTTGCATTCATTTTAATTCTAGTGTTTTGTGAGCACATACATGCTCTTTCTAGACAAACAGAATTTTAAATCTTCCCCACGATTTCGTTCCAACTGCCTGGACATCTCTGACGCTGGTTTCAGCTGACTAGAGAAGCAAGGCAGTTGGAACAAAATCCTGAAGAGGATTTTTACTCTTCAGGCCTGAACTACCAACCTCTATTTACAGTATACTCGCCACTTTTGACTATATGAAAAAGTATTGGCTATATACACTGATCAGGCATAACATTATGACCACCTCCTCATTGTCCATTTTATCAGCTCCACTTACTATATAGGTGCACTTTGTAGTTCTACAATTACAGACTGTAGTCCATCTGTTTCTCTGCATACTTTGTTAGCCTCCTTTTACCCTGTTCTTCAGTGGTCAGGACCCCCATGGACCCTCGCAGAGCAGGTACTATTTGGGTGGTGGATCATTCTCAGCAATGCAGTAACACTGATGTGGTGGTGGTGTGTTAGTGTGTGTTGCGCTGGTCTGAGTGGATCAGACACAGCAGTGCTGCTGGGGTTTTTAAACAGCTCAGTGTCACTGCTGGACTGAGAACAGTCCACCAACCAAAAATATCCAGCCAACAACGTCCTGTGAGCAGTGTCCTTTGACCACTGATGAAGGACTAGAGGATGAGTTGAAACTGTGCAGCAGCAGATGAGCTATCGTCTCTGACTTTACATCTACAAGGTGGACTCACAAGGTAGAAGTGTCTAATAGAGTGGACAGTGAGTGGACACAGTGTTTAAAAACTTCAGCAGCACTGCTGTGTCTGATCCACTCAGACCAGCGCAAGCATAGAAACAAGGAGGTGGTCATAATGTTATCCCTGATCGGTGTATAAGGTATTGGCTACACCACACTGCACTGGCAAACAACTGCTCACATATGTGCATGTGCACAATTGTTTGCCAGTGCAGTATAGCAAATACTTTAATATATATGTTGTGCAATGATGATCAGCAACTGTTTTTAAGGTGTTTATCCTGTCTGATCACTTAAAAGAGGAAAACTATGACAAATGACAGATATTCCAACAAGCCAATGCAACATGTCACACAGTTTATTCTGTGAAATTCAGGCCTGATTTAAAACCTAAGGAAAAAAAGAAAAATCCAACAAAAATGAACGGTCTGCAGAAAGCAGTGAAGAATGTTTGGGATGCAATGTCATAATTTCCTCAGTCACTTTTCTTCCCATGTTACCCATAACTGTGCCACATTGTGTAGCTGTTTACTTGTGTTTATCCTGTGTGTTACCACACACCAGTGTTTATACCCTATTGCTTCTTATTCATCCTTCACAGTATAATTACCCCTTGTGTTTGCTGTGTGTGCTCTATGACCCTTGTAAGAGTTGTTTATTTTGCCTTTCTTTCTGAGTATTGGTTGTGTTTTCTTGTGAAGTCCTTGTATGGCACATTCTAGCAAAGTGGTTCAAAGTCAGGGATGAAAAGCATTTTGGACTTTTAACTGACTTGGAATTTAGACTAAATCCTTTCATCCTTTTGCTAAGAGTGATCTTAAACCTTGATTCTGTTTATTTAGTTAAAATAAATGACTGAACATTACATTTGGTCACTACATAATTACACAATAATAATAACACAACCAAAACTATCAAATGTTTTGGTTGTGACTGTTTTAGTAATAACTCAAAAACGCTAGCCAGTACATGACTAGCAAACACAGCTTTGAACAGTTGTACACACATAAATATAATAATATATAGTATGTATTTTTCATTAAAACACAAAAGTTTACTTAATTGCAGAAAACCTTACACTTTTTTTGGTAACCCTTAAAACCAAACGCATATGATTTCTCTTTTTTAAAACTCACTCTGGTCTGACTCTTACCACACTGTTCTCTCCTTACTGGGCCTTCTTGAGCAACTCTTCACTTGGCCATCTTACAAAACCCTCCATATGCGTACAAAAGTTTACCTCAGCTATGACTCAAACTGTCATCTGGTACAATCTCTTCTGTGAGTTCAGAAGTTCACCCTGTCAAAAAGTCAGCCAATGTTTTCTTCAACCTTTTCCATCATTACAAACTGATTCTCAGATTTTGGGACACATTTACTATACATTTTTATGGGATCTAACCTCCATGTGGCCATGAGGGACAGGGATGCAGTCTCACTTCCTGCTCTAAAATGCAGGGGTGTAGCTAAAATGGCTCCACCTATGGACTAAAACTCTGTGAAAATATATATATATATATATATATATATATATATTTAATTTACAAATAAAAAAAATACATCTAAATTTTTCACTTTAAAAAAAATATGTTTTTTAAAAACAACATTAAAGTTGAGATTTAGGGGTTAAGATTTTGGGTTTAAATAGATCAAAACATAATCCTTATGAATACCTAAAAACTGAACACTTCAATATGGACTGCAATAAAACAACCGCACTTGCATCCTGCCTCCTCATGTCCGTCCATGTGACAAGCAGTTCCTTTAAATCATATTTAAAAACTTTAGTAAAGTATGTCTATTTTTTGGCATGTCTATGATCATTACAAATAACAACCTGTGAGCAGTTCTTTTTGACAGTTTAGTGTTCCTCAGTGCTTTATCAAACACTCCTAAAATCTTTAAAAACACTTAAAGGAACGGCTTCCCACAAATTGTTCGCTCCTATTCATAGATCATCCACAGTGGCTGGAATTTTCTTCTCCACACATTTCCCAACACACCCCCCAAAAGATTTCAAAAGGTTTTAAATCATGCCTGAATTTCATGGAATGAATTGTGTGACATCTTGCATTGTCTCTGAATACCCGTCATTTGTTGTGTTTTTTCTTCCTTTAAGTGAACAGACAGGACAAACTCCTCAAAAACAATGACTAAAGATAATTTTAGTCATATTATCTCGTGGAGTTAGGAGTGAGAAATTTAAAATTGCATGTTTTTATTACAGCCATCAACAGGCACAACGTCTAGGTGTTAACAAAATACAGGGGATGTCTGTATGGAGCTTGCATAGGCACAGGGCAGCAATCATTAGCTAGAATCAAATCCTCACATGGTTATGTTTAATACACATAAAGACAAACCTGTGTGTGCATAAGAGGCCACATTTCACACTTGACTGTTTTTACACACTATCAGACCTATCACACTATTAAACGTACACCTTCATGCGCTCTCAGACACTATACTTGTGTGTAAGTGTGTATGTGTGTGTACGTGTCTCACCGTCTCCCGCTGACAGTGGGCTGCAGATTGGTGGGGTCATCAGAGGCTGCTTCTGTGATTCTGAAGGTAACTCTCTGTAGGTCAGAAATGCCCACCTCCATATCCTCCAGCATTCCTATCTCCTCACCTGAAACACACACACACACACCCAGACAAGTTACTACTGCAGGAACACACACACAAACACAAATACACACAGACAAGTTGCTACTGCAGGAACACACACACAAACACAAATACACACAGACAAGTTGCTACTGCAGGAACACACACACACATACACAAATACACACAGACAAGTAACTACTGCAAGAACACACACACATACACAAAAACACACAGACAAGTAACTACTGCAGGATCACACACACACACACACACACACACTAGTTACTATAACAGGGTCACACACAGACATACACACACACACACACACACAGACAAGTTACTACTGCAGGGTCACACACACAAACACACAAGTTACTATTGCAGACACACACACACACACACCAATTACTATTGCAGGAACACACACACAAGTTACTACTGCAGGGCCACATACACACAAACACACCAGTTACTACTGTAGACACACACACATACACACACACACACACCAGTTACTAATGCAGACACACACACACACACACACACACACACACACCAGTTACTAATGCAGACACACACACACACACACACCAGTTACTAGTGCAGGGACACAAACACACACACACACACACACACACACACACACACAAATACACACAGACAAGTTACTGCTGTAGGAACACACACACAAACACATACAAAGACCAGTTGCTACTGCAGAAACAAACACACACACACTCACACACACACACACACACACACACACACCACACACACACCCACACACACACACACAGATCACTTACTACTGCAGGAACACACACACAGGTCTACATACCATCGCATGCTAATACACACTCGCACATACTACTAAAGAGACTCACACTCACGCATACATGGGAACTTGCCTCCAGGCACACACACACACACCCGAGAGCACGTAGTAAGATTCTCAAAGTACTGTACTCATAGTCTTATCTTGTTTTCTCAGCAAAGAAAAGCAAACGATAAAAGACTGGAAACTGAAAATTAAATAAACGAGTGGTGGTTTCTGCAAAGTACTGTACTATATTTTAATCGCGCTCTCGATTGAGGTAAAATAGTAGTTTTCAAGCATATATGGACCATTTTACTGAATTAGTTTAAACTGTGGTCCTACAGTAGGATTATGTTCTGATTCATTTAAACCCAACATTAACTGAGATACTAATTGAGAAGCTAAATATATATCATTTTTTTAAATTTTCGCAAAGCCAAACCCCTACATTTAAACTTCTAAAAAATAATACTTACATTTTTTCTTGAATACTTAAAGTTATTATAGTTAGTTGAGTTCTCAAGTTGAAAGATTTGTTAAATTATTTATCATGTTTAATTTTTAAATTAAAAAAACTTTTATAATTTTAAAACAAAAAATGCTGTTTCATATTTTCATGTTAAACACAGTTTTAGTCCACAAGCAGAACCTTATTTTAGCCACATCCCCACATTTTAGAGCAGGAAGTGAGGCTGTCATGGCTACATGGTGTGCATCTCATTATTTTAAAGTAAATGTGTCTAAAAGTCTCACTAGGTAAAATTAAGAATTGTCACTACCGAAACACATTTTTCTGCAACAAGGTGAACTGTTTTGTGTTTTAATGAATTTTTTTGAGAGTTCTAGTAGCGACAAACGTGGAATGTTCAGTCATCAGTTCTAATAAAATAAACATAATTAAGGTAAAGGGTCGTTTAAAGCTAAAGGATTTACCTATAAGTCAAACTATAACTATACGTTTTCAGCTCTGGCTTTGAACCAATTTGGTAGAATGATCAATAAACAACGCACAGTGAAAGCTAATCGGGATAAAGTTCAGCTCCACACACACACTCTGTGAACACCTCTAGAGTTCCTGTGTGGAACAGCCCTGAGACAACAAGTTGCGAAACATAACACACAGACTGCCAGCTCTCTAATAAACCTTCTTGCCCTCTGCTATTCTTTTGGGAAAATACTGCGTGCCCTCATATGCGTGATGGTTTGTTTTGTATATGAAATGGTTGCTAAGAGAGACCTTTAAATTTACTCTGAAATTAAGTGTATCATCTGGCAGGATTTTTACTGAACAATATGCCCTCGGCACACTACATTAACACACACATGGTCAAATTAGATAAAAGCTCAGAAGTAAAGATGTACCATGTACACACTCATCATCTAACCTGGTTTTCTTTGCAAGGAATGAACAGTGGAGTCAAATGGTTGACCTTTGACCTACCTGGCAATAATTAGCCAACACTTGAAATAGAATTCCACAGGTTTTTAATTTTTTTATATTAAATTTTTACCATAATAAATATAAAATCAAGCACCTAGCCATGCAGTCTGCCTTTACAAAGTGGCATTATTGAAAAGTGGAAGCATTTAGGAACGAAGTGGCAGATCGCGTAAAGTTACAGAGCAGGGTCACTAAGTTCAGAACGCCAGAGTGCGTAAAAGTCATCAATGCTCTGCTGACTCAGTAACTGCAGAGTTTAAACCTCCTCATCAACATCAGCACAACAACTGTGCGCCAGGAGCTTCATGGCATGGGTTTCCACAGCTGAACAGCTGCATGCAAGCTTTACATCACCAAGCACAATGCCAAGATGAAGTGGTGTAAAGCATGCCGCCATTGGACTCTGGAGCAGAGGAAACGTATTCTGTGAAGTGACGAGTCACGCTTCTCTATTTGGCAGTCAGATGGACGAATCTGAGTGTGGCGAATGCCAGGAAAACATTACCTGCCTGACTGCACTGTGCCAACTGTAAAGTTTGGTGGAGGAGGGATAATGCTATGGGGTTGTTTTTCAGGGGTTGGCCTAGAACCTTTAGTTCCAGTGTAGAGAAAAATTGAATGCTTTTGCCAACCCAGACATTTTGGACAACTGTATGCTTCCATCAAACACCTTTGGGATGAACTATAACACAGACTGTGAGTCAGGCCCTCTCGCCCAACATCAGTGTCTGACCTCACAAATGCTCTTCTGGATGAATGGGCAAAATTTCTCACAGTTACACTGCAAAATCTTGTCGAAAGCTTCCCAGAAGAGTGGAAGCTGTTATAGCTGCAAAGGAGGGACCAACTCCATATTAATGCCTATGGATTTAGAAAGGAATGTCATAAATACTTCTGTAGGTGTAATGTGTAGGTGTCTCAATACTTTTGTCCATATAGTATAGCAGAAGATTCAGAAATGTCATCTTTGCAAACGGAGGCTGCACAAAGTATTAAATGAAGGAGTTCCAACAATTGTGGCACTCACAGGTTTGAGAAAAAGAATTAAACTTTTTTTTTCTTTCAATTATTGTACTTTAAAAATAAAGGTCAAGTTATTGTTAATATTATGAATGAAAGATCAAAAGAATTAGCTATTAAAAATGTTTTTACAGTCCATTTTTCTCATGCTTATCAAGGTGCCACTATTTGTAAAGGGCACTGTAGGTTCATTGGTAGTTTTGCATAGCAAATATATGTGGCTATTTATTTGTGAACATTGTGACCTCTGGTTCCTATCACCACCACTGTAAAGAAATCTAAGCTGATAAGTTTCTCTACAAATGAATCACTTCACATCAAACCACTCCAAATGACATTGAATACATCTTAACAAGTGAACAGATCAGAAATTTGGAAAAACTGATGGAATTTCCTTAATGAAATTCTGCTTTAGAACATGCAGCATGTGTTTCTGACTGTACAGTTGGTGTGAGGTGTGGCACATGATTGGAAGGTTCAGCGGAGGTAAGCAGAGGAGGTAAAGCTCAAAGTCAAAGTATTTTTACTTTGATGAATTAATGACTCATGTACACTGAAAAAATACAGTGCTTTGGATTTACTGGATTGGATTACTGCGATATAACGTCAATGGGATGCACACGAACAAAACGTTACAACAGTTCTTGCCAAGAGAAACAGTCTTTATGGCAGCAATTGTGTTATTGCAACTTTTCATTCATGTGCAACCATTAGACTCATTTGAATTCCTTCTTAAGAAAAACAACTTGAACAGGCCTAAAAACACCATGTACCTTTCAGGGTACAAAAACTGTCACTGCGCTAGTACCAATTATACAGTATAGTTCCTATTATTTTCATTAGAAACAACTCCATTCACCCCATCATCCAGGCTTTCGATTTTATTTTTATATTTGTATTCTTCAGGGAAAGTGAATGTTGTGCACCTTTAAAACTAGAGGTGTAGCGATACACTCAGCCCACCATTCAATTCTATTCATAATGCTGGGTTCACGATCGTTTAAAGTTCAAATTCATTAAAATGACTAAAATATGTTGTTGCCTTCGAACGGATCAAACTGATAATACTGATTTAACTGATAATAGATAAAGAGAACTCAATAAAACAAATACAGCAAACAATTATTTAGCTTTTCATTCATTTATTGAACTAAATGATCCAGCATTAAATGTCTGTGTTGGAAAAAGGAATGTGAACCACTAGAATTTTTTTTTGTTTGGTATAAGCCAGGGGTCAGCAACATGTGGCTGTTTTACTGCCCTGTTGCGGCTCCACAGCAGAATTAGGCTTTTGGGTAAAAATTAAATAATCCTTCTTTGCAGTAAAATAAAGCTCTGCTGATCGTTTTAACTCAGTTTGAACAATAAATGGCCTTAAATGCTGGAGTTAATGTACAACTGCTAATTCACCCTTTAACCCTGAAAGTTGGCGCACAGCCTGCTGGTCACATAGACTACGCAGATAACAATCTTGCCTAGCTAGCAGCTAAAGAAACGGCCAAGAAAAAGATTAAAGACAAACAATGATAATTTGGAAATTAACAAACTTATTTGCATTTTTAAGTATGACATCTGGTTTCCTGATATGCAACAAAAAACTGTCAAACACTAAAAAGTCACGAGGTTGAAGTCAGCTTGTCATTCGTCAGCTTCTTGTTTGAATTTTCCTGTTCCACCTTAAATGGTACAGCAGTTACATTCTGGCAACTCATTCACCATTTAAGGTGGAACAGGAAAATTCTAACAAGAAGCTTGCAAATGAAAAGCCGACTTCGACCTCATAAAAATATGAACTTTGAGAGACAGTTTACAAGAAACTATTCTACTTTTGTGGCAAAGTATCCTGCAAGTAAAGGGGCTACAGCTGACCTAAAGCTTAAAGCAGAGCTAAATAGCTTTTGTTTATATTTTTTAGCCTATACTAAAACATTAGCACATACTGAGACATTTACAGCCAAGATGTTAAAATGGACATAAAATGTTGTGGCTCGCAAGGTGGTTTGATTTTTGTTGAAAGGACAAAATGGCTCTTCTTAACATTTGGGTTGCGACCCCTGCTCTAGATGATAATTAGGGTCGGGTGGTTCAATCAACTGAATGACAATGGGGCGCTAGTGTGGCTGACCCTTCTCTACCTAAAAACATCAACTTAAGTCATCACCATTAAAGTCTGGTCTTCACCACATACATGTGTTAGTTCATGCCATGTCTCAATAAGATTAGATTTTTGAGGACCTCAGAAAAACATCTGTCAGTGCTCATTAGGCTGGAAGAGGTTCAGGCAGAGAATGTACAAATGGAGGAAATTTAAAACCATTGCTATCCTTTCCTTGAGTAGAGTGTGTATGGAATGTTAGCATGGAGAAGGCCACTTCGGTCCAGGAAGAACATTTCTGCCTTTTTGAAGTCTCCTAAAGATCACCTGCATGAGCCAGAAGACTACTGAAATAATGTTATGTGAACAGACAAGACAAAAATGGAACTTCATGGCTAAATGCGAAATGTTATGTTTAGCAAAACTGAATACTGCATTCCAGCATAAGAACCTCAAACTAACTGTGAAACATGGTGGTGGTAGTATAATGGATTAGATGCTGTTTTCTGGTACTGGATCAGGACAGCTTGGCATCATTTAATGGAGCTATGAATTCTGCATTTTAAAAGGAAATTGGGCATCCATTCATGAACAGAACCTCAACAAACGTTGGGTCCTGCAGAAAGAAAATGACCCTATAAACACCAGTTAGTCTACAAAGAATGGTTACAGCTGAAGAAATGTTGCATTTTGCAAATACTTAGTCAAAGTCCAGACTTTAATCCTATAGAAATATTGAGGCAGAATCTAAGGTGTGGCGTTCAAGCAAGAAAGTCCACCAACATAACACAGTTGAAGCAGCTCTGCATGGAGGAATGGGGCAATATTTCTCCCGAGTCAATGTGCAGTGCTGTTAAACAGTTATAATAACTATTTGATCGAAGTAATTGCTGCTCAAGGACAGCCTGAAAGCTGATTCATATACTTTTGTCAACAAAGTTGGCAACTTACAAAGCAGATTTTTTTTCATTCTTTTGTTACACGAGTCTACAGCTGTGCAGCTGTGCAGCTGTACGGGTCCTTTATTGTTGTATTTTGCATGCATTTTCAGGGGAAAACAGATCTGGACAGCAGGCAAGCCAGTCTAGCACCTGCAGTCTCTGATTACACAGCCATGCTGTTGTAACAAGTGCAGAACGTGGCTTGGCCTTGTCATGCTGAAATAAGCATGGACGTTCATGAAAAATATGTCGTCTAAAAGCATTGTAAGTTGCTCCATATGTTTTCAGTGTTAATGGCGTTTTCACAGATGTTCAAGTTCAATACGCTCCCTCATAACATGACAGATCCTCGCTTTTGAACTTTACACTGGAAACAATTTGGATGGTCCGTTTCTTTTTTGGTCCGCGGAGCACAATGTTCCATTATTTTCTTAGACAATATGAGAGGTTGACTCAACAGACCACAATACACACTTCCACTGTGCACCAGTCCAAGAGCTTTTGCACAGAGAAACTGACGGGTGCTTCTGGATGTTGCTGACATATGTGACATATCATTTGCAGACACAATGCATGATGGAAACACGTGGATGGGCGGAGGATATTCATCACTACTGTCAAAAACACACGTAAATAGAAACAATACCCTGGCAGACACAGAGTGGTGCAGGGAGCAAATAGGGGGTGCTGGCAGCAAAAGCTTCCACCAACAGACAGAAAAGTCACTAGAGTTGAGTTGTTTTCGTGTGAAGGTTTTTTTGGAGTGGAGTGGGAAGACGTCCAAAAGCGACATACTTTCTGCACCGCAAAATGATAAATGCCATACCAGAACCCTTTTCTTAAACACTTAGGATTACAGTGGACATACTTGTTGGAGCCTGTTGGAATTACTCACAAATCTTCCAGCTGAAGCTTTTTAGAAACATGAAAAAGATGATCTCTTTCAAGAAAACATTGTTGCCGACTCAGAAAACAAAACAAAAACATGTCCAAAATGGTATAGTGAAAACATTCTTAACTTTTAATGCAAGTTAATGTATAAAGATTTTATTCCAACTAACTTTGGAGCAGTCCTATTCATCCATTCATCATAAACACTTCACAGAATGAAAAAAGGACTGCTGCTGTGTTCAAATGATGAAGAGTGAAATACAAAAAATTGGACATATATGTTTTTTCTGGACAGTAACAATATGTAACAATTACAGCTGCTTAGTAACATGCTTTTATAAGCTGAATTGCTATGCTACTTCTGCCTATAGCTAACTTTGCCAATTTATCTTACCAAAATAAAAAACAGTTCATTAACATAATAAATCTACATAATAAACTAAGTTGGAATAGTAACAAAAGTTACAAGAGGATTCGGGACAACAGTGTGAAAATAAACAAAGAATTTTTCATCAATACATTAATTCTAGAAGCTGAAATTTTGGGTTTTAAATGTAAAGAAAAGCTTATTTAAGAATGGACCTCAGAACTGCTTTTCTCAGCGAACGTGCACCATTTGTGTGAATGCTAACGTTAGTGCAAAGGAAATTGACATGTTTGGATGTAACAGTTAAGACTCCACATTAAGCAACCTTTCCAGTGATACATGACAAGATGTGGCTGTGTTAAGTGTGGGTGGAGCTAAGCCACTGTTAAAGTTGCTACCTTTTGGAAAATACATTTCAATGCAAGTGGACGTAAATTGACTAAATATGCCGAAATAAACATACTTAAACATATACTTGAGTTTTTACATTTTTACGATTACAGTTCAAGGGGCAGATTTACTAATGTCTTGCAACATTACAAACTATTTTAACGTTAAAAAGTGGCTGTCACCATTTAATAATAAACAGCAATGGTGCTTCAACAGCTACAAAAAGATCAAATGGGCAGTTGCTGCTATTTTGCACTTGCCTCATTGGATATGCATTTGTTGGAGTTTCCCTCTCAAAGTGCAAAACACAGGGAGGAGATTATTATAATGAAGCACCTACTCCACTCTAGTTTGGCAGCACTGAGAGTAAAAACTGACAGTGAGTTTTTTAACGACTGTGAAAAGCTGTTCTTTTTTGTCCCAAACATGGCTGTGAAAAAAGAGTTTTTCAAATGCATCTATTTATTTTTGATAAAAAAAACACACATTATTACTTCGATGGAAATAAAACCAAACCGAACAGCTTTTTGAGGTAAACTGTACAGCATTCTCAAAGAACAGGTTTTGCCTTTGAAAAAATTATCATGCATTTCAAAATAAAGTAGAATATAGTAACTTAAGCAACGTAAGTAACTATGAATTTCTTTCCAATTGTTGTCTTAATTTCTTTAAACTTTCTCAGTGAGTAATAATTCTTTTTTTTTTGTTAAGAAGTATTCTAAGTCAAAATATTGAGAAAATAAGTCATTAATTTAACCGAATGAGTTCGAAACAGGCTTTCATACAAAAAGCACATGAGCCAAACTCATGATTATATTTCACTGGTCATGTGTCAACTATGAAGTTGTGCCTGTGCTCATTTGCATTGAAGTTCTTAGTAAATGACCCATTAAATTGGTGACCCCTATCAGTGCAAAGTGTCAGCAGAATGTTGGTAATAAGCACCTCTCTTAGTAAATTTATCCAACAATGAAATATGATTGACAGGAGCAAAATAGTCATTTCTGACTGTGGTGCTTTGCCTTAAAGTTGCTTAGATAAGGCCTAGAAGTTAACTGTCTGCTCCCAGCTAGGCATAAATTTACATCCATTTTTACATTGAATTTCCAAGCAGGCCCTGGAGACTTCATTGTGCCTTCCTGGTAGTGCTCAGATAACGGCTCTTGGTAGGTATTAGGAGATGCACAGACCTGTTGACTTTACTGCTCAGTGGTGATGCTTTAAGCTATCGTGTGATTATGACACTAACAACATGGATGCCTCAGAGAAGACAACAAGTGAGGAGCCTGGTGATTTCAGGGTCCGTATCTCTGGTTTCCCGAAGACTACAGTACAAAGTCATGTGTCGTTGGAGAGGGGGCATAACGCCCTAAAAACCCTGTAAAGTTTGAAGTTGGTTAATATTATTTTTGTCGAGTTACGGCACTCTAAATTTCTCTCGCTCTCTGGACCTTCCCCGTGGGCAGGTAACTTGGCAAGACAGCCTAAGGTGCACCTAAGTGAGATACAAATCTGCGACATTCTGGAGTCTTCATCACGCTCTACTGGCCTATGGAGATTGGCTTTGTCACAAATTTTTAAAGTCTCTTGTTGTAAAGCATTCCCTTCTCCTGTGGTTTTATCCATAAAAAAAAGTTGTGCAACCCTTAAGGCCGCCACACATTGGAGATGCAACACTGCATTATGCAGCATTCAAAAATTCAAAACCATTGTTTTTAACGGAGGTGCGCACACCGGTGCAAACACAGTGCACTGACGTGTGCCAGTGCTCACAGACTCTAGCACTGTTCAATTTCTCTGCGTGTCATGCAGCATTTTGCCATTACTACATTAAATCAAAGCCACAGTGACACTACAGAAAACCACAGTAGATCACACGTGGCTTGAGATGAACACAAAGGCAGTCTTTTAGATAAACAGACAGATGCTAATGGTAAGTTACCTCAGCTAACATTACTATCCTAGCCTTTTTCAGTTAGTATCTTTCAGGTAGCCAGTCTGTGAAGAGGTAGTAAACGGATGCCATGATAAGTGATGGTGAACACTTTATTTCATTCAATGATAGAGTGAAAAAATAAACATACATAAACACCTTTATAACAACCCTAAATTTTGCAGGCTTCCTTATTTACCAAGACTATGTTAGCACTCAGCTAACACTTGTGCATATCAGCATTTTTTGGCTGTTCTAGATTAACCATAGATGTTTGAAGCTTGTAAATACATTTCATGTTTTACCTGAAGCTTTGTAACAGACATACACTGCTGCTTGAAAGTTTGTTAAACCTTTAGAATTATATGAAGTTATACATAAACATGGCCCAAAATGTGATCATTATTTAAGTCATAAAATAGATAAAGAAAACCAAATAAAACAAAAAAAAAAAAAATCAAACTTATTGGAGGAATTTTGGACCCATTCATCCTTGCAGAACTACTTCAACTATTTTATGTTGGAGGGCTATTTTCTTTTTATATAAATACAATATCTTAAGTCCTGCCACAACAGTTCTGTTGGAGTAGGTCTGAACTTTGACTCACCCAACTCCAAAATTCAAAATTTCTTCCTATTCTTTGTCAAGTAACTGAGGTTTTTAGGGTCACTGTCTTTCTGCAGGACCCATGCAGGACCTACCTCTGTTGAAGTTCAGTTTGTGGAAGAATGCCCTAACATTCTTCTGTAGAATTTCTTAATACAGCCCAGAATTCATAGCTCTAAAAATGATCACAAGCTGTCCTGGTCCAATTGCAGCAAAACAGCCCCAAACCCTGCCACCATCATGTTTCACAGTTGTGACGAGGTTCTTATGCTGGAATGCAGTGTTCAGTTTTTACCAAACATTCTCATTTAAGCCATAAAGATTCACTTTTTGCCTTATCCATCCACATAACATTATTTTAGTAGTCTTCTGGATCATTCAGGTCGTTTTGGGAAACTAAAAAAAGGTGATGTTCTTCCTGAAGAGCAGTGGCTTTCTCCACGTTATCATTCTAAACAAGCTATTCTTGTACAGTCTTTGCATGATGGTGGACTCATGAACAATGACATCAGCCAATGTAAGAGAAACCTACAGATCCTTAGATGTTACCCTGGCATTCTTTGTGGTCTCCCTGAATGTTATATGCCATACACGTTTTTGTTAGATGACCACTCCTGGGATAGGTTAACAGTGGTGTTGAATTTCCTTCATTTGTACATCCTCTGCCTGATACCGGTTCAGTGAAGTTTAAACTCTTCAGAAACAGTACTGGACCCTCTTTCAGCGTAATGAGCACTGACTACTGTTTTTGTCTGAGGGCCTCAACCTCAAACCTAATGTGACTGATACATGGAATGTACTAACAAATGTAAGTGGTAAATACGAGATTTTAATGGTGAAGACTTGATGTTTTTTAAAATAGGCTAGGCTCAGCCACACTCACACCTGACTGTCATCTAATTGACTGAGGGTGCTGCTCTAATTATCCCCATATTAAACTGATCATTTTAGAGGTTCACATACTTTTGCCTGCCAAACTGTACAATGCTGAATCACTTTGTTCAATGAATGTATGAAAAACTATATAATTGCTTATGTTATTTATTTTACTGAGTTCTCTTTATCTATTGTTATCACTTAAATGAAGATCTGATCTCATTTTAGACCAAGCTTATGCAGAAATTCACATAATGCTAAAGCGTTCACATGTATGTAGCAGTTTTAAAGTGACTCTTTCAATAAAGGGTCCTGATACAGAGCTGCAGCTGTTTCACATTTCTAACACCTGACTGAAACCTGGTTAGACTATGGCTCACACTCACAGTCAGTGATCTATCTGAACTTCCAGAAGGCCTAGAGTGACATTTTTTCTCACTTAATTTGATCCCACACATTAAAAATCAAAACATGATTAGTTGCTTGTTCTGTCACTTTCTCTGTATGTTGATAGTTAATCAAATGTGTAAGGCCTTCAGTCCAGCTCCTGAAGCCTGAACTAATAGAAAAGCTTACTTTGCAGTCTCTCTCTTGATACCACAGGGAAAAAAAAATGCTGATTGGATATTTAAACCTTTTGTTTTGAACTAAAACGTATACAAAAATTACTACAATACCTGCAGTGTTTAAACACACAAACATGACAATTCTCTTAAATAAAATGAACTGCAAGTTAGACATGGATTCTTTGTTCCAGGAAGTTATTAGGTTATCTCTCTCTCTTTTCACTTCTCTGTCCTCTATTCATTGTAATTTAATTTATAATTCTAAAACGGTGCTGTAATATATGGTGCGTTGAGGCAGGATACATTTGCTGACTATCTTTATTTAGGGCAATCCAACTCTTCTAGTTGCAGGCAATGGTTAAACCACTAGCAGGCAGGAACAAATCCATAATCAAAACCAGAAAACAACAGCGCTAGGGGAACAACCACAAAGAAAATACTAGAAACTACCGGGAAGAACGAAGAACAAGGCCTACGCAGATATGCAGTTTTCGCAAAATAAGCAAACCAAACAACAAGGCTGTGTTCCAAATAGCAGACTGCGTACTGCACCAGTATATACTGTATACTGCATGCTACTCTTCATAGAAGTATACAGCAGTATGACAGATCTGGATCTGTCAATGTGGTGAAATTGTGTGGTTTCCTGTTTTCCTATGTTTGCATAAGATTGAAGATTTCCTTTTTACTACGTTTGCAGCTGCAACACCAGCTGATAATAAGCAGCGTGACTCCACACATGAGCCTGAAAAGCCTAAGCTGAGCAGACTGTTTGGATCAGAACAACTTTAGTAAGCTACAGTCTTAACCACATTATCTATGCTCACTTTAAGTTCACTTTATTAAATAGATAAAGTAAGCAAACCCACCTTAAGACCAGCAGAGAAAACTGCAGAGAGGTTTCAGCACTGCACTGAGTTTCGTAGCAGGACAAATAATTTAATTTCATGCCATTTATGCATCCATATAGGGCTGAATCCCAGGGCTATTCAATTGTTTGGGGCTAACTAGACATCTACGTCTGTGCTTATGTCCTCCTGAAATGATCGTGTTGCATTTTGGGATGCAGTATATCATGGAATAGCTCAGGCCTCTTACTGGAAAGTTTGTCCAGGGCAGTATGTTATACAGCTATCTTTGCTGTATTGGCCTTATACTGCATACTGCTTACTACTTTTGTGCACAATCAGTATGCAGTACGCAGCAGCTATTTTGAACACAGCCTGACCCCAAAGATTAGTTGCAGGTGTGTGTGGTCACGAGTGGAGCTGGAAGTGGTGAGAGCCAAAGCAAAATGGAAGAGTCCATGTGCTGGGAGACCCTAGCTGTGCCTCAAAGCTAAGGATTCAGTGGAGGTAGGAGAGATCTTCCTAGCACTGGGATACGAAGGCTCCTCTTAAGCAGGCTGTACTGACACATGGCAGCTAACTGATGTAAACACTGTGACACATTTAAATCTTAAAAGTTACACTTCATTAAAATTTGTTATGAACTCTGGTGCCGTACCATCTCACCACGTCTGATTGTTTTTCTCATGTTTCAAATTGTTTTGAGTGGTGTGTGAAGGATTGCGGGAAAGTGAAAGTCTTAACAGTTACACCATCTGTGTCCTCAAATTTGGATGCATTTCTTGGGTCACAATTGAATCATCCTACAAAACAGAAGAGCCTTCAGTGTCAATGTTGGAGAAATGCAGCCTTCCTTGGCTCCATCCTTAGCTCTGAAACACAGCTACTGTGAGAAGTGCACGGCTACTGAGTAAACCCCATATCAGACATTTTCAATAGAGCAACTGAAGTTATACTGGGTTATTATTCGGTCATCTTTCTTTATGTCTGTTGCTCAACACTGCACAGAGACATGATGACAAAAGAGAATTAACAACTAACTAACTAACTAACAATTAACTTGCAAGTAGGAACAGCATGTTATCCATTACTGGCACTACTAGGGTGTTTAGTAAATTTAGTAGTATGTAAATATATTTTGAATATTAGCAGAAATGCTTAACTAAGAATTATGGTTCATTCATTCTCTTTCATAAGGTCCATTGCAATTTTAACCTAGTAAATTGCTCTGATTTGAATCAATCTGTCCTTGAGATATTTATTTTCATGAATTTGTACAGACTGTGTAAAGAGAAATTCACTAACACCACAGAGAATTAAAGAGCGAAATCAGTGATATTGCTGCCAGTAACTGACTGTAATTACCGAAAGATTTTACAGTTATTCTTTCTACACTGTTAGAAATAAAGGTTCTGTGCAGGTACACTTTTCATTCATCAAGCTACAAACAATGTAAATGATCCTTCAAATGTACAACAGTGGGTTTAAGGTCCAGTTGTGTACCTTCAATAAGATTTTCCCAGGTGAAAAGTACATATTTGTACCTTTTCATAACCTGATGTTAAAACAGAACAATAAAACAAAAAGACTGGAGATGAGACGAAATACAGCTTAGAAAATATAATTTCAATGGATTATGGTACAGTTATGCTAAGGGTACCACCCCAGTGACAAGAGGGCTACTTGCCCAGTAACGGTTTCAGACCTGTATCAGACCTAAGAGTGTAGAGGAGCATGGAGGTTCACACTCTCACTGTTCCTCAGATTCAGCTCTATTTAAATCTGCCATAAGACTTTCTCAACAATCTGTGACTTCCCCAACACTCTCAGTTGTCACGACAACTGACATAACATGTTTATAAAAGCATATTCCAACAAAAATCATTTGCTATGAAGGTTACATCTGCAGATTTTGATCCGAGTTATCTAAAGTAGCCTTTATGACAGATCATTCCTATTTGGAATAAGCATTTACAGACATTTATGTAGCGTAATGTATTTGTCATGACAAGCTCATGTAGGTGTCGTAGCCTTATGAACAACACTTTACAGTGAAGTGTTACCAAAATATTATTACACAATTGGTAAAGACATTGTATAACAATATTAGGCAAGTTACTACATTATAGAGCATTATGACATTTTTGATCAATTTAAGTGCAAAACTGCATTTCAGGATGTTAATATTACATTATGGGGAAATTGTTACATTATCATTATTGGAATCTACAGTTTGCAGAGCTCACTTAAAGCTTACTTTGCTAGCTTCAGATAGGCTACTACATTTAGCTAATTTCCGTAGCTAATACTACAGCTTGCTAACATTAATTTTAGCAAATATGCTAACACTGATGTTGGTTTTCCTCTGAAATGTTGTCAAATATTTAAAAAAGTGTCCCGAATTACTGTTGACCCCACATTTAGAGGAATTGTCCAGCAATTTTTGACCTAATCTGCCACATGGCATTGTGCGATTACAATAAGTAATGCTGTTGCTGAAGCAGCTGCCCATAGGCTTCTATTAAAAGTGCATTTTGTGTACAGGTTTTCTGGTCTTCAGGGGAATTCCACCAATTTTTCTAAATTTCTGCAACGAAATCATCGTGATTAAATCACTGAGAAATAAACAAAAGTCATTCAGAGTGGTTTAATGTGAAACGCTGCACTGTAGAGAAACATACTGACTTAGATTTCTTTACATTACTTGGTACCCATCTGCCATGAATGGATTAAAAAAAACATGTTTGCCTAAATCTTATCTCTACCTATTATAAAACAATGTCTCAGGCATTTCTAACCACTTTATTTAACAACTCTCTGACATAGACAGCTTTGTGAAGCTTTAAACTCCTCAGATATCTGGTTCCTATTACCACCACTCTGATCTGACTCTGTACATTTGTCTAGAACAGAGTCTTTGACACCCAACCACTCTGAATGACTTTGTTTACATCTTAAACATTTAATTACGCAGAAACTGTTCTCTATGTTAATCCACTATATGCTACAGATCAAATAGCTACAGGTCATAGGACATTAAATTTGTGTGTGTGAGCGTGTTGTGTGTGTTGTCAGAGTTGTGCACTTACTGTAAGTGCTGAGCAAACTCTCAAACTGGGCCACCACCCCCACTGAGTGCAGCTGTCTGAGGAAGCCCCTATCCTCGACTCCGGCATAGAGCCGCATGACAAAACCGCAGGCTAACGCAGCCAACTGTGGAGAGAACACAGACACAAGAATGCAGGGAATTTTGCATTATTCTTTCAGTAACTATGAGCAATAAGCAGAACAATTAGTCATCACACACTGGCTTCTCCAAATGTAAAAAAAACTATTCTCACTGCCTCTTTTGACAGTCAGGCGCTCTGGCAACAGAATACAGGATGTTGGACTTCTAGTAACAAATTCTAGCAGACCTTTTCCCCTCCAACCAAGTGCTTCTTCACTCCCTAGACATCAGCATTTCCTGTAAGTCCTGTTTTTAATAATAAATAATTGCTAAAAAATAGCATTTCCTTCATACTTTGTCCTTTTAAGGGGCCCATAATCTAGATTGTATTTTATTTCCAGTCCATTTATAACATTTGCATGGTTTTATGCACCAAAAGTACAATTCTTTTTTATGTGGCCATTTTCCAAACTCAACTTATCTCTTACAATCAAACAGGTTGTTATTTGTTACTGTGCTGCCTTTAAGACAAGATATATTTATAAATGATCTCAGTTTTAACTAACTGACACTGTACTGTGCCTCGTTCAAAACACACTCAGGGCTGTAACACTCCTTACAACTTCAGCGTGAGTGGATGGGGCTTAACGGCTCTAGATTGGATTGAATAGGTAGATTTAAGTAAATATGCTAATTTTTTTATGACATCAGCAGAAATAATGAATTCCAACATGCTGTTTTGCAGAATAGTGGACTGTATGGACTGGGTAGTGATTTTGACATTTTAACAATGTTTACATATTACTTCAAACTTTTCAAAAATTTGGTTTTCCATAATATGGGCCCTTCGACATGCTGTAGTAAAATGCAGCACTTGGTTCACTTCTGAGGTATCAATCCTTTGTTTTTTTTCTATGCAATTAAGGCAATCAGTGTCTCCACAATGAAAAGTATGAGGCTTTGATTTACTTTAAATGGTTGCATGAATAAACACACATATTGTCTGTAATACTGAGGAATCATTTGAATCAGGTAAATTCAGTGCATTACTTTTTCAGTGTAGAGACATGCAGAAATAAACAGCAGCGAGTAGCAGACCATAAAACCTTTTCATTTATCTGCTAGGAATGCTTTCATCTAGAGTTTTACAATGGGGCTGCACCCTCCTGTTACATAGCCTGAAGCACAAAATAATAATCAGAGCTGGCAGAAGAGAATTAGTGATTAACTTGAGTGTTTAAGAGGACAATCATTTCCTTATAGATGTTACTGAAGTCAATTATAACCCTTCCTGTTCTGAACTGCTCTCTCTTCTACTGTAAACAGAAAAGCAGAAGTTGATTTAAAGTGTTTTTGAGGTTTGAATTGATGTTATCTAGAGGGTCACAGGAAAGAAATGATAATACCCTCCTGGAAATACACAAAAATATAATGATTTATTTTCACAACACGATTTACAACCTGAATCAAGTTTTAATTCCAGAGCAGTTGGATGGAGTCTCTAAGGTGACACAGTGATTATTTTGGTAACACTTTATTTGGAGTGGTCCTTTGTAGGCGATTAATAAACTCTTAACAGAGAATCAGTAACACATCAGCAATGTCTCAGTGAAGTAGCAGTAGTCAATCTGAATACATTGAAATAAATATCTTGTAGATGTTCTGTTGATACACGACTTACATTAAGTAGATGTGTTGTTAATATGTTACTTCCATCATGCAAAACCTAACCCTAATCCTGGGCCTAATCCTAACCCTAACCTCAACCCAAAACCTAATCTTACCCATCCTTACCCAAAACCTAATCCTAACCCTCATATGTTTTTGACATATATGTTTTGGACACTGAGAGTCCACTGAGCATTTGTTTCATCTAAGGCCCAATCCCATTTCACCCCTTGCCCCTACCACTTAGCCCTTAGCCCTCTGTTTTGCACATTCACGTCTAGAGTTAGGGTGTCCTGATTTTGTTCAGATAGAGGGGTAGGATGAAGTGTTAGGGCTACATGACCCTCCAAACTAAGATTTTTCAGAGACTCACTCCAAACAGAGTGTTATGAGAAAAAAAGAAAAACCAGCCAGATGGCTGCACGAGTGACCAAACAAACCCACAAACGTGAGAATTTCCGCTGTTAAAAAATTATGATAACCATTAAATTATCTTAGTTTAATGTTGTTTCAATGTATTATGGTCATTTTCTTCATGACAAGCAAATTTAAACTAGAACCTGGCAAATAGCGACTTCAGCTTCATATCACTGAAGAATTAGGAATGGGCGATAATGAATAATTGTCTTATTTCCCCTCTTTGAAGGCACATGATGCCCTAAATGTAACTAAAGCCCAGCAGTGAGGTTGCTGCACTTAACCCACCTCTGCTATCACTGAAGACGGGCCGGGTCGCCTGCAGAGCACCGCTAGTAGCCTGTTAATGAAGCAATGTTTTGTTTTTTTTTAATTTGAGGGTCCCATTTTGTAGGGGAAGATTTGAACCACTACCCCTTGTAACTCTGTTCCAAGGGGTTAGGGTGACACTCGAAAACAAGGGGTAGGGGAAGAAAGAAGAAATGGGATTGGGCCTAAAAAGGACCACTCAAAATAAAGTGTCACCATTTTTTTAAATAAGACGCAGCCACAAATTAATATACTGAGGCCACAAG